>NC_060188.1:39300655-39646905 GCF_021184085.1 Oncorhynchus gorbuscha | reverse complement strand
CTACCCAGGAAAGGGCTGAACATAGTCCAAAATAATATACATTGAGTAAACCAAACATTAGGAACACCTTAATATTGAGTTGCACTCCCCTCTTTGGCCCTCAAAACAGACTCAATTAGTTGGGGCATGGACTCTACAAGGTGTCGAAAGCTTTCCACAGGAATGACGCCCCATGTTGACTCCAATGCTTCCCACAGTTGTGTTAAGTTGGCTGGATGTCCTTTGGGTGATGAACCATTTTTGATGCACATGAGAAACTGTTGAGCGTGAAAAACCCAGCAGCATTGCAGTTTTGACACAAACCGATATGCCCAGCACCTGCTACCAGACCCTGTTCAAAGGTACTTAAATATTTTGTCTTACCCATTCACCATCTGAATGGCACACATACACAATCCATGTCTCAATTGTCTCAAGGCATAAAATCCTTCTTTAACCTGTCTCCTTTCCTTCATCTACACTGATTGAAGTGGATTTAACAAGGGACATCAATAAAGTATCATAGCTTTCACCTGGATTTACCTGCTCAGTCTATGTCATGGAAAGAGTCCTTAATGTTTTGTACACTCAGTGTGTGTAGCCTTAGAAATACATTTCATTAAATCAATAACTTCATCAGATACATTCATACAGTATATTAGCCATTTCTGAGACCCACTTAGATAATTCCTTTCATTCTTATTTATTTTTATTTTTTCTTTAACCTTTATTTAATAGGTAAGTCAGTTAAGAGCAAATTCTTATTTACAATGACGGCCTACACCGGCTAAACCCGGACGACGCTGGGACAATTGTGCGCCCGATTATACAGCAGTAGAAATACAAGGATATAAAATCTATAGAAGAGACAGAAATGCTTGTGGGGGAGGTGTTGCTCTAGATACTGAAAAAGATGTAACTCATCATGCAACAATTTCAACGAGTTACAGTTCATATAAGGAGTTGAAATGAATTCATTAGGCCCTAATCTATGGATTTCACGACTGGGCAAGGGCACAGCCATGGGTAGAACTGGAAGGGTATAGGCTCACCCACTTGGGAGCCAGGCCCACTCACTTGGGAGCCAGGCCCAGCCAAACAGAATGAGTTATCCCCACAAAAGGGCTTTATTACAGACAGAAATACTCCTCCGTTTCATCAGCTGTCCGGGTAGCTAGTCTCAGACGATCCCGTAGGTGAAGTAGCCAGATGTGGAGGTCGTGGGCTGGGTTGTGAGGTCGGTTGGACGTACTGCCAAATTCTCTAAAATGGCATTGGAGGCAGTTTATGGTATACAAATGAACGTTTATTTCTCTGGCAACAGCTCTGGTGGACATTCCTGCAGTCAGCATGCCAATTGCACGCTCCTTCTAAACACGAGACATTGTGTTGTGTGACAAAACTGCACATTTTAGAGTGTACTTTAATTGTCCCCAGCACAAGGTGCACCTATGTAATGATCATGCTTTTTAATCAGCTTCTTGATATGCCACAATTGTCAGGTGGATGGATTATCTTGGCAAAGGAGAAATGCTCACTAACAGGGATGTAAAAAAATGTGTGCACAACATTTGAGAGAAATATGCTTTTTGTGCATATAGAACATTTCTGGGATTTTTTATTTCAGCTTATGAAACATGGGACTAACATTTTACATGTTGCGTTTATATTTTGTTCAATATATGCATTCAGAGCCATATCCCTGTAATGCTTAGAGAAGATATCATGTGAAGTGTTATTCAAGTACTGTGGTTGCAGGTTCACCTGCCTCATCTAAAGCCTACTATTGTGGGGTGTTGCTATAGGCCACCGGGTGCTAACAGTCAGTATCTAAATAATGTTTGTGAAATGCTTGACAGTGTATGTGATGTAAACAGAGAGGAGGTGTACATTACTTTATTGGGGACCTGAATATTGACTGGTTTTCATCACGCTGTCTGCTAAAGAGGAAGCGTCTCAATGTAACCGGTGCCATTAATCTGGTTCAGGTTATTAATCAACCTACCAGGGTGTTTACAAACACAACAGGAACAAAAACTTCCACATGTATTGATCACATTTTTACTAATACTGTAGAACTTCTAAAACTGTATCCGTACCCATTGGATGCAGTGATCATAATAGTGTCTATATTTAGGAGAACCAAAGTTCAAAAAACAGATTTTGCTGTGACTTTTATGTGGATGACGTAAAAAATATATGTTTTGTCTGATGTGATTAATAAGGAGCATTCAGACGGTGCAATGGATGAATTTATGGAATTGCTTCTTCCAATTATTGATAGAAATTCAACTGTTAAGAAACTGCCTGTTATAACTGTTAAGGCTCCATGGATTGATGAGGAATTGAAAAACTGTATGGTTGAAAGAGATGGGGCAAAAGGAGTGGCTAATAAGTTTGGCTGCACATCTGACTGGCTGACTTACTGCAAATTGAGAAATTATGTGATTAAGCTCAACAACAAAAAAGAAAAAACTGTATTATGAATCCAAGGTCAATGATATAAAAAAAACTTGAGAACTTTAAGAGAAATTATGGGCAGAAAGACAAATTCAACTCCATCTTTCAATGAATCAGATGGCTTATTCATCACAAAACCATTTAATGTTGCCAATTATTTTAATGATTACTTAATTGGCAAAGTGGGCAAAATTAGGAAGGATATGCCAACAATGTACAGTGAGCCATCATATGCATGCATTAAAAAAACATATACAGTACCAGTCAAAAGTTTGGACAAACATCTACTCATTCAAGGGTTTTTCTTTATTTGTACTATTTTCTACGTTGTAGAATAATAGTGAAGACATCACAACTATGAAATAACACACATTGAATCACGTAGTAACTAAAAAAGGTGTTAAACAAATCAAAATATATTTTATATTTGAGATTCTTCAAAGTAGCCACTCTTTGCCTTGATGACAGCTTTGCACACTTTTGTTATTCTCTCAACCAGCTTCACCTGGAATGCTTTTCCAACAGTCTTGAAGGAGTTCCCACATATGCTGAGCACTTGTTGGCTGATAGTCCCACTAAGTGCAAATCAGATGGGATGGCATATCGTAGCAGAATGCTGTAGTAGCTATGCTGGTTAAGTGTGCCTTGAATTCTAAATAAATCACCAACAATGTCACCAGCAAAGCACTCCCACACCATCACCTCCTCCTCTATGCTTCACGGTGGGAACCACACATGCAGAGATCATCCGTTCACCTACTCGGCATCTCACAAAGACAAAAATCTCAAATTCTGACTCATCTGACCAAAGGACAGATTTCCACCAGTCTACTGTCCAGTGCTTGTGTTTCTTGACCCAAGCAAGTCTCTTCTTGTTATTGGTGTCCTGTAGTAGTGGTTTCTTTGCAGCAATTTGACCATGAAGGCGTTATTCATGCTGTCTCCTCTAAAAAGTTGATGTTGAAATTTGTCTGTTACTTGAACTCTGTGAAGCATTTATTTGAGTTGCAATTTCTGAGACTGGTAACTCTAATGAACTTATCTGGACTGTCATTTCTCTTTGCTTATTTGAGCTGTTCTTGCCATAATATGGACTTGGTCTTTTACCAAATAGGGCTATCTTCTGTATACCACGCCTTCCTTGTCACAACACAGCTGATTGGCTCAAATGCATTAAGGAAAAGTAATTCCACAAATGCACTTTTTAACAAGGCACACCTGTTAATTGAAATGCATTCCAGGTGACTACTTCATGAAGCTGGTTGAGAGAATACCAAGAGTGTGCAAAGCTGTCAACACGGCAATGTGTTAATTTATAGTTTTTGTGAAGATCGATGCTGGAAACAGGAAACAGGAAGAACATAAATAAATAACGGACATGAAACAGGACAGGAACAGCCCTCGAGCGCCAGAGAGGAAGAGCGGGAGAAGGCATGGCAGTTTTGATGTCTTCACTATTAGTTTATATTGTAGAAAATAGTAAAAATAAATAAAAACACTGGAATGAGTAGGTGTGTCCAAACTTTTGACTGGTACTGTATATATTGTTATTGATCAATATTGACTGGTTTTGACAATTTAGATGGAAAGCTACTAAGGATGGTGGCTGACTCTATGGCCACCTCTTTTACGCTGCTGCTACTCTCTGTTTATTATCTATGCATAGTCACTTTGATAACTCTACCTACATGTACATATTACCTCAAATACCTCAGCTAACTGGTGCCCCCACACATTGACTCTGTACCGGTACCCCCTGTATATAGCCTCGCTATTGTTATTTTACTGCTGCTGTTTAATTATTTGTTACTTTTATTTCTTATTGTTTTCTGTATTTTTCTTCAAACTGCATTGTTGGTTAAGGGTTTGTAAGTAGGCATTTCATTTTAAGGTTGCATGTGACAAATACAATTTGATTTGGTTTGATATCTGTTTTGATATCTAAGACATTCTAAGGTTTGTGCCATTCACAACTAAAGTTGCCAAATGTGACTCCCTTCAGGAAACTAGGCGTATGTAGCGGGCCACTACTTCACAGGAGAGCCATTTGAACATGTTTTTTTTTTTTTTACTCAAAATGCGTTTTTGGGCAGAAATGCCTTCTGGAACATGTGAACTTTCATGTGCCTTAATAACAAACTAGTACGCCAACTGTAAATATAAACATAATTGTTAAATTACGAGCCTAGTTGGTTTAGCCACATAAAAGGGAGCAACCTTCCCGCTAGCTATGATTGGCTGAGATAATGAGTGGGCTGGAAATGGAGAGATGAGCTCAGATTGGTCTTACATATAGCACACTTCTGTCTTTTTCAGCTGGTCAGTATGTGTAGGTAATCCTGTCTAACGCGGCTTTAAAATATATTGCATAGTAGAGCTGCATAAGTGTTGCTCTCCACTTTCTGGAGGACCGAGTTTTGAAATCAGTAGAATTAGAGTATGGAGAAAAAAAACTGTCTCCGGATTAAGGCAACCATGGCATCCGTGACAGGGAGAAGTATCCATCCATGATGTATGTTGGTAAGATAGTCAAAAAAATATATATATATAAAAATATCACTTTTACGTAAGTATTCAGACCCTTTACTCCGTGCTTTGTTGAAGCACTTTTGGCGTTTACAGTGTCAAGTCTCCTTGGGTATGACGCTACAAGCTTGGCACACCTATATTTGGGGAGTTTCTCCCATTCTTCTCTGTAGATCCTCTCAAGCTCTGTCAGGTTGGATGGGGAGTATCGCTGCACAGCTATTTTCAGGTCTCTCCAGAGATGTTTGATCGGGTTCAAGTCCGGGCTCTGGCTGGGCCACTCAAAGACATTCATAGACTTATCCCGATGCCACTCCTGCGTTGTCTTGGCTGTGTGCTTAGGCTCGTTGTCCTGTTAGAAAGTGAACCTTCACCCCAGTCTGATGTCCTGAGTGCTTTGGAGCAGGCTTTCATCAACGATCTCTCTGTGCATTGCTCCGTTCATCTTTCTCTTGATACTGACGAGTCTCCAAGATCCTGCCGCTGAAGAACATCCCCACAGCATGATGCTGCCACCATAGGGATGGTACGAGGTAAATCATTTTATCCATTTTAGAATAAGGCTGTAACGTAACAAAGGTAGGAAAAGGATAAGGGTTCTGAAAACTTTCCAAATGCACTGTGTTCTACACTACAAACACACACTTGCATATACAGACCCATCACTCACTCTCACATGCACAACAAACATACACAAAGATAGACTAGGTGTGTGTTTACCATGATCCTTGCTCTCAAATGTATATTTTGCATGCAGCAATGATGTTCTGCTCCTCAAAGTCACACTTGCAACTCAAGTTGAATTTGCGTTCCCCCGCTGCCTGTGTGATTGCGGGACCCATCCTCTACTCACAGGGCCCATCCTCTGCTCACAGGACCTATCCTCTGCGCTCTTGACTCAATGATAGCTTGCTCAATGATGTTTCATCTCGCTTGACATTAGAGATAAATTTGACGCCATATCCCTCTGGTGTTTTTGGCACTCCCTGGAGAGCTAAAGAAAAAGGGAACTGTTGCCAGGAGTGATACAATGATGTTACATCTGCACATCCATAGATGGCACTGTTACATTTGGAAGCAGATGCGGTCTTCAGAAGTGGTTTATGCATTCGGTGCAGGAAATACCTATGAAATATTCCATCAAACATCATGAGTTTATAGATGTTTCATTGCTCAGAGGCATGACATTTCCTCCAATTCCTTAGTTGAGTCAAAAGTAAACCGGGTACTGTAGATCTGTGTCATAGTGTGCCCAATGCCCAGTATTGGGCACATAAGGCCTATCCATCTCATGCCTCATCCAAACTCCAGCAGTCTCTGCCAAGACCACGTGCATGAAAGATATATGTTTTAATAATCATCGCAGCTCCATGTAATCATGATGAGGGTTTCTCATCTGGACATTAGCTCAGCTCCCTGCCTCATATGTACGCACAGTGCTGTGCCTCGTGCCTGATTGAACGGCTGTTGTTTGAAAGTGACAGATGTGGCAGGTGCTGTAGGCAGAGTGGATCTGGCAACCCCTTCTTTTATTGGCTTCATTCTCTATTCCCTACACAGGTTCCTTTGATTATAATAGAAATCAATAATGCTCTCTGTTCTACGCCCGTGCTGGAAATGATTTATTCGTCCCTTAGCCAATTGCATCAATGTTCTTACTCTTTCACAAATGGACACAATTAAGTATTGCCGTGTAAGTAAACGACTCCATGTTTCCCCCCATTCACAATTAAATAGTGCAATCAAAGTGTTATTTTCAGAGATGCGTCTGATGTACGACTAGTGGTGTGTACGACTAGTGGTGTGTACGACTAGTGGTGTGTACGACTAGTGGTGTGTACGACTAGTGGTGTGTACGACTAGTGGTGTGGCACTGTTTTTTTTATGTGAGGGAGCGCATAAAGAAAAGAAACGATGTCATCATTTCTCAATCAAAGTTTGTGCTGACAGATGTAGAATAGGCCTACGTGTAAAATGCATCCTCCAATTCCGTAGCCAATGCGCCGGTCATCTCACACCTATGTCTACATTAGATTTTTTTTTTAAACAATGAATCATTTAGACATTAACCATCCTTTTTCATTTCCAAATGTAGCAAGCGAGGTGTTTGTGTTGTCCAATCTACATAGCTAGTAGGTGAGTCAGACAGACAATGCATGTTCATGCATCTAATTAGCCTATTTCTCAGCAGTGCCGGAGGAAGCCTGCCTCGGCCTCCTCACCTAATTGGCTATCAAGTTTTTTTTAAAGTTAGGTGAATCAGGATGGACACGGTTGGAGAGCAAGTGCGTTGTTCAAGATGTATTTTTTTTTAAAGACAAGACCAAGTGTTGCGCAATATGTCGCAAACAAAACGTAATCTGATCCAACACCATCACAGGTGGAAGCTAGTAGGCCTACTTATGCAGCAGCTAGCACTAGCAGCCTTCCAGTCCCGACAGAGCCCCCAATGCCCGGCCCGGCAATGAAAGAGGCCTTGCTCCCCCTCTTCTTCCTCCCCTTGAGAATAGTGACAGTTCCTCTAGTGAGAGTGCTGGCCCTCCTTCTCCTCTTCCTCCTCTCTCAGAAAACCAAGCTCATGAGAGCGACCTCCCTTCTGTGAACACTGGCAAGCCTATAAGTGATGAGACGGATAGTCCCAACAGAGTGGAGTCTGAATTCCAATGTGTAATATACACTGAGAATACAATCCGAACACTTCCTAATATTCAGTTGCACCCCTCCTATTTTTTGCCCTCAGAACAGCCACAATGTGTTGGGGCATGAACTTTACAAGGTCTCCAAAGCATTCCACAGGGATGCTGGCCCATGTTGACTCCAATGCTTCCCACAGTTGTATCAAGTTGGCTTGATGTCCTTTGGTTGGTGGACCATTCTTGATAGACAGGGTAAACTGGTGAGTGTGAAAAACCCTTTAGTGGTGCAGTTATTGAAACAAACCAGGGCACCTACTACCATGCCCCGTTCAAAGGCACTTATATATTTTGTTTTTCCCATTCACATTCTGAATGGCACACATACACAATCCATGTCTCAATTGTCTCAGGGCTTAAAAACCCTTATTTAAAATGTCTCCTCCCATTCTACACTGATAGAACTGGATTTAACAAGTGACAACAGTAAACGATCAAAGCTTTCACCTGGATTATCCTGGTCAGTCTATGTCATGTTTTGTATACTCAGTGTAAATAGGGTACCAGCTAAATACTACAGCTGTAGATAGGCTATTAGGCTAGACTGCATTGTCTTCCTAATAAAACAATCCCTAGTGTCACACCCTGATATGTTTCACTTGTCTTTGTGCTTGTCTCCACCCCCCTCCAGGTGTCGCCCATCTTCCCCATCTTCCCCATTATCCTCAGTGTATTCATACCTGTGTTCTCTGTTTGTCTGTTGCCAGTTCGAGTTCGAGTATTTCTCTATTTCTAGTTTGACCTTTCTGCCTGCCCTGACCCTGAGACTGCCTGCAGTACTGTATGTACCTTATGGACTGCCCTTGACATGTTGTTTTGCCCCATGTTCTAGGAATAAACTTTTGTTACTTCGACACTGTCTGCATCAGTCGGCCGTATGCTTCAGTCTGGAGGAGTTTGTGGCGGAGGTGAACTGGAACCCGGACGCGCTGTTCGAAATGTTCCTGCGTGTATCGGAAGAAGTAAAGGACGAGCTTGCAGCGCGAGAACTACCGACGGATCTCGACTCACTCATCACTTTGACCATTCGGATCGATGGGCTATGAGAGTGAAGGAGAGGAGGGTCAATTTCACTCGTCCGCCCAAGGCTTCCACCTCAACTCCGAGACATCACGGAAGTCCCCAACGGCTCCATTGCAGAGAGAACCCGAGGCTACCCAAGTTCCCCCGAGAGACTCTGAAGTCTGCCAATTTACATCCTCCCGAGCCAATGCAGCTAGGCAGATCTAGGCCGTTTGTGCCCACTAAGACCAGGCTCTGGTAGGCCATATGAATAACTTTTCATCTCCCCTTACTCGCACCCCTTTTCATGCCATCTTGCTATAGGGGAACCAGTCGAAATCTCTCCGGGTACTCATCGACTCTATTTTATGGACGCTACCCTGGCGTCCGAGCTGGGCATCCCCACTCAGCCCCTCTCCATTCCCATGGACATTAGAGCGCTGGATGCGTGCTCTATAGGCCGGGTCACCCACAATACCAACCCCATCAACCTACGTGTGTCAGGGAACCACAGCGAGACGATCCAATTCCTGCTTATTAATTCTTCTCAGGTTCCCGTGGTATTGGGATTATCTTGGCTCTAGCGACACAATCTCCTTATTGACTGGTCTGCTGGTGCCATCATAAGCTGGAGCTTGTTCTACCAAGCTCATTGCCTGAAGTCAGCGTGGCCTGCCCCGGGATGTCTTCCTGAGGGCTCGGAAGTTGCACCGGACCTCCCCGCCATTCCCACGGAGTACCAGGTTCTCCCAGGCACCACTCCACCCATTACTCTCTGTACTCTCTGTCGAGTTCGGAGACCAAGGCTACATTATGGACTCCCTAGCTGCAGTGTTCTTCCGTCCTTCTACGTACCCCGCCGGCGCAGGGTTCTTCTTTGTACAGAAGAAGAACAAAACCCTGCTCCCGTGCGGTGAAGAACCGCTACCTGCTACCATTCATCTTCTCTGCCTTCGAGCTGCTTCAGGAGGCCACCATGTACTCCAAGCTGGAACTACGGAATGCCTACAACCTGGTGCGGATACAGGAAGGGGACGAGTGGAAGACTGCCTTCAACACGGCCAGAGGTCACTACGAGCATCTGGTCATGCCATTTGGCCTTACCAAAGCCCCTGCTGTGTTCCAGGCTCTGGTGAATGATGTTCTCCATGGTATGTTGAACCGGTTTGTCTTCGTCTACCTCAACGACATTCTTGTTTTCTCCCGCTCTGCCCAAGAACATATGCTCCACGTTAGACAGGTTCTCCAACGCCTCCTGGAGAACCAGCTTTTTGTGAAGGCAGAGAAGTGCGAATTCCATCTCTCCACATTTACATTACATTTAAGTCATTTAGCAGACGCTCTTATCCAGAGCGACTTACAAATTGGTGCATTCACCTTATGACATCCAGTGGAACAGCCACTTTACAATAGTGCATCTTAATATTTTAAGGGGGGGGGGGTGAGAAGGATTACTTTATCCTATCCTAAGTATTCCTTAAAGAGGTGGGGTTTCAGGTGTCTCCGGAAGGTGGTGATTGACTCCGCTGTCCTGGCGTCGTGAGGGCGTTTGTTCCACCATTGGGGAGCCAGAGCAGCGAACAGTTTTGACTGGGCTGAGCGGGAACTGTACTTCCTCAGTGGTAGGGAGGCGAGCAGGCCAGAGGTGGATGAACGCAGTGCCCTTATTTGGGTGTAGGGCCTGATCAGAGCCTGGAGGTACTGAGGTGCCGTTCCCCTCACAGCTCCGTAGGCAAGCACCATGGTCTTGTAGCGGATGCGAGCTTCAACTGGAAGCCAGTGGAGAGAGCGGAGGAGCGGTGTGACGTGAGAGAACTTGGGAAGGTTGAACACTAGACGGGCTGCGGCGTTCTGGATGAGTTGTAGGGGTTTAATGGCACAGGCAGGGAGCCCAGCCAACAGCGAGTTGCAGTAATCCAGACGGGAGATGACAAGTGCCTGGATTAGGACCTGCGCAGCTTCCTGTGTGAGGCAGGGTCGTACTCTGCGGATGTTGTAGAGCATGAACCTACAGGAACGGGCCACCGCCTTGATGTTAGTTGAGAACGACAGGGTGTTGTCCAGGATCACGCCAAGGTTCTTAGCGCTCTGGGAGAAGGACACAATGGAGTTGTCAACCGTGATGGCGAGATCATGGAACGGGCAGTCCTTCCCCGGGAGGAAGAGCAGCTCCGTCTTGCCGAAGTTCAGCTTGAGGTGGTGATCCGTCATCCACACTGATATGTCTGCCAGACATGCAGAGATGCGATTCGCCACCTGGTCATCAGAAGGGGGAAAGGAGAAGATTAATTGTGTGTCGTCTGCATAGCAATGATATGCACCATCCCCTTCCTGGGTTACATCATCGCTGCAGTGAGTGTACAGATGGATCCCGGGAAGGTGAGAGGATTAGCCCTAGCCTACATCCAGAGTGTAACTGCAACTTTTTTTCAGATTCTCCAACTTTTATTGCCGCTTTATCCAGGGTTACAGCAGCCTGCCCCCCCATTCACTGGGTCACCAGCTTCTGACTGGGCATTCTGGTCACCACAGCTCCCATCTTGGTTCAGCCTGACCTATCCCGACAGTTTGTGGTGGAGGCCGATGCTTCGGATGTCTGATTGGGGCTGTCCCAGCGTTCTGCCCTGTACCTCAAGTTACATCCCTGTGACTTCTTCTCCCATCGCCTCAACACGGAGATTCCTCACGATGTGGGGAATCATGAACTTCTTGTGGTGAAGATGGCGTTGGAAGCCCTGGCTGGAGTGGGCAGAACATCTGTTCGTTGTGTAGACAGATGAACAGAGAACCTGGAATATCTCTGCACCTCCAAGCGTCTCAATTCCAGGCAAGCTAGGTGGACCCTGCTTTACACCTGTTTCAACTTCTCCCTCTCATACTGACCAGGATCCAAGAATGTAACATCCAAGATGTGCTGTCACGCCGCTATATCCCCGCTGTTACAGCCCCGTAACCTGAGACCTTCCTTGCCACCTCGTGCCTGGTGACGACAGTCAGCTGGCGAATAGGGAAGCAGGTTCGTGAGGCGCAGCGTTCTCAGTCGATGTTTTTTCCTGATACTGTCCGATCCTCAGTTCTGGAGTGGGCCCACTCCAAGCTTGGCTGCCACCCGGCCTCCTGTCGGACCCTGGCCTTTGTGCGACAATGCTTTTGGTGGCCTACCATGGTTCCTGACGTCTCCGCGTTGGACGCTGCATGCACAATCTGTGCACAGAACAAGACTCCCCGGCAAGCACCGGCTGGTCTCCTTCAACCTCTGCCTATCCCTGGACTTTGTTGCGGTCTCCCCCGTCTTATGGCAATACCGCCATCCTGACATTAGCGGACCGGTTTTCCAAAGCCGCCCACTTAATTTCTCTCCCCTAGCTACCCTCTGCCAAAAAGACGGCCCAGCTCATGGTGCAGCATGGTGCAGTACGTCTTCCGGATCCATGGATTCCCAGTAGACATCTCCGACCGGGGTCCTCAGTTCTCGTACTGGATCTGGAAGAAGTTCTGCACACTCATTGGGTCGTCAGCCAGCCTGTCCTTCGGGTTCCACGCCCAGTTCAACGGCCAGTCGGAGCGAACCAACCAAGACCTGGAAATGACTCTTCACTGCCTGGTCTCCGCCAAACCCATCACCTGGAGCCAGCAACTAGTGTGGGTCGAATATGCCCGCAAGATGCCCCCTTCCTTACCCTGCCACGGGTCTCTCGCCCTTTGAGTGTTCCCTGGGTTTCAGCCCCCGCTCTTCCGGAGCAAGAGGAAAAGGTTGACATACCCTCGACCCAGATGTTTGTCCACCACTGTCGTTATACCTGAAAGAGAACCGGTCGGCTCGTCTCAAGACCACCTCCAGGTGTTGACGACAAGCGGACCGTCGCCGGATCCCGGTTTCCTGGTATCGTCTCGGGCAGAGGGTATGGCTGTCTGCAAGATCATTAGCCCCTCTGCTGTTCGTCCTCTTTTGCTTCGTACCCTCCGTGTACATCCCACTTTTTATGCATCTAGGATCAAACCCATGTCTCACAGCCTTTTGTCTCCTGTTTCCAGGCCCACTCCTCTCCCCCGTCTCATTGACGGCCAACCGGCCAACCGGCGTCTCCTTAAAGTTCGACCACGGGGCAGGGGATTCCAGTACCTGGTTGACTGGGAGGGTTATGGCCCGGAGGAGAGGTGCGGGGTCCCCTCTCGGGGCATCCTGGACCCAGCCCTCATCGCTGATTTCCAATGCAGGCACCCCGGTCAACCAGGTAGGCACCCAGGTAGGACGCCGGGTGGTGCCCCTAGAGGGAGGGGTACTGTCGCACCCTGATCTGTTTCACTTGTCTTTGTGCTTGTCTCCACCCCCCTCCAGGTGTCTGCATCTGGGTCTTCTCCTGAAACGTGATACCTAAAAGCTATTGTTTTGACGGTGGACTGATTATTTGGCATTAATAGACTGGTTTTATACAGCACAAACTTTCAAGAGAGCGCGTGGAGTATTGAAAGCCAGCCACGTAGCCGTCACAATTTCAGAACCATGGACAGCGATCCCCTGCTGATTTTGTATGTTTGGCCACTGACAAAGAAATGATCAGCCTATAATTGTAATGGTAGGTTTATTTGAACAGTGAGAGACAGAAACGCATGTCAAAAATGTTATAAATTAATTTGCTTTGTTTGTATGTGATTAGGGGTGTATTTATTCTGCCGATTCTGTTGAAAAACTTTTCTTAAACGGAAGCAAACAGAACGAAACGGGGATAAACATACCTGAATTTGTCCAATAGATATTCTTGTTTACAACTTTTGGACTAATGATTACTCCCTAGATACTCCCTGTCTGTCACCTTGATTACTAAATATTATCTCGACCTGTGCACTGACATTGTAAAGATTCATTCATAGGCTAGGTTGTAGCAATCTCATGATGGGTATAGGGACAATTTGAGTATCATATAGTAGCCTAAACCTATCAATGTTACATTGAGCTGGGTGAATGGAATATGAATGACAGTCAACCAATATGCTGTCATAGAAATAAGGCCATGCATATTTAAAAAAATATTGTCCTCCCTCATCTTAAACGGCACCGACCGCCACTGCTTGCAAAACTGGTTGCAAACCGATCACCGACATCATCTTTTAGGGAGCGGTAATGACGTGAACTATAATGGTTGCAATTAAGATCAGCTGTGCGGGTGAATTCAGCAGGTATTAATGGTTTATTGCGACATCAGCTGGCGATAATCTAGTGCCATCGATTGTAGCAACAGGCCCCTTGTTATTTGATTATATTCCAATACATTCTGTAGGCTACCCTTTAGCCCAGCCATTGTCACATAATGACAACAGGTGTGAAAAACTATAATAGGCTACTGTGTTTCCCTGGCTGAGTTAATGAGATGATTTGGGCCATCAGTTGATTGACAGATGTAGCTGTAGAACAACAAACATTCCTCCAGTGTGAATGCTCACCCACATTTAATAGTTAGGCTATGTATAATCTGTCAATATATATTTATGGTTTGGTCTTTGGTGTGGATTGCTCTTCCATACTGTAGATGAGATTTCCAATTCCATTGCTAAATTGTTATGCGTGGGCTATATTTTCAGTTTGATGCCAGCATTTGAATTCATCCTTGTTGGGGTTTGAAAGCCTCTATTGTGTGGCTTTAATGTTTCACAATAATTTATTCTGCTAATTGTTGCCTTGAACATATAATAAAACAATTGTTAAAAAAATACTTTTCCCTCACAAAAAATACAAAATGCCCATTACAAATGTATTATAATCCACACAGGAATTCACACCAGAGGTGCTGTAGCTGCCCCTTTGCGGCGATTCAAAATATTTATTCAGCGATTCAAATCCTCATAATACAGGAATAGTGTCATTCTGAGCTGAAATGGGTCAAATTAAGATCCAACATCTATATAGGCTGCTATACCCTAAACAATGGTTTAGTTTGTCATTCTATTGTCTTCTTTACATTTTTGTGGCAATCAAATACTTTACTGAGAATCTATCAGACTACATTTTACAGAAATATTTCTACCAGCTCTGTGTATTCTCTAATTGAAATGAGTGAGGGAGCTCTGCTCTCCTGCAGTATGGCAGGACTACACCCGTGTATGATCTAATCAATATCAGAACCGTTTTCAGAATGGATATATATACACATTACCAAGGTACTTAATATGCTCCCATTTGTCGCACGGGCCAAATTCTTTCAAGTGCATTCTAATTGGAAATTATCAAGGTAGATCTATCCTTCATCTGTGGAATGTTAAACATTGTTAGCATAGAGGTGTGCAGTGCTAACTTTATCATAGCCTAAGGGAAAGTCAATGCATATTTCAAAAAATCTATTCTAAACAGATTCAAGCATGTTTAATGCTGTCTGGAATTCCCTGGGACGTCCCTACCCTAAACCCTAACTCTAAGCTTAATCCCTACCTTTACCCTAACCCTAACCTTTACCATAACCCTAATCTTAACCGCTATCTAAACCAATGAATACAGAATGAGCATATTAAACATTAATATTAATCTGTATTATGTCTAACTAAAGTGGGCTTCGAGCATGGCTCTAATCAGGGTGTGGAAACTCGTCAATGTCTTTTCCTTGAATAACTGCGACACAATGAGTGACTGGGCTCTGTATGTCTTTGGAGAGATGGAAATTCATCCGGATCTAGGTATGACAGGCAGGCGGGAGGGTCAGGTGGGAAAATTAAAGTGACATAGTGGATGACACCTTGGAAATGGGGGTCATTGGTCCATCTGATGGGAGCAGCAGCCCAGACTCCATCGCTCCTTCAGTGGCACACACTTAAATTGTTCGAAATCTACCTCTACCTCTCTCTCTCTCTCTCTCTCTCTCTCTCTCTCTCTCTCTCTCTCTCTCTCTCTCTCTCTCTCTCTCTCTCTCTCTCTCTCTCTCTCTCTCTCTCTCTCTCTCTCTCGAGTCGTGTGTGATGTGATGATGCTTGTTGTAAATCGTCATATGGGTGTGATCCTTTCGAAATGCATTACATTCAATAGGAGACGTATTGGCTGGCCGGATAAGAAACAGGTAGCACTTGCACCTCTGGTAGCACTTGCGCCACTGAATTTCAGCATTGTGATCGACATGCTTACATTTTTTTATGTTGAAAAGGGGACATAGAGGAAGCTGTCGTAAGCGTAGTTTATAGCATCATATATTAAAACATAATTCTAACCATAACGTAAACATAGTTTAACTTGAATGAATAAGGAAATATGTCACCCAAAATAAGTTGAGGAGAGTGAGAACACTTTGCCACCGAGAACAAAAAAGAGACCACAAATGCCCTTGATGTCATGCCTAGCTGGGTTTGTTTTGCTACCATGCTCCGCTTCCCGTTGTTTACACAAACCTAATTGAATTATGATAAAAGAGTTCAACTGAAGAACTCTGTGCTTCCCACCTCGAATGGTTTACATTAGACAAAGCTCAACCGCACTGGGCTATCATGGGCCCACATTTTCACGGGCATGATAGACACCATATTATTCACACCAAACCATTAGCGACAACCTCACTAGGTAGCCCTTATGGAAAAACCACATGATTTCACATGTGGAAAATCATGACTTCGCATGTGAAATGTCAACATGTTTTGCACATGTAAAATTCTATTTCACATGTGAAACCATGTGGTTTTGAAACACTTCATATGCGATGATATTTCACATGGGATCACAAAACCTTTTGCCATGTAAAATCATGTGGTTTTTGGAACACTTCACATGGGATGATATTTTTTCACAAAACTTTTCACATGTGAATTTCCCTTTCCCCATGAGATGACCTGTAAACAATGTCTCAAAATAGTTCGTATTTCAACTATCATGTTCAACACACATGATTACATTGTGTAAATGTTTTTATACAGTAATTATTATTCAACATGTCCTCACCTGGGATTTGAAAAATCACAATCTCTTGGTTCACAGCATTCTGATCTTCCTGCTACACCACCATGTCTGTGTCAATGATTGATTTCACCTGTATTCCTACACTTCGGACTTCAAAGTAAGTCTTAGATTTGTTCAAAATACACTCGAAAGAAACTATATTTATCATTCAAGAGTAACATTAAAACATAATAATATGCCCCACAAATATTAGACAACTATACAGAGTCACTGACTGACTGCTCCTGCTAGAACATGTTGGAAAAGGCTAAATGCTTTGAGGAAGGTCTCCATAGCAACCTTGTTTTCATTGTCTTTGTCTGTTTGTTTTATTTCTTTTTCATAGGAAATGTATAACCTAGATGTCAAACTAATTTGTTTTTTTATTATGATTCAATCAGACGAAATGAAAATAATAAGATTAGTAAAATAAACATTGCTCAGACAATGACTCTGCATGGAAAAGTTTAAATACACATAATTCAAGGTAATTGTGATGAAAATCATTGTGTTTAATGAGGCATAAAGAATATGCCGTTTGTGGAGGAGGGTGCCTTACTTACAGCAGTATTATAAACCAAGCACAATGCATCAGGGTTTCTTCCAAAGAATGGGAAATATAGCATAATAGTCACTGAGAGACAGATTGGAACAAACAGCTTGTATACAGGCTTAGTCTGAATAAACCCCTATCCCAGTGCTTGTATTGGAGGGAGAACAAAGCGATGAGGACTGGTTTAACTGGGCCTTGGCTGACTGTTATGGCTGCATGGAAATGAAGATAAGACATATCCCATCACAGATGAATTGTGGGTCCAACAGGGTTGTGATCACTGGCCTCTGTGGTGCATAATAAACCTCAGGGAGAGAGGAGAGAGGGAGTTTGAAAGGGACTCGTTAGTAGCCCCTGTTCAAGCAGTAGAGCAGCCCTTTTTGGTTTATTACAGTGGCTTGTTATTTATTACCTATCACACACATGTTCAAAAGCAGTCTGGATTTTAATGTCATTTCTTCATTTTCCTGTCAAGGAGAGAAGCTGAAGAACTGTTTGTATTGTCATTAACGTGGTTCGTCCACTCAGTCTACATTTCAACTCCACTTACGTGTCAAGACATACGTATGTGCTGTAAGCATATCTAAAACGGCTATGTAGCTGCATTGCCTAAACAGGCAAGAATCAACTCCAGTATTTAATAAATGTGTTTAATATTTGGGACTTTTTGTCACTCGTGTTTGTTCCAGCAGGGTTCATTTAAAGGCTTTACCATCGCTGATCCTCTTAGTGTAGCAACACCTCTGCACTCGACTGTTTCATTAACTCCACTCCAGGAGATGATAGCCGTCAATGACATTTATTTAATGATTCACAATGCAGTGTGCAGAAGCCTTCAGCTTCCTCTTAATTGGAAAACAGATCAAATGGTATGGGACTCTGATGTGCAGAGAGCTTAAACATACTTGGCAGAACGGAGAATGAGTCATAATTGACCAGCAAATGAGTCTTCAACTTTGTCTTGCTGCGAGAGAGATGGGCATGGGGGGCAGGGGAGACATTATAATCCAACAGATCAGTGCCAGCTAATGAACTGTAATGTCAGTAGGGTGCCACATAGAGGCCGTTGGCTGTAATTCTTTGCTTTCTGTTCTCATCATAACTAGGGCATCTTTATCCTGATCGTGTCACCTGACCACAGAGACCTCTGGGCTTTAGTTTGTAGCCTCTGTTGCATCTAACCTACTCCTCCGCCACAGTAGGTTAGAAAGCCTCTGCAAAAAAACAAACTCTTTACTCCTCCCATATAAAAAAATATTTAAAAAAAAGAGTTTGACTCCCTCTGGTAAACCCACCTGTCAAAGGACAAAAAACACTGGGTATAAAATCAATACACATATAAAATTGTAATATAGTGCAGAGCGTTCAAAATCAGCCCAGTTATAATCCTGTACTATCTCTGCTTCTCGCTAGGTAAATCTCAGTTGAGCTGTCACTCCTCCATCTTGGTTGTGAAACAGGAGAAGCTCCAAGGCTCTCCGGGGAGCAAAATAACATATAAAACATCAAAGAGGAATGAGACAGATAATCTATTAATGTGGAGGCTGTAAAACTGGCTGGCTGGTTGGCTGGGCTGGCTGGCTGCTGCAATTTAAGCCTCTGGATGGGGGAGTATCAGTGAGGAGAGGTTCCCTTCATCTCCACAATGGCTGTTGACACTTCCTTCTCCGTCGGAGGAATAAGAGCCATGGTAACAGGAGGCTGTGGTAATGGATTGTCAGAAAGACTTAGAACCAAGACTTAAAAAAGAACTGATGTTGGCACAAAATGGAGGGAAAGTTGGAGCATAACAAACAAAATGACATTTAACAAAAATGTATGCTTAATCGAGTATAATGTACTAATGTATAGAATGTATTATACAAGAGACAAAATTAACAAATTCTACAGCACAGCGTGCAGAGTCATGTCTTAAGTCTGAAACTAATAATTATTCAATAATCCATGCTTTCTGGGAATGGTATGAAGTCCTGAAATTGTGGGCGGAGCTAAAAAAAAGTTGCCTGTCAGAAGTATTACAATGTAAAAGTAAAGTCTGTCTGCATATTTCAAGACATGGCATATAGGGGTGTTGTGAGATACCCGATGGGTTGAACGATTCTCTTCTCATCACTCATCTTGAAAAAACATATACAAAAAAATGAAATCAATCAATCCGCCATCATTAACACAATGGAAAAATTGAATGATTCATGATTTAAATATTGAAAGTTTCAAAGCCATGTGGCAAACAAAAGTGCAGGCACTAGGGATGCGAGTCTGGGAAGAGGAGATGTACTCCTTGTCAGTGAGCATCTGTAAGTTGTTGTATGTATGAGTATGTTTGTATTTGGTGTGATATAATTTTTTGGGACAATTTATTTGAAAATAAAACATGATTGAAAAAAAATACAGACTGTGCACTCCCTGGAGTAACCCACACATTTTTATTCAGGAACTGCTAGGCTTGTTCCTAGTCATGAATCTTTGATGTGAAGCTACAGATTAACAAATATACACTCTTAGAAAAAAGGGCTCCAAAAGGGTTCTTCACGGATTTCCAGATAGGACGACCCTTTTTGTTTCCAGGTAGAACCTTTTTGGGTTCCATGGAGAACCCTCAAAGGATTCTACCTGGAACCAAAAATGGTTCTTCAAAGGGTTCTCCTATGGGGACAGCTGAAGAACCCTTTTAGGTTCTAAATGGCACCTTTTTTTCAATAGAATTCAATATGCTGACGTATGCCTTCAGTATGAGACCTGAATTTGTACTTGTGCAGTGACACATTACTAGCACTGTTTGATACAAATGAGTCATGACAAAGAGTAAAATCACTGAAATTACTTTGAACAAAGAGTTCTTAAAAGCCTTTCTCTAAACATGACAGGAACTAATCACCCTTACTCATAGTGAATGGCATTTCTTTTGTCTGTTTGGGCCATGAAGGCGAGTGGAACCTAAATCCAACCTTCAGATAAGGGATTATGAGCAAACATCTTACTTTGTACTTTATAGTACCATCTCTCCTCCAAAGCAGCATGTTCTCTTAGATATGATCAATTACATCCAATATTCAATGCCACTGCTTTGGGCATGCATACAGATGTAGGATCTTAATTTGAGCCAGTGTGCTACAGCTGGAAATTTTTAGGGGTTCATACATATTTACTAAGGGAAAATCAAGTCTGAAATTTCAAAGTGGAAATTACAAACTTCAGAAGCCCTTTTAAACTTGAAATACACTACAGGTTTTACATGTCATGCATTGCAGGGTGCAACAGGGTGATCAAATTAAGATTCTACATCTGTACACCGCTAGAGCCAGTGGTGAACCCAGTTACCTAAAGAAAATCATTGCTGTGTATACAGAGTGATCCGTTTACCTATTTCATAGACAAGACACTGATGTATTTTCATTCTAGTTGGTGCAACTGTACTTTGATGCACCTGTACTGGTTAACACTCGCAAGGCTGCATCCCTAACCGCATCCACAGAGCATGCGCAGACCAGCTGGCTGGTGTGTTTACAGACGATATCAATCTCTCCCTATCCCAGTCTTGCTGTCCCCACATGCTTCAAGATGGCCATTGTTTCTGTGCCCAAGAATGCAAAGGTAACTGAACTAAATGACTATCGCCCCGTAGCACTCACTTCTGTCATCATTAAATCAAATCAAATCTTATTTGCCACATTGGTCGAATACAAAAGTGTACACTTTACAGTGGAATGCTTACTTACAAGCCCTTAACCAACAGTGCAGTTTAAAAAGAAAACAATATTTACCAAGTAGGCTAAAATAAAAAGTAATAATAACAAGCAACACAATAAGATGGGGAAGGTCAATGTAAATTGTCCGGTGGCAATTTTTATGAATTGTTCAGCAGTCTAATGGCTTGGGGGTAGAAGTTGTTGAGGAGCCTTTTGGTGCAAGACTTGGCACTCAGGTACCACTTGCCGTGCGGTAGCAGAGAAAACAGTCTATAACTTGGGTGACTGGAGTCTCTGACAATTTTCTGGGCTTTTCTCTGACACCACCTATTATATAGGTCCTAGATGGCAGGAAGCTTGCCCCCCCCCCCCCCCCGGTGTACTGGGCCGTTCGCACTACCCTCTGCTTACCGCCCCAATAGGTCCACAGACAATGCAATTGCCATCACACTGCACACTGCCCTATCCCATCTGGACAAGAGGAATACCCCCCAAGTTCATCATTAGGCTTTAGGCCCTGGGTCACAACCCCTACCTGTGCAATTGGGTCCTGGACTTCCTGGTGGGCCGCCCCCAGGTGGTGAAGGTTGGAAAAAATATCTCCACTTCGTTGATCCTCAACACTGGGGCCCCACAAGGGTGCGTGGTCGGCTCCATCTTGTACTCCCTGTTCACCCATGAATGCGTGGCCGTGCACGCCCCCAACTCTATCATCAGGTTTGCAGACGACACAACAGTAGTAGGCTTGATTACCAACAATGACGAGACAGGCTACAGGGAGGAGGTGAGGGCACTCGGAGTGTGGTGTCAGAAAAACAACCTCTCACTCAACGTCAACAAAACAAAGGAGATGATCGTGGACTTCAGGAAACAGCAGAGGGAGCACCCCCCTATACACATCAAAGGGACAGCAGAGGAGAAGTTGGAAAGTTTTAAGTTCCTTGGCATATACATCACGTACAAACTGAAATGGTACACCCACACAGACAGTGTGGTGAACAAGGCATAACAGCGCCTCTTGAACCTCAGGAGGCTGAAGAAATGTGGCTTGTCACCTAAAACACTCACAAACTTTTACAGATGCACAATTGAGAGCCTGCCATAGGGTGGCACCCAATGTCACAGGAAGGCCAAAAATATCATCAAGAACAACAACCACCCGAGCTACTGCCTGTTCACCCCGTTACCATCCAGAAGGCGCGGTCAGTACACGTGCATCAAAGCTGGGGCAGAGAGACTGAACAACAGCTTCTATCTCAAGGCCATCAGACTTTTAAACAGCCATCACTAACACAGAGAGGCTGCTGCCTACATACAGACTTGAAATCATTGACCACCTTAATAAACGGATCACTAGTCACCTTAATAATGCCTCTTTAATAATGTTTACATATCTTGCATTACTCATCTCATATGTACAGTATATACTGTATTTTATGCCATCTATTGCATCTTGACTATGCCGCTCTGTCATTAATCATCCATATATTTATATGTACGTATATATTCTTATTCCATTCCTTTACTTAGATTTGTGTGTATTAGGTAGTTGTTATGGAATTGTTTACTTTCCTTCCTTTTTACTTTACTTGTTATATATTGCTGCACTGTCAGAACTAGAAGCACAAGCATTTCACTACACTCGCAACATCTGCTAACCATGTGTATGTGACCAATACAATTTGATTTAATTTGATTTGGTTCATGCACTGTTCTACCCACTCTTCATACCATTCTGTTCTTCTTTTTGTGCTCCAGGTTTGATGTCACAATGTTGTGATCAGTGTCGACACCCTTGTTTGTTTTGAGCCCCACATTTGTGTGAGGGGGTTTCCTGTTTTGCATGTTATTTTTTTACATGAATAGTTGTCACAGATCAGTTTGCAGACAATGTAAAAAATAATAATAACAATAATCAATGAGTTAATAAAGCCTTCATACAAAAATGTACTATTTTTTGCTTTCTTGAGTAAGGCAGCTCCAAAATGCAGGTGTTTCAGCCTAGCTCAGTGTTTCTGTGGCGGTGGAGCAGCCAGCGGAAAATACAGAGCATAGGGGTTGGTAATGTTCTCTAGTTGCTCTGTGATTGGCTCAGTGTTCTGTCACTCAAGGGGACACTATGTCACTGCCAAATCTAAGGGTAGAGCTTGAAAATTCAAGCCCCTTGGGTGTTGCAATATAATTAAATTAGAAGAGCCCATCAAGAAGGCTCAAGGTCATTGGCCACAAATAAAATTATATCTACAGTGGGCTTTGATTGGACTGTCCATGTCAACATCATACTTTCAAAATCTTAGCTAGCAGTCATCATCACGAATCAAGTCAACAATCCTTTTTAACACTTGTCATATGAAGATAAATAATAAATAGAAGTGATAGATGAAGTGTATAGTGATAGATGAAGATGAAGTGTATAGTGATAGATGAAGTGTATAGTGGTCATTGGACATAAACATTACACAACAAGTTGGAAATCGAAAATTCAACAATAAGTGGTTTGGAAGTAATCAGTGGCTAACTGCAAGTATGTCAAAGCAATCACTAGCCTGATATTCAGTGGAGTGGGTGTGTGGTCCCAATTGTGGTTTAAAGGGTCTCTTTGACATGCTTAAAATGATAAACATTCAACATTGGCCATGCTGTCAATCCAGCATGATTCCTGCTCAAAAAGACTGTTAACTCGGAACTGGGAAATCTGAACTCAGTGAGTTCAAGACAACTAGGACCTCGGGGAAAGAAAATAGCTTCGACCGGCAAAATACATTTTGAACGGTCATCCAACTCGTAATTGTAAGTTGGAAACTTTCTAGAGTTACGACCTGAAGATCACTGACGTCATCATGATTCAACCTTGATTTTTTCAGGGTTCCCAGTTGTCTTGAAAGCACCATAAATCCAGAGAATGCCAGACTTTGATGACAAAATTTGCCCACGATGGACTGCCGCGCCACCTTCCTGTTCAAGCGAGCACAGCACAAAAAGGTGAGTCCAAGAATGTACTGTATTCTGCTGCATAAATGATATAATATGCCAGGGAGTTGTGTTTACTGTAGTTAAGAAAGTAATACTAAGTGTATGTTGTGTAGTAACTTGTTCGTGGCCCATGTGCCTCAACCTAATAATTTGGTCTATTTTCCCCTCTTAATTTCACCTACTGTTCTGACTTGGTGGTGCACATGTCGCCTATAACCTGTTTTAGAGAAATGTAATCATTGAATATTGTATGAGCTTTCATTGTCTGCTTATATGCCCACTTTATTTATCCTACGGTTCTGACTTGAAAGAACAACCCATGTTCTGAATTCTGTCGCTGTACATAACAAATAGTTATATTGACTGAATCCGTCCTAGCTCGCTCATTAATGCCTTAATCGAAAATATGGATTTCCTCTTATCGGCTTGTCGGCCCCTTATGCCATAATTTGTAAATCTCAATTGTCAGTAGAAACCACATTTGTTTAAGCAAGTCAGACATATCAGCTATGTTTTTTTAAAGGCAGTAAATGAGGCTGAATGAACTGTTTCGCTGCCAGACAAGGTTCTGCTGATAGCCAGGTATAGCCGTGGTAAGGTGTTGGGACTGCTGTTGGCTCTGCTGTTGGGACAGCTTTTTATGTAGGCACCCACAGCTTGTGGGTACTGTTTGTCACCATTATAGTGCAATTAATATACTATTTAGTGTTATGTAGTGGCTTTGCTGGCATGCATCCCCCCCAAAATCCCCCCCAAGATTTACATGTAAAAATCTCCACTGGGTGTGATCATGTCCCTCCCTTAGAGAATCCATACACTATGCTTACATTCCACTTGTAGCTTTGTATCGATTAACAATTATTCCCCTTTACCAGTGCTTGATGATAAAAACCTTTTTTGGGAAAAACATAACTCAGGATCCAGTGATGTTTTTAGTTTAGTTTTTAGTTTAGTTTAGTTTATTTTTACAGGGACAGTGCACATTAATCAACGTTTCAGTAAAAGTGCCGGTTTTAGCCAGCCGGCTAATTTTCAACCGCAGTCCCTGGGCAGGTTATTAAAAACAATTACAATATAGACAATAGCACCATAGACATAGCAACATAGGACAAGCAAGACATAGCATACAGACAGAGCAACATAGAACAAAAAGCAGCAAGACAAAATTCATAAAAGCAACAAAGTGTTTCCACACCTCACAAGCTACAGACAACATGGAAAGCGGCAACACACTGCTAGGGACCATGTTCACAAACAAATGTTCCAGTATGATGTTCCTCTATCACAGTCATCTTTGATTTACTATGAATCACACATCATGAATCATCATTCCGATGAGTGATAATCGTTCATGCTTGGCCCCTTTGATTGTATCTTGATTGTTTCCTTGATTGTTTCCCCTCGGCGGGGATGTGCTTCTGTAGCAACGGTCATCAAAATTGTTGAAAGATTTTAAAAACGATTATAAATGCAACAGTTGGACAATGGATGGAGATACTCCAAACCTTTAAAAATAGTATGATAAAACAAAGATAATTGTGTAGTCTAGAGCGATTTTCTAGGTTCGCTAGCCATCTATTGTCGTTCTTTTAACGCAACGTAACGTAAACAACACTGCTAGCTAGCCTGCTAGCCCCCGAATAGCAACACTGCAGAAACTATTACACTCAACGGAACGACTTGATTAGTGTAGTGTCAACAACGCACCCACTGCCAGCTGACCTACTTCAGCAGTACTGTATCATTTTAATCATTTTAGTCAATAAGATTCTTGCTACGTAGCTTAACTTTCTGAACATTCGAGACGTGTAGTCCACTTGTCATTCCAATCTCCTTTGCATTAGCGTAGCCTCTTCTGTAGCCTGTCAACTATGTGTCGGTTTATCCCTGTTCTCTCCTCTCTGCACAGACCATACAAACGCTCCTCACCGCGTGGCCGCGGCCACCCTACTCTGGTGGTCCCAGCGCGCACGACCCACGTGGAGTTCCAGGTCTCCGGTAGCCTCTGGAACTGCCAATCTGCGGTCAACAAGGCAGAGTTCATCTCAGCCCATGCCTCCCTCCAGTCCCTCGACTTCTTGGCCCTGACGGAAACATGGATCACCACAGACAACACTGCTACTCCTACTGCTCTCTCTTCGTCCGCCCACGTGTTCTCGCACACCCCGAGAGCGTCTGGTCAGCGGGGTGGTGGCACCGGGATCCTCATCTCTCCCAAGTGGTCATTCTCTCTTTCTCCCCTTACCCATCTGTCTATCGCCTCCTTTGAATTCCATGCTGTCACAGTTACTAGCCCTTTCAAGCTTAACATCCTTATCATTTATCGCCCTCCAGGTTCCCTCGGAGAGTTCATCAATGAGCTTGATGCCTTGATAAGCTCCTTTCCTGAGGACGGCTCACCTCTCACAGTTCTGGGCGACTTTAACCTCCCCACGTCTACCTTTGACTCTTTCCTCTCTGCCTCCTTCTTTCCACTCCTCTCCTCTTTTGACCTCACCCTCTCACCTTCCCCCCTACTCACAAGGCAGGCAATACGCTCGACCTCATCTTTACTAGATGCTGTTCTTCCACTAACCTCATTGCAACTCCCCTCCAAGTCTCCGACCACTGCCTTGTATCCTTTTCCCTCTCGCTCTCATCCAACACCTCCCACACTGCCCCTACTCGGATGGTATCGCGCCGTCCCAACCTTCGCTCTCTCTCCCCGCTGCTCTCTCCTCTTCCATCCTATCATCTCTTCCCTCCGCTCAAACCTTCTCCCACCTATCTCCTGATTCTGCCTCCTCAACCCTCCTCTCCTCCCTCTCTGCATCCCTTGACTCTCTACGTCCCCTATCCTCCAGGCCGGCTCGGTCCTCCCTCCCGCTCCGTGGCTCGATGACTCATTGCGAGCTCACAGAACAGGGCTCCGGGCAGCCGAGCGGAAATGGAGGAAAACTCGCCTCCCTGCGGACCTGGCATCCTTTCACTCCCTCCTCTCTACATTTTCCTCCTCTGTCTCTGCTGCTAAAGCCACTTTCTACCACGCTAAATTCCAAGCTTCTGCCTCCAACCCTAGGAAGCTCTTTGCCACCTTCTCCTCCCTCCTGAATCCTCCGCCCCCTCCCCCCCCTCCTCCTCTCTGCAGATGACTTCGTCAACCATTTTGAAAAGAAGGTCGACGACATCCGATCCTCGTTTGCTAAGTCAAACGACACCGCTGGTTCTGCTCACACTGCCCTACCCTGTGCTCTGACCTCTTTCTCCCCTCTCTCTCCAGATGAAATCTCGCGTCTTGTGACGGCCGGCCGCCCAACAACCTGCCCGCTTGACCCTATCCCCTCCTCTCTTCTCCAGACCATTTCCGGAGACCTTCTCCCTTACCTCACCTCGCTCATCAACTCATCCCTGACCGTTGGCTACGTCCCTTCCGTCTTCAAGAGAGCGAGAGTTGCACCCCTTCTGAAAAAACCTACACTCGATCCCTCCGATGTCAACAATTACAGACCAGTATCCTTCTTTCTTTTCTCTCCAAAACTCTTGAACGTGCCGTCCTTGGCCAGCTCTCCCGCTATCTCTCTCTGAATGACCTTCTTGATCCAAATCAGTCAGGTTTCAAGACTAGTCATTCAACTGAGACTGCTCTCCTCTGTATCACGGAGGCGCTCCGCACTGCTAAAGCTAACTCTCTCTCCTCTGCTCTCATCCTTCTAGATCTATCGGCTGCCTTCGATACTGTGAACCATCAGATCCTCCTCTCCACCCTCTCCGAGTTGGGCATCTCCGGCGCGGCCCACGCTTGGATTGCGTCCTACCTGACAGGTCGCTCCTACCAGGTGGCGTGGCGAGAATCTGTCTCCTCACCACGCGCTCTCACCACTGGTGTCCCCCAGGGCTCTGTTCTTGGCCCTCTCCTATTCTCGCTATACACCAAGTCACTTGGCTCTGTCATAACCTCACATGGTCTCTCTTATCATTGCTATGCAGACGACACACAATTAATCTTCTCCTTTCCCCTTCTGATGACCAGGTGGCGAATCGCATCTCTGCATGTCTGGCAGACATATCAGTGTGGATGACGGATCACCACCTCAAGCTGAACCTCGGCAAGACGGAGCTGCTCTTCCTCCCGGGGAAGGACTGCCCGTTCCATGATCTCGCCATCACGGTTGACAACTCCATTGTGTCCTCCTCCCAGAGCGCCAAGAACCTTGGCGTGATCCTGGACAACACCCTGTCGTTCTCAACTAACATCAAGGCGGTGGCCCGTTCCTGTAGGTTCATGCTCTACAACATCCGCAGAGTACGACCCTGCCTCACACAGGAAGCGGCGCAGGTCCTAATCCAGGCACTTGTCATCTCCCGTCTGGATTACTGCAACTCGCTGTTGGCTGGGCTCCCTGCCTGTGCCATTAAACCCCTTCAACTCATCCAGAACGCCGCAGCCCGTCTGGTGTTCAACCTTCCCAAGTTCTCTCACGTCACCCCGCTCCTCCGTTCTCTCCACTGGCTTCCAGTTGAAGCTCGCATCCGCTAAAGACCATGGTGCTTGCCTACGGAGCTGTGAGGGGAACGGCACCTCAGTACCTCCAGGCTCTGATCAGGCCCTACACCCAAACAAGGGCACTTTCATCCACCTCTGGCCTGCTCGCCTCCCTACCACTGAGGAAGTACAGCTCCCGCTCAGCCCAGTCAAAACTGTTTGCTGCCCTGGCCCCCAATGGTGGAACAAACTCCCTCACGACGCCAGGACAGCGGAGTCAATCACCACCTTCCGGAGACACCTGAAACCCCACCTCTTTAAGGAATACCTAGGATAGGTTAAGTAATCCCTCTCACCCCACCCCCCTAAGTTTTAGATGCACTATTGTTAAGTGACTGTCCCACTGGATGTCATAAGGTGATTGCACCAATTTGTAAGTCGCTCTGGATAAGAGCGTCTGCTAAATGACTTAAATGTAAATGTATTTTACTTGCACAGACAAATAATGAACGGAGTTCAGGGTGTGAATTCAAGTATTACATTTATTGTAAAATGTAACTTTATTTTTCTTAGAATGCATTCATATATACATTTTCTTATTGTATCCCGTTTTGTTTAATATATTTGTGTTAAAAAATGAGTGCACATGTGTGAAAATATGCACAGCGTATTTGCATATATGAATAAATTAACATAAAGGGGTGGGACAAGGCTGCAACACCAAACACTTGCCCTGTCTTCCGCATGGCTTACCAAACTCAGTCCCTTTTGGAAGTTGCTTTCATTTCAGTGCATCTACATTTGTAAACATTTCAACTGTATTCAATTATTACTTTTTTTCAATTCCACAAAAAATGAACACACATGTCTCTTCTCCTTCTTGTGATGTAAGTGTTGACGGTGCGTTAAATCCCCAACGAAGCTTTAGCGTGCTTATAGATTCAACGGAAACACAATGTATTCTGTTGAGCCCATTTAAGCCATTACCGGAGTGTGTTTGACAGGTCGTTACAAAGTTTCCGCTGTCGTAACATTAACGGTTAAAGACGACAAGCACAAGCAAGAGTATGAAATAGTCGCAGGAGTAAAATAAAAGCAATCAATCCAGCGAGATTTAAGTGAAAAGTGGATTTTGCACCCCTCAAACACAGTCTAGATGGCTGAAAAGACAGATCCTTAGGTGGGCGGGGCATGCGCACTGCTAGCTTCTGTGAAGGCCAGTAGCGAAATGACAGTGTCTGTGCTGGATCCTTACAAAAGCTTGTCTCCCCACAATGTACTTCAGTTCATAATGGGACACATTTCAAGTGTTAGTTTGTCTCGAGTCAGATGTTAGTGTAGCAACATCGATTCTGTTGCTGGCAGGCTTTAAAAATCAGTGGTCATTTCCACACTGGTAAAATGCTATCATATAATAATGATCTGCTACATAAACTCTACACAGCATTTTCATGAGACATAAGCAGCCTCTGAACACTTAACAACACACAAAGTCCACACTGAATTAATAGAGATATTTCACTCTGCACTGATTATAGGCTGTACCTCTCCGTTTCTTTGGCTTGGGACAGCAGGACAGTCGACCTAAACACAGCTGGCCAGAGTTTGGTTGACTGGCTTTTCAATCAACCGACACTCCCTGTGCTGCTCTGCAAACATTCACACCAGATTGGGGAGTTGAATCGAATGCCAGAACCTGCTTGTTCTGAGACGATTCTGGTGAGAAAACTACAGTCATAAATATTTAGGAACATGCTGAGCTGTACAAGTTCCTGTTGGTTATTATGTTGCTGTTGCTGACTATTAATTTGTTCACAGCTCCAACTCCACCCATAGCAGCAGGGGTAGTCGAGGCGATCTGAGAGGGAAAAGTTAACTGCCACTTGAATAATTCAAAGTCTCCTTGAACGGCCCTGCGGCCGAGTAAAAAATGTATGATGGCCACAGATAGATACACTAACAGTTACAGTCAATTCCAGCCTTTCCACGGCTCTGGCAGTAATTCTAACGCCTTACCGTTAGTCAGTCTATATCTCTGTTCATGAATGTATGATGTGTTTGCATTGAGCTGAATAAACAGGGATTGGCTCGGCATTACACTGAAGTTGTGTTTAACAGCTATCGACTGGACTGTGGTGAGATAGAAGCTGGCATTGCAGTGAGAGTTAGAGTGTGCATCCCAAATGGCACCTATATAGTGTGTTACTTTTTACCAGGGCTACGCTATTTAAGGAATAGGGTACCATTTGAGATGCAACTAGAGTGTGACCACAGATGTAAGAAATGGCAAGGCCAACCTCAGGCATCTTCAATCTCCAACATATTCCACAGGGAGTCTTAGCTATAAGTTGCAGCATCATTTAAAACCAAACCAAACAGGTTCCAAACCATTGCAAAGGAATTCACCTATCCATCAAGTACACAGTGCATTCAGGAAAGTATTCAGACCAGTTCCCTTTTTCCACATTGTTACGTTACAGCGTTATTCTAAAAATGATTAAATTAAAAGTGTTCCTCATCAATCTACACAAAATACCCCATAATGATGAAGTTTTTAGAAATGTTTGCAAATTTATTCAAAATAAAAAACTGAAATACCTTATTTACATAACTATTCAGACCCTTTGCTATGCAACTCGAAATTGAGCTCAGGTGCATCCTGTTTCCATTGATCATCCTTGAGATGTTTCCACAACTTGATTGGAGTCCACCTGTGGTAAATTCAATTGATTGGTCATGAAGGCACACACATGTCCACACTGAATTAATAGAGATGTTTCACTCTGCACTGATTATAGACTGTACCTCTCCGTTTCTTTGTCAGAGCAAAAACCAAGCCATGAGATCGAGGAATTGTCCGTAGAGCTCTGAGACATGATTGTGTCGAGGCACAGATCTGGGGAAGGGTACCAAAAAATGTCAGCAGCATTGAAGGTCCTCAAGAACACAGTGGCCTCCATTATTCTTAAATGGAAGAAGTTTGGAACCACCAAGATGCTTCCTAGAGCTGGCCGCCCGGCCAAACTGAGCAATCAGGGGAGAAGGGCCTTGGTCAGGGAGGTGACCATGAACCCGATGGTCACTCTGACAGAGCTCCAGAGTTCCTCTGTGGAGATGGGAGAACCTTCCAGAAGGACAACCATCTCTGCAGCACTCTACCAATCAGGCCTTTACGGTAGAGTGGCCAGACGGAGGCCACTCCTCTGTAAAAGACACATGACTGCCGGCTTTGAGTTTTCCTAAAGGCACCTAAAGGACTCTCAGATCATGAGAAACAATATTTCTCTGGTCTGATGAAACCAAGATTGAACTCTTTGGCCAAGTGAATGCCAAGTGTCATGTCTGGAGGAAACCTGGCACCATCCCTATGGTGAAACATGGTGGTGGCAGCATCATGCTGTGAGGATGTTTTTCAGCAGCAGGGACTGGGAGACTAGTCAGGATCAAGGGAAAGATGAATGGAGCAAAGTTCAGAGAGATCCTTGATGATAACTTGATCCAGAGCGCTCAGGACCTTAGACTGGGGCAAAGGTTCACCTTCCAACAATGACCCTAAGCACACAGCCAAGACAACACAGGAGTGGCTTCGGGACAAGATTCTTAATGTCCTTGAGTGGCCCAGCCAGAGCCCAGACTTGAACCCGATCGAACATCTCTGGAGAGACCAGAAAATAGCTTGTACAGCAATACTCCCCATCCAACCTGACAGAGCTTGAGAGGATCTGTGGAGAAGAATTGGAGAAACTCCCTAATTACAGGTGTGCCAATCTTGTAGCGTCATACCCAAGAAAACATGAGGCTGTAATCGCTGCCAAAGGTGCTTCAAAAAGGTACTGAATAAAGCGTCTGAATACTTATGTAAATGTTATAATTCAGCTTTTCATGTTTAATAAATGTGCAAAAATGTCTACAAACCTGTTTTTACTTTGTCTTTCTGGGTATTGTGTGTACGTTGATGAGGGGGGAAATTATTTAATCCATTTTAGAATAATGCTGTAACTTAACAAAATGGGGAAAGAGTCACAGGGTCTGAATACTTTCTGTATACACTCTATGTGCTGTATATAACTCAATATAATAAATAAATTATTCACAGTAACACCTCTTCTCTGCGAGTCAAGGAGTCCCGACTGCTATCCACCTATCGCTTCTAGCCTAATATCATCAACACTATTCATAAGGGGTGAATTAGTGTCTTCTAAAGTCACTTAGTTTTTATCTGTCCTCACTCCGGGCCCTCAAGGCCCTCCAACACCAAGGACAGCACCACAGATATTGGTCTCGTTCCCCTGCTTAGGTGTTGCGTGCATCAACCAATGGTTGTGTGCCACTTCATCTACTGTGCAGTTCGGCACCAGATCGCTATTACATGTCAGACGTGTTCCTCTGCTGACGTATGCCAGATCTTACGCCTGGATAAGTATTTTATGTGTCAGTGACTGCACAGTCGATGACATGGCACGAAACCATTGGTTGATGCATGCAACGTCTTAGTGGAATGCGACCATGATGTAGTTAACTGATATGTAAAATATTTATCTACTGTAGGTGTTGTAAGATCTGGCAGGCATCGGCAATGTCTGAGCAGAGGAACGCACCCATTGAGATGAGCCCAATGCAAGACTTTGCTCTCACACGGTCCCGCAGAGTATTTGCGCATGTGCACGGGTGTGCTTCACGCTGCTTCAGCGTTGTAGCTATGGGACCAAAACAGCGGAGAAGATTAGCCTAGTGCTTCAACGCTCCTGGATGTTGTGGAAATTGACCCACTACTACTGTTAATAACTTTGTGCATCTACCTCATCTTGCTGAGTATACCTTTAAACCTAACCTATGACCACCTTATGCATTACTGCTAGTGGTATAAAGTGACCTCCTAAAAAACAAAAAAATGATAACACACATAAATAGCTCCAAACCTCCCACGCATATGTTACTTGTTGTCCCTAATACCAAAACGAAAACTGAAACTAAATAATATATAAACGAAACTGATTTTGCTTTTTCTAAATTACAGTGGGGCAAAAAAGTATTTAGTCAGCCACCAATTGTGCAAGTTCTTAAAAAGATGAGAGAGGCCTGTATGTAATTTTCATCATAAGTACACTTCAACTATGACAGACAAAATTAGAAAAAAAATCCAGAAAATCACATTGTAGGATTTTTTATGAATTTATTTGCAAATTATGGTGAAAAATAAGCATTTGGTCAATAACAAAAGTTTAACTCAATACTTTGTTATATACCCTTTGTTGGCAATGACAGAGGTCAAACGTTTTCTGTAAGTCTTCACAAGGTTTTCACACGCTGTTGCTGGTATTTTGGCCCATTCCTCCATGCAGATCTCCTTTAGAGCAGTGATGTTTTGGGGCTGTTGCTGGGCAACACAGACTTTCAACTCCCCCCAAAGATTTTCTATGGGGTTGAGATCTGGAGACTGGCTAGGCCACTTCAGGACCTTGAAATGCTTCTTACGAAGCCACTCCTTCGTTGCCCGGGCGGTGTGTTTGGGATCATTGTCATGCTGAAAGACCCAGCCACGTTTCATCTTCAATGCCCTTCACTCAAAATCTCACTATACATGGCCCCATTCATTCTTTCCTTTACACGGATCAGTCGCCCTGGTCCCTTTGCAGAAAAACAGCCCCAAAGCATGATGTTTCGACCCCCATGCTTCACGTAGGTATGGTGTTCTTTGGATGCATATATCCTTATGTACATATTCCTTATCCCCTTACACTGTGTATAAGACAGTAGTTTTGGAATTGTTAGTTAGATTACTTGTTGGTTATCACTGCATTGTCGGAACTAGAAGCACAAGCATTTCGCTACACTCGCATTAACATCTGCTAACCATGTGTATGTGACAAATAAAATTTGATTTGATTTGATTTGATTTGATGCAACTCAGCATTCACGACAAGTTGAGTTTTTACCAAAAAGTTATATTTTGGTTTCATCTGACATTATGACATTCTCCCAATCTTCTTCTCTAGCAAACTTCAGACGGGCCTGGACATGTACTGGCTTAAGCAGGGGGACACGTCTGGCACTGCAGGATTTGAGTCCCTGGCGGCGTAGTGTGTTACTGATGGTAGGCTTTGTTACTTTGGTCCCAGCTCTCTGCAGGTCATTCACTAGGTCCCCCTGTGTGGTTCTGGGATTTTTGCTCACCGTTCTTGTGATCATTTTGACCCCACGGGGTGAGATCTTGTGTGGATCCCCAGATCTAGGGAGATTATCAGTGGTCTTGTATGTCCTCCATTTCCTAATAAATATTCCCACAGTTGATTATTTTCAAACAAAGCTGCTTACCTATTGCAGATTCAGTCTTCCCAGCCTGGTGCAGGTCTACAATTTTGTTTCTGGTGTCCTCTGACAGCTCTTTGGTCTTGGCCATAGTGGAGTTTGGAGTGTGACTGTTTGAGGTTGTGGACAAGTGTCTTTTATACTGATAACAAGTTCAAACAGGTGCCATTGATACAGGTAACGAGTGGAGGACAAAGGAGCCTCTTAAAGAAGAAGTTACAGGTCTGTGAGATACAGAATTCCTGCTTGTTTGTAGGTGACCAAATACTTATTTTACACCATAATTTGCAAATTAATTGATAAAAAATCATACAATGTGATTTTCTGGATTTGTTTTCCCTCATTTTGTCTGTCATAGTTGAAGTGTACCTATGATGAAAATTACAGGCCTCTCATCTTTTTAAGTGGGAGAACTTGCACAATTGGTGGCTGACTAAATACTTTTTTTGCCCCACTGTATATATATCTATCTATCTATCTATCTATCTATCTATCTATCTATATATATATATATATATATATATATATATATATATATATATATATACAGTACATAAACTTAAACTAAATGAGAAATTGTAAATCAGATCTGAAAGCGAATTGAATCTTAATTGAATTTCAAACTAATCTAAAAACACAAAACTATAATAACTTGGAAAGGGAATACTGTACAGTGAATGCAGTGATTTCAGCACTTAGTCGGTCAATTCAGTATGATGAGAATGAGAAGTGGAAAGGTTCCCACATTCAAAAAGATCCAATCATTTGAATATTGACGTACCTCAAGCTGCAAACTAGCTTAACAGTAATTTTCCTGCAGAGGCGGTGATAGAGGTGAATGTCTTTTGATGTAACGTGCAAAAAATATATTGATATAAAAACACCTTTTACATCACATCCATGCTTAGATAGTATTTTTCCAATTAAAATTGTAGCTGGAAGCTGTACACCAGACAAAACATTTATAGTGAGAATTTGCAGAATGGAAGGCAGAATTTGAATTTTCAGGACCAAGCTACAGAACAATGTTGTCTAGCAACAGCCATATTTATCTTTAAAGGACAATGAAACATATGAAATCTTCAAATGCAAAAGCTTAACCTGAATTAATTTCAGTCAGCGAGTAAACAACCAGATTAAAGGATTTATAGCGCATTCGGTTCTCTATTCAGTTCCTTCAAAAGCCCTCACAATCAGACCATACAGAGGCTGCATTCAATAGAGAAATACTTTTCTCCCCTGGAATCTTTCAATCATCCTTGGCATTTCTAGTGTTTTGCCGCTAGTCTTTAGGTTAATGGCATGCCACTAGGCATTTTTCTTAAGTCACAGAAGTTTGTTTGTTTAAAGATGGACATTACAGGGTGAACAAAATAATAAGCATATTACCAAGGTTGCTTTTATGGGTATCCGATGGACCTAATTGTGGGTTATTGGGACTAATGAGTCGGTAGTTAATGACATCAAGGAAATTTGGTGCTTTAAGATTTTATACCAGTATGTACAATGCCTTCAGAAAGTATTCATACCCCTTGACTTATTCCATATTTTGTTGTGTTACAGCCTGAATTCAAAATTCATGACATTCATTTTTTTCTCACACATCACAATACCCCAAGTGAAAACATGTTTTTAGAAATGTTTGCACATTTATTAAAAACTATTTATAGAAATATCTCATTTTACATATGGTACCAGTCAAAGGTTTGGACACACCTACTCATTCCGGGGTTTTTCTTTATTTGTATTATTTTCTACATTGTAGAATAATAGTGAAGACATCAAAACTATGTGTTCAACAAATCAAAATATATTTTAATTTTAAGATTCTTCAAAGTAGCCACCCTTTGCCTTGATGACAGCTTTGCACACTCTTGGCCTTCTCTCAACCAGCTTTATGAGGTAGTCACCTGGAATGCATGCCAAATAACAGGTGTGCCTTGTTAAAAGTTAATTTGTGGGATTTCTTTCGTTCGTAATGCATTTGAGCCAATTATTTGTGTTGCGAGAAGGTAGGGGTGGTATACAGAAGATTGCTCTACTTGGTAAAAGAACAAGTCCATATTATGGCAAGAACAGCTCAAATAAGCAAAGAGAAATTACAGTCCATCATTACATTAAGACATGAAGGTTAGTCAATCCGGACTGACCATGGCAGCTTCATGAAATAGTACCCGCAAACCCCCAGTCTCAACGTCAACAGCGAAGAGGCAACTCCGGGATGCTGGCCTTCTGGGCAGAGTTCCCCTTCTCAGAGTATATGTGTTCTTTTGACCATCTTAATCTTTTATTTTTATTGGGTAGACTGAGATGGATTTTCTTTGCAACTCTGCCTAGATGGCCAGCATCCCGGACTTTCCTCTTGACTGTTGACGTTGAGACTGGTGTTTTGAGGGTACTATTTAATGAGGCTGCCAGTTGAGGACTTGTGAGGCATCTGTTTCTTAAACTAGACACTCTAATTTGCTTGTCCTCTTGCTCAGTTGTGCACTGGGGCCTCCCACTCCTCTTTCTATTCTGTTTGCGCTGTTCTGTGAAGGGAGTAGTACACAGCGTTGTATGAGATCTTCAGTTTCTTGGCAATTTCTCGCATGGAATAGCCTTCATTTCTCAGAACAATAATAGGCTGACGAGTTTCAGAAGAAAGGTCTTTGTTTCTGGCCACTTTGAGCCTGTATTCGAACCCACAAATGCTGATGCTCCAGATACTCAACTAGTCTAAAGAAGGCCAGTTTTATTGCTTTTTAATCAGAACAACAGTTTTGAGCTGTGCTAACATAATTGAAAAAGGGTTTTCTAATGATCCATTTGCCTTTTAAAATTATAAACTTGGATAATCTAACACAACGTGCCATTGGAACACAGGAGTGATGGTTGCTGATAATAGGCCTCTGTACGCCTATGTAGATAGTCCATAAGAAAATCAGCCGTTTCCAGCTACAATAGTAATTTACAACATTAACAATGTCTACACTGTATTTCTGAACAATGTGATGTTATTTTAATGGACAAAAATGTTTTTTTCTTTCAAAAACAAGGACATTTCAAAGAGACCCCAAATTTCTGAACGGTAATTGTAAGTATTCAGACCCTTTCCTCTGTACTTTGTTGAAGCGCTCTGGAACAGGTTTTCATCAATGATCTCTCTGTACTTTGCTCTGTTCATCTTTCCCTTGATCCTGACTAGTCTCCCAGTCCCTCCCGCAGAAAAACATCACCACAGCAAGATGCTGCCACCACCATTCTTCACCATAGGGATGGTATTGGCCAGTTGATGAGCAGTGCTTGGTTTCCTCCAGATGTGACACTTGGCATTCACTTGGCCAAAGAGTTCAATCTTGGTTACATCAGACCAGAGAATATTGTTTCTCATGGTCTGAGTGTCCTCTGGGTGCCTTTTGGCAAACTCCAAGCGGGCTGTCATGTGCCTTTTATTGAGGAGTGGCTTCCGTCTGGCCACTCTACCATAAAGGCCTGATTGGTGGAGTTCTGGAGAGATGGTTGTCCTTCTGAAAGGTTCTCCCATCTCCACTGAGGAACTCTGGAGCTCTGTCAGAGTGACCATCGGGTTCTTGGTCACCTCCCTGACCAAGGCCCTTCTGCCCAGATTGCTCAGTTTGGCCGGGCAGCCAGCTCTAGGAAGTCGTGGTGGTTCCAAACGTCTTCTATTTAAGAATGATGGAGGCCACTGTGTTCTTGGGGACCTTCAATGCTGCAGAGTTTTTGTTTTCCCCTTTTCCCCTTGTGCCTCCACACAATCATGTCTCGGAGCTCTACGGACAATTCCTTCGACCTCATGGCTTGGTTTTTGCTCTGACATGCACTGTCAACCGTGGGACATTATATAGACATGTGTGTGCCTTTCCAAATCATGTCCAATCAATTGAATTTACCACAGGTGGACTCCAATCAAGTTGCGGAAACATCTCAATGGAAACAGGCTGCACCTGTGCTCAATTTCGAGTCTCATTGCAATGTCTGAATAAATAAGGTGTTTCTGTTTTTTTATTTTTAAAACATTTGCAAACATTTCTAAAAACCTGTTTTCACTTTTTCATTTGGGGGTATTGTGTGTAGATTGATGAGAAACACTTTTCATTTAATAATTTTAGAATAACACTGTAACGTAACAAAATGTGGAAAAAGGGAACTGTTCTGAGTACTTTCCCAATGCACTGTAAGAAAGGGAATTTTTTTGATAAATAGACAAGTACTTATCTGTCAATGGTTGCAGAATCTTAGCTTTAAAAAAAAACTTTATATTGAAATTGGTTGTGGTAAGTTCCTTTATATTCTTTGGTATATGAATAGCAAGGATGTCTACTTCACCATCCACGCATTGTATTGGTAAACTACAAGGTAGTGTAAACATTGTGTCTTTTAACGATCCAATATGTAATATGGTACACCTGAAGAGTTTTTAAGTCTTGCCATAGATTTTCAAGAAGATTTAAGTCAAAATTGTAACTAGGCCAATCAGGAACTTTCAATGTTGTCTTAGTAGAAAGACCAGTATATATTTGGCCTTGTTTTTTAAGTTATTGTCCTGCTGAAAGGTGATTGACCACCTCAATGCGGTCTTATGTAGCATAATTAGATTTTTTTTTTTTTTACATTGGATAAAAGTACGGACTCAGAGAAAAAACAAAAGTGTTTATACGTTACACTATAGTTGAGGAACAATTGGAAAGTAATTCTTCTTTGTAAGTTGATAAACTTGTAACCCCACTTTGAGAAAATGGCCCTTGAATGTTTTGGTACACCTACGGGAGAGCTCTTCTTTGTACTATACCCATTCAGCATTGTTCACATCCTCTTACGCCTTAGCCCCACCCATCTCTTAAAGGATTCAAATGTGAGGCCATGTGCTAAACAGAGTGTATAAAGTAGTGTAGTAAACAACCGAAGACTTCAAGACTAAAAGTGGTGAAAGTAGCAGCACACAATAATTTATTTATTATTTTACCTTTATTTAACTAGGCATGTCAGTTAAGAACAAATTCTTATTTTCAATGACGGCCTAGGAACAGTGGGTTAACTGCCTGTTCAGGGGCAGAATGACAGATTTGTACCTTGTCAGCTCGGGGATTTGAACTTGCAACCTTCCGGTTAGTAGTCCAACACTCTAACCACTGCCGCCCCAATAAGGAAAAACTCCAGGTAAAAACACACTTTATCTACACCTTGGCCTATATCCTAATCTGACTTTGGTGCAGTCTATGGTAAACACACACTATGTCAAATCAAATCTAAATACATTTTTCACATGCACAGGATACAGAAGGTGCAAACACTACAGTGGTTACTTGCATATTTGCATAGTGTAAATGTCAAAAAATAGGAAGTGTCCAGATCAAAATATTGTTTAAATATTTTATCATTATTAGACGATGGTTACCCAGACACACTTGTCTAAATTCATGGGTCATGTGAAAGAAATGCTATAACCACCCCCCAGCCACATCTAGCTAAGTGGATGGGTCACTATTATCTAGACATGTACAGATGTTCATGAAATACAATAGATGTCTGTAATCACCCCCAGACACACCTGGCTAACTGAATGGGTCATGTAATCCTCTGGCAAAGTGGAGTCTTTTGCTTAAACATGTAACCATAATCCCAACCCATACAGCACAAACGGATTGTTATAGCTAGTCACCATGAATGAAATGCTGTAGTATGGATCTGCAGGCAGCTAATGCTAACCAACTATGGTTCAATGTTAGCTAGCTAGCTAAAATGAGGCTATAACTAGCAATACAAATTGCTTTCTGAGATACAAAAAATATTAAGACACAGATCATATACATAATGTTAGCAATCGAGCCAGCCAGCTAACGTTAACTAGCTAGCTAACAGTACACATTAACTAAGAGCTAGTATATGGATGAACGCTTCCCCGTCTCTATCACGGATACCATGATGTAAACCTGGAGACAGGTGTTTTATACAACAGCTTTCTGTGTTCTCTTTTCATCTCCTTCCGCATTTGAAATCAAACAGCAGAATTTTCTCCATCTCCTTAGCTATCATACTCTGCTTCCACTGGGCATTCCATTGATTTCAAAACTCAGTCAACTTCTTCCATGACAAAAACACTGTTGATTGCTACAATTTCTGGTACAATGAAAATGTTTTTACCTAAATCAGGGATTTCCTCATTGTCTCATTCATTTTCAGACTTAAAGAGAGTCAGCATGGCATGATCATCCTCCAGAAAGTAGTCCTGCAGAACTTTTTCCCACTGATCTTTGTTGTTAGTGGTAGCAAGGATTATCGACACATACTGAGCAGCTCATATTATAGACAGAAGCATGCTACATTGCAGACAAATCCGAACTCATCTCTCAGCATGTCCAGCCCATCCATTATCTCAGCCAATCATGGCTAGCGGGAAGGTTCTTGACTTTTTCCATGGCTAAACCAACTAGCCTTGTAATGTAACAACTCTGCAGACAGAGTTCAGTGTGTCAAATCGGAGGGCATGCTGTCCGGTCCTCTGGCAGTCTCTATGGGGGTGCCACAGGGTTCAATTCTCGGGCCGACTCTTTTCTCTGTATATATCAATGATGTTGGTCTTGCTGCGGGCGATTCCCTGATCCACCTCTACGCAGACGACACCATTCTATATACTTTCGGCCCGTCATTGGACACTGTGCTATCTAACCTCCAAACGAGCTTCAATGCCATACAGCACTCCTTCCGTGGCCTCCAACTGCTCTTAAACGCGAGTAAAACCAAATGCATGCTTTTCAACCGATCGCTGCCTGCACCCGCATGCCCGACTAGCATCACCACCCTGGATGGTTCCGACCTTGAATATGTGGACATCTATAAGTACCTAGGTGTCTGGCTAGACTGCAAACTCTCCTTCCAGACCCACATCAAACATCTCCAATCGAAAATCAAATCAAGAGTCGGCTTTCTATTCCGCAACAAAGCCTCCTTCACTCACGCTGCCAAGCTTACCCTAGTAAAACTGACTATCCTACCGATCCTCGACTTCGGCGATGTCATCTACAAAATGGCTTCCAACACTCTACTCAGCAAACTGGATGCAGTCTATCACAGTGCCATCCGTTTTGTCACTAAAGCACCTTATACCACCCACCACTGCGACTTGCATGCTCTAGTCGGCTGGCCCTCACTACATATTCGTCGCCAGACCCACTGGCTCCAGGTCATCTACAAGTCCATGCTAGGTAAAGCTCCGCCTTATCTCAGTTCACTGGTCACGATGGCAACACCCATCCGTAGCACGAGCTCCAGCAGGTGTATCTCACTGATCATCCCTAAAGCCAACACATCATTTGGCCGCCTTTCGTTCCAGTACTCTGCTGCCTGTGACTGGAACGAATTGCAAAAATCGCTGAAGTTGGAGACTTTTATCTCCCTCACCAACTTCAAACATCAGCTATCCGAGCAGCTAACCGATCGCTGCAGCTGTACATAGTCTATAGGAAAATAGCCCACCCATTTTCACCTACCTCATTCCCATACTGTTTTTATACTGTTTTTATTTATTTATTTTTCTGCTCTTTTGCACACCAATATCTCTACCTGTACATGACCATCTGATCACTTATCACTCCAGTGTTAATCTGCAAAATTGTATTATTCGCCTACCTCCTCATGCCTTTTGCACACATTGTATATAGACTGCCCATTTTTTTCTACTGTGTTATTGACTTGTTAATTGTTTATTCCATGTGTAACTCTGTGTTGTCTGTTCACACTGCTATGCTTTATCTTGGCCAGGTCGCAGTTGCAAATGAGAACTTGTTCTCAACTAGCCTACCTGGTTAAATAAAGGTGAAAAAAAAAAAAATTACAGATGGCATACACACTTGTTATTAAGGCACATGAAAGTTCACATGTTCCAGAATGCATTTCTTCCCAAAAATTCATTTTGATTAAAGAAATGTAAATGTTTACGTTCAAATGCTCCTGATTGGCACAGCGGTCTAAGGCACTGCATCTTAGTGCTTGAGGCGTCACTACTGTAAAGGGGTGCGTAACTCGTGGCATGGAAGTCAGACACAGGAGAGCAGAACTAGGTAATAGCCGGAGCAGTTTAATGGCATAACCAACCACATAAAAATAACAACACATGGGTACGTAACCCGTCGCCCACCAGTCAACATGTGCACAAGCCCTTACAACAAACAATTCCACACAAAGACATGGGGGGAACAGAGGGTTAAATACACAACAATTAATGAGGGAAATGAAAATCAGGTGTGCAGGAAAACAAGACAAAACAAATGGAAAATGAAAAGTGGATCGACGATGGCTTGAAGACCGGTGACGCCGACCGACAAACACCGCCCGAACAAGGAGAGGAACCGACTTCGGTGGAAGTCGTGACAACTACAGAAACCATGGTTTGATTCGAGGCTGTATCACAACCGGCCATGATTGGGAGTCTCATAGGGTGGCGCACAATTGGACCAGCGTCGGCCCGGGTTTGACCGGTGTAGGCCATCATTGTAAATAAGAATTTGTTCTTAACTGATTTGCCTAATTAAGTAAAGGTTACAATTTTTTTTATTTAAATAAACATAAATGCCTCTCCTGTGAAGTAGTGATGTGCGACATATGCCTAGCTTATTGAAACGGTTTACAGTTTGTCTCCCAGTGTCTGCTGGAAAGCAGACTGAACCAGGTTTTCCTCTAGGATTTTACCTGTGCTTAGCTCTATTCTATTCTATTCTATTCTATTTCTTTTTACCCTAAAAAAACTCCCTAGTCCTTGTCGATGGCATTTATACACATAACATGATGCATCCACCACCATGTGTGTTGGATTTTCCCCAAACATAATGCTTTGTATGTTTTTATTATGTTACTTTGATTGACGAACAGGTGGATTTCTTTTACTTCTTTATCACGTTCTTTGCAGTTTTACTTAAGTACCTTATTGCAAACAGGATGCCTGTTTTGGGGAAAATAATATTCTGTACGTGTTTCAATTTCATTCTGTTAATTAGGTTAGTATCGTGGAGTAACTACAATGTTGTTGATCCATCATCAGTTTTTCTCCTATCACAGCCATTAAGCTCTGTAAATGTTTTAAAGTCACCATTAGCTTTATGGTGAAATCCCTGAGCAGTTTCCTTCCTATTTGGCAAGTGAGTGAAATTAATAACTTCACCATGGTCAAAGGGATATGCAATGTCTGCTTGACTTTTTTTTTTTCACCCATCTACCAATAGGTGCCCTTCTTTGTGAGGCATTGGAAAACCTCCCTGGTCTTTGTGCTTGAATCTTTGTTTGAAATGCACTGCTCGACTGAGGGACCTTATAGATAATTGTAGATGTGGGGTACAAAGATGAGGTAGTCATTCAAAAATCATGTTAAACCCTATTATTACACACAGAGGGAGTCCATGCAACTTATTGTGTGACTTGTTCATTACATTGTTACCCCTGAACTTATTTAGGCTTGCCATAGCAAAGGGTTTGAATACTTATTGATTCACGACATTTCAGGTTTCATGTTTTATTCATTTGTAAGAATTTCCAAAAACACAATTCCAGGCCAGTGACAAAACATCTCAATTTAACACATTTTATGGAAAAAGTCAAGGGGTGTGAATACTTTCTGAACGCACCGTACAGTATACCTTAGCTCTCGCATGATTGTCTCGATTGTCCTGTTTTAAGATCGACATTACAAAAACATTGTTATAGGGATCACATTATTAGTGCATATGTCTTCAGCAATCTCGTCACCTTCCAGTGCAGTCTGGCACGTATGTCCCCAGTGTGTCTGTCTGTTGCAGTCTGGGTCTGTGTAGCGCATGGTTGAAATTGACCTTGAAAGGCAGGTCATGACTTCTGGAGAGGGATAGAGAGAGGGCTAGAGAGAGAGAGAAGGCTACAGAGAGCAGAATGGCCTCCGTCCTGGATTCACCAGGCAATAACTCCCCTAGTGGATGCCATCAAATCCCTACAGGAACACATGGCCCTACCAAGCATCCTCTTCTGTCCTGTCATGTCCTGTCCTGTCCTGTCCTGTCCGTATGTCTGTCTGTCCTGTCCTGTCCGTATGTCTGTCTGTCTGTCTGTCTGTCCTGTCCTGTCCTGTCCTGTCCGTCTGTCCGTCTGTCTGTCTGTCTGTCCGTCCGTCCGTCCGTCCGTCCGTCCGTCCGTCCGTCCGTCCGTCCGTCCGTCCGTCCGTCCGTCCGTCCGTCCGTCCGTCCGTCCGTCTGTCCGTCTGTCCTGTCCGTCCGCCCGCCCGCCCGCCCGCCCGTCCGTCTGTCTGTGTCTGTGTCTGTGTCTGTGTCTGTGTCTGTGTTTTTCAGATGTTGCTCTACCGGAGATACACAGTAATAGCGTCACTGCTATTAGCTTAACGACATACTATGGAATGCCGTTTGGGTCCGTCCGCCCGCCCGCCTGCCCGCTCTGTCCTATTCTATTCATGACTGGACCCAGCAGGATAGCAACAGACAGAAGTGCGAAGTGTCAGACAGGAGATTTGGTAATCCTGATCTCATCTCAACAGACATCATTGCCGACACTCTGGGCTTTCTGATCTCGCTGACTCCAGAGTTCATTTTTATCTTGGTTGTTTAAGCAGTTGACGGCTAGCCTTTCCCTATGGCCCTGTGTGATAAAAATGCTACACCAGGAACTCTTGTACTATTGTACAGTTATAGTGGTGATAAACATGACAGTGGGGATTTTGAATAGCTATAAGAAAATGTATGCAGGAAACAAACAAGTTTATGTGTAGTGGGGAGCTTAGGGGCAAAGTCATGCCTTAATTGTTGTTTTTATGGGCAACTCTCTGTATGTGTTGTTATACAATAGGAAGAAAATGGAGGCATTAATCATTTATATTGTAAGCTACCACAGTTCACAGTCTATAGAACATTCTGTGACTCATGTATAAACATACTCAGCCGACCCAAGAGCACAATCTTTCCGCTAGCTGGAACATCAAATGATCCATAGCAGATGCAAGCTGCTAAATCTGTCCTCTTTTATAAGATCAAAAGTGACAACCCTTCCCTTTAGAATATGAAACACACTAGAATAGTAGTGGTGTGTTTCACATACAGTTTCTTGCCCCTCATCCCACTCTAAAACAAACAGGTACAGTTAGAAACCTACTTGCTGGGTAGGTGTCCTGTTATTGTTTTGACAAATGGTGCCGTTTTCCCGAGATGCCCTTTCTGGAGCTGTACATCACCTTGCCATTCTCAGCCCCCTAATACAACACCTTGACAGAGGCTGGTAATAGCACTGTGCAGTATTGTTCTCCAAGGCCTTCTTGCCAGTCATCCGTCAGTACTGATGGCTCCTCCTCCTGCTGCTGCTGCTGCTGCTGAGGTGAAGCCTGGTCAGTGGGCCACAGGATGTCTTGGCACTGACAGCACAGCACACAGGGCTTCATCCCCAACCTAATGTCCATGCAAATCTCAACATGGCCTTGGTTCAAAATTATAATGACAAAGAGCAGGACAGCTGGCTCTTTTACAAGCTCCATTTTGGGCATAATTGACCTGAGCAGTGAGAAGTAAGATGAACAGGAGCCCACAGAGGCTTTGCTGTACAAGGCCAAAAATGAGGATAGAACATGGCCTTTTTGTAGCAGAGCTTTTCATCAACATGAAACACTATAGTTGGCTATGTCTTTAAACCAGCAGCCTTAGAAATAAAACCATGATTGTTGTACAATGCAACCATTTAGATTTTTTTTTCCTCTGAAATGTAGATTATCTGAAATGGCACATTTGGTCATTTTATTGCTGCACCTTTACTACTTTCATTTCTGTAAATTCTATGTGCATGGGATTCTGTCTACCTTGGCCGTCGCTGTATAGTATACAGCTTATTACCTTGACAGTATCCAGATTGTTATCACTGCCTCCCTGCAATTTGTCCTGCCTGCAGCTGCTGTCCTTGTCAGTTAACGGTACAGTACGCTGTAACAGCGTTATACAGCGATGACTACTCGGTAGCTTGTGCACTTAGCAACGTCTTGTGAAACAGTAGTTGGATTGTTTTGGTCTTGTTTACCTCAGCAGTGGAGTTACTGTAGTATCTGTGGTAAACAGGAATGAGATAACAAGATAACTTCCACCGATAAGGAAGTCATTCCAAACAAATTACTAATAAGAGAAACGACAGCCACGGGAGTTGACTCTCAAACGGTCACATAAGTGAAGCTGTAGTAAGGTAACATAACAAGTGAAAACTTTTGGGGAAAAAATTGTCACGCCTTGGTCAATATGTTTTTGTGTTTTCGTTATATATTTTGGTCAGGCCAGGGTGTGACATGTGTTTATGTGTTGGGTTCATATTGGGGTTTTATTAGCATTGGGATTGTGTATGATTAGGGGTGTGTCTAGTTAGGCTTGGCTGCCTGAGGCGGTTCTCAATTGGAGTCAGGTGATTCTCGTTGTCTCGGATTGGGAACCGTATTTAGGTAGCCTGAGTTCACTTTGTAATTCGTGGGTGATTGTTCCTGTCTTTGTGTTGTAGTCACCAGATAGGCTGTAATAAGTTTCTCGTTCCGTTCTGTTGTTTTTGTATTTAGTATTTCAGTTATTTCATGTACCGCGATTCTGTTCATTAAAGTCATGAGTAACCTACACGCTGCATTTCGGTCCGACTCTCTTCATTCAACAGACGAACGCAGTTACAAAAATGTTATCTTTAATTTACAATCTGTAGAAACTATGAGAATAGAAAGGTTCAGAACGTTTGTGAAACATCACAGCATAGTCAAAAAATATATGGCAAATAGACTACCGGTTAAAATATTTAGAACACCTACTCATCCTATCTGGTTTGGGCTTAGTGGGACTATCATTTATTTTTCAACAAGACAGTGACCCACACATCTCCAGGCTGTGTAATGGCTATTTGACCAAGAAGGAGAGTGATGGAGTTCTGCATCAGATGACCTGGCCTCCACAATCACCCAACCTCAACCCAACTGAGACAGTTTGGAATGAGTCGGACTGCAGAGTGAAGGAAAAGCAGCCAACAAGAGCTCAGCATATCTGGGAACTCCTTCAAGACTGTTGGAAAAGCATTCCAGGTGAAGCTGGTTGAGATAATGCCAAGAGAGAATGCAAAAGCTGTCATCAAGGCAACGGGAGGTTACTTTGAAGAATCTCAAATATAAAATATATTTTGATACGTTTAACACCTTTTTGGTTACTACATCATTCCATATGTGTTTCATAGTTTTGATGTCTTCACTATTATTCTACAATATAGAAAATAGTACAAAAATAAAGAAAAACCCTTGAATGAGTAAGTGTGTCCAAACTTTTGACTGGTACTGTATATATTTACAAAAAATATACAGTTGAAGTCAGAAGTTTACATACACCTTAGCCAAATACATTTAATCCTAGTAAACATTCCCTGTCTTACTTGAGCTTTTATTTATTTCATCACATTCCCAGTGGGTCAGAAATGTACATACACTCAATTAGTCATTGGTAGCATTGCCTTTAAATGTAAAAAAAAGTTGGGTCAAATGTTTCGGGTAGCCTGCCACAAGCTTCCCACAATAAGTTTGGTGAATTTTGGCCCATTCCTCCAGAGAACTTTTTCAGTTCTGCCCACACATTTTCTATAGGATTGAGGTCAGGGCTTTGTGATGGCCACTCCAATACCTTGACTCTGTTGTCCTTAAGTCATTTTGCCACAACTTTGGAAGTATGCTTGGGACCAAGTTTTAACTTCCTGACTGATGTCTTGAGATGTTGCTTCAATATATCCACATAATTTTCTTTCCTCATGATGCCATCTATTTTGTGAAGTGCACCTGTCCCTCCTGCAGCAAAGCACCCCCACAACATGATGCTGCCACCCCCGTGCTTCACGGTTGGAATGGTGTTCTTCAGCTTGCAATCCTCCCCCCTTTCCCTCCAAACATAATGATGGTCATTATGGCCAAACAGTTCTATTTTTGTTTCATCAGATCAGAGGACATTTCTCTAAAAAGTATTATCTTTGTCCACATGTGCAGTTGCAAACCGTAGTCTGTCTTTTTTTATGCCGGTTTTGGAGCAGTGGTTTCTTCCTTGCTGAGCGGCCTTTCAGGTTATGTCGATATAGGACTAGTTTTACTGTGGATATAGATACTTTTGTACCAGTTTCCTCTTCACAAGGTCCTTTGCTGTTGTTCTGGGATTGATTTTCACTTTTTGGACCCAAGTACGTTCATCTCTAGCTCCTTCCTGAGCTGTATGAAGGCTGCATGGTCCCATGGTGTTTATACTTGCGTACTATTGTTTGTACAGAAGAACGTGGTACCTTCAGGCGTTTGGAATATGCTCCCAAGGATGAACCAAAATTGGAGGTCTACAAGTTTTTTTCTGAGATCTTGGCTGATTTCTTTTCATTTTCGCATGATGTCAAGCAAAGAGGCACTGAATTTGAAGGTAGGCCTTTAAATCCATCCACAGGTACACCTCCAATTGACTTAAACTATGTAAATTAACCTATCAGAAGCTTCTAAAGCCATGACATAATTTTATGGAATTTTCCAAGCTGTTTAAAGGCACAGTCAACTTAGTGTATGTAAACCTCTGACCCACTGGAATTGTGATACAGTGAATTATAAGTAAAATAATCTGTCTGTAAACAATTGTTGGAAAAATGACTTGTGTCATGCACAAAGTAGACGTCCTAACCAACTTGCCAAAACTATAGTTTGTTAACAAGAAATGTGTGGAGTCGTTGAAAAACGAGTGTAAATGACTCCAACCTAAGTGTATGTAAACTTCTGACTTCAACAGTATGGGGGGTTGGAAATGATGCAGATAATTACATTTATGGAATCTACAATCTAACTGCACTGTAAAGCTGATCTACCCATCAAAAAATAAATAATAATCCAAATAACACTTTTTTTTAAACAGAGTAGTTATTCCCTCCAGAAGGCAATCAAACAGGCAAAACGTCAGTACAAAGGGGTACAAAGTACATCGCGGACACCGACGTCTTGCACCCGGACAAGCTAAACACCATCTTTGCCTGCGTTGAGGATAACACAGTGCCACCGTGGCCGACGTGAGTAAGACATTTAAGCGTGTTAACCCTCGCAGGGCTGCTGGTCTAGACAGCATTCCTAGCCCTATCCTCAGAGCATGGGCATAACAGCTGGCTGGAGTGTTTACGGACATACTCTCCCTATCCTGTTTGCTGTCCCCACTTGCTTCAAGATGTCCACCATTTGTCCTTTACCCAAGAATGCAAAGGTAACTGAACTAAATGACTATTGCCCTTTATCACTCACTTCTGAGTGAATCAGGTGTTGGACTCAGCCCGGAATCAAAATGAATGACTGCCAAGAATCGGCCCAAGTACATCAGGTCGTTTCCGTCTACCTGGATTTCAGTCGACTTTGCCGGCATCTTACCAGAATCCCCCCAGAAGGGCCTGATATTTTATGCATACAAATTATACCCATCCACCCCCAAAAAATGGTGTCGGAGGAAACACCATACACCTAATGACCATGTCAGCGTGCATGGCCTGGCCCACCACAGTAGTCGCTACAGCGAGATGGGACAAGGACATCCCATTTTGTATTTTGTATTTTGTGATCACAGAAACAATGAGAAAATACAGGGAAATAAATCATTAATTAAATGGTAATTATATAAAGCAGCCCATGTAATTATCTGGCAGAGAGTAGCCCCAATCGGCCCGAGCCCCAAGTAACATATTTGGGCCAGATAACTCACACCAGAATCGGCCCGAGCTCAATCCCCGCATCCTAGCCATAAGTAATACTGCCTAAGGCGGCCCAGACTCAGACCACATGACGCCGGCCGAGTCTGACTCAGTCACGTTCCAGCAGGACAATGACCCTAAGCATACTCCCAAAGCAACACCTGAGTGGTTTAAGGGGAAACATTTAAATGTCTTGGAATGGCCTAGTCAAAGCCCAGACCTTAATCCAATTGAGAAACTATGGTATGACTTAAATATTGCTGTACACCAGCGGAACCCATCCAACATGAAGGAACTGGAGCAGTTTTGCATTGAAGAATCGGCAAAAATCCCAGTGGCTAGATGTGCCAAGCCTATAGAGACATACCCAAGAGACTGTAAATGGGGGCTGAATACTTTTGCAAGCCACTGTATTTATATATTTCCCCATTTTATTATTTTACTTTTAGTTTTGTTTGTATTGTTAGATTATTCTGTGCTGTTGAAGCTAGGAACACAAGCATTTTTCTACACCCGCAATAACATCTGCTAAATATGTGTATATGACCAATAAAATTTCATTTGTTTTAAGTCCATTTTTTTTGTACAGAAAGTTCATACTTTTATCACATATGACCGCCACTTTTTGAAATCAGATCGACAGTTACTAACCTCTCGACTTCAAATCCAACTCTGACTCAGCTGTTCCCTTATTGACACCGGACCCTATTCCTTTATTTCACGGGCTACCAAAACTGCAGGCATAGATGGGCTGGTGTCCTGGTGAGACAGGCACTCACTAATTTATTTTACTATGTCAATATGTCTTTGTTGGTGGAAAAAGTCAATAGCTGGAAGAGTTGCAGAGTTAAATGAAAATAATGCCATTGTTGATTAGATGCTTTTTTTTCATTAATTCTGCTATTTTCTCTTGAACCATATGGCCTATCCACTAAAACACATGGACATTATGGACATGTACTGTATATACAAAATATGTATACTTTATATTATTTCATTCAAGTAAGCAATTTATTCAAGTATAAATTACCAAAGTTACCATACAGTGCCATAGATTACCTGTTAATTACCAAAATTACAGAAGATTCCGGTAACTTTGGTAAATTACCGGTAGCTTTTGCAACCCTAATTGGGACCCACAACTAGCATCTCTGCATTGTATGAGTTTAAAATTACAATTCTTATGGTATTGATTTCTTCCTGCTACAGTGGTCTAGTCCCACGGTCCCATTCGGAGGAGACTGGGCATTTGGTGTCGTGTTAACAGTGTCTGCACATTATCTGCTGACCACTTTCCCCTTGGATGCACCAGTCCACCTCACGCACTGTCAGTCATCGCAGCTTCAAGATGAAACGCCAGACAACCCAGTCCCCACTGTGTGTGTGTGTGTGTGTGTGTGTGTGTGTGTGTGTGTGTGTGTGTGTGTGTGTGTGTGTGTGTGTGTGTGTGTGTGTGTGTGTGTGTGTGTGTGTGTGTGTGTGTGTGTGTGTGTGTGTGTGTGTGTGTGTGTGTGTGTGTGTGTGTGTGAGCGTGTGTGTCTATGTGTGTGTGTGTGTGTGTGTGTGTGTGTGTGTGTGTGTGTGTGTGTGTGTGTGTGTGTGTGTGTGTGTGTGTGTGTGTGTGTGTGTGTGTGTGTGTGTGTGTGTGTGTGTGTGTGTGTGTGTGTGTGTGTGTGTGTGTGTGTGCGCGTGTCTATGTGTCTGCATGTGAGTGTTTCTGTGTCCTATCTACCTATCTCTATCTAGCCTACATATTTGTGGCTGTCAGTATATGTCCTGTGGCTGATGAAGCAGTCTAGTCAAGCAGTGTGTGGGAAACAGATGGACCATTGATGGTGAGCAGGGAGAGAGTCACCCGTCCTTGACTATCTCAATCCATGAGCAAAGCAGCCCAGTCAGTCACTCATCTGACATGTTGGATCATACAGAAAGTGCATATACTGTAGAATTGCACCAACCTCTCAAACATAGATCCTGTTTACATATGCAGTTCAGCTTTTTACTTTACCTTATGAGGCATAAAAATGATGCATTTACATGGATACTCAAGTAATGCAGGATATTTTGCTCAAGAACATATAACAGTGTCCTTTGGGAGATTCGTCCACTTCCTATACTCTTTAGTAGTGTTTTTCTCCCCTTTAGGCTAGAGGCTCAAAGGAACCAGTCAGCAGATGAGACAGTACGTTGAACTTGCTGTCAGAGGACTTCTTCTCTTTCAGGGGTTTTCTTGCTATTCAAATAAACCTGGAGCCTTTTTCCCCATTTAATCTTCCCAGAAAGTTATATTATTGCCATCTGGCAGATAGCCTAGGAGTTACTAAGAGCGGTGGGCCAGTAATAGAAAGGTTGCTGGTTCAGATTCCTGAGCTGATGAGGTGAACAATCTGTCAACGTGCCCTTGAGCAAGGCACTTAACCCTAATTGCTCCTGTAAGTCACTCTGGATAAGAACATCTACTAAGAATGTAAAATATCCCCTGCTTTGGTGAGATAAATTGCCTAGTTAAATAAAGGTTACATTTTAAAATAAAATGATGGCTACTGTTCATCTGAGAGGGGCCAGGCCTGTGAAGATAGTGGAACAGCCTCTGTTTCTTATTGGTTCAGCCAGTCAGGAGGACAAAGCTATTCGCCTGGTTAATGTTGCCTCTCCAGATGAGGTTTAATAGCCAGGCAGTAGCATGATCTGGCTGATGGGCCAGTGAATGAGGGCCCAATTAAAGCTTCATTAGTGTGGGGAATTGGAAAGAAGATTCCCTGATAAGGGACAGAAATCTTACGACTAGCTTAACTTTCACTGTTTGCTTAGTCTCTCTGTTACTTGGTGATATAAGGGCAATTCCATGGTAGCAGAGAAATGCTCAGACTCTGATGTTTCACTTCAAAATGTTTGACAAAAGGATGACATTTAACAATTTCCACAGAAAATTTTACAAAAACACATTTACTTGAAGAATCAATCAAATTTCAGTCACATTTATTTATAAAGCCCTTTTAACATCAGCAGATGTCACAAAGTGCTTATACAGAAACCCAGCCTAAAACCCCAAAGAGCAAGCAATGCAGATGTAGAAGCACAGTGGCTAGGAAAAGCTCCCTAGAAAGGCAAGAACCTATGAAGAAACCTAGAGAGGAACCAGGCTCTGAGGGGAGGCCAGTCCTCTTCTGGTTGTGCTGATAGAGATTATAAGAGTACATGACCATTAAGGCCACCAGATTGTTCTTCAAGATGTTCAAACAATCATAGATGACCAGCAGGGTAAAATAACAATCACAGTGGTTATAGAGAGTGCAACAAGTCAGCACCTCAGGATTAAATGTCAGTTGGCTTTTCATAGTTGAGCATTCAGAGGTTGAGACAGCAGGTGTGTGTGAGAGAGGGGGGGGGTCGAAACAGCAGGTCTGGGAATACGGTAGCAGGTCCAGTGAATGAGGCAGGGTTCAATAGCCGCAGGCAGAACAACAGAAACTGGATCAGCGGCACCACCAGGTGGACTGGAGATGGGGACAGACAGGAGTCGCCAGGACAGGTATGCCTGAGGCATGGTCCAAGGGCTCAGGTCCTCCGGGAGGGGAGAGAGAGAGAGAGAGAGAGAGAGAGAGAGAGAGAGAGAGAGAGAGAGAGAGAGAGAGAGAGAGAGAGAGAGAGAGAGAGAGAGAGAGAATTAGAGGGAGCATACTTAAGATCACACAGTACACCAGCTAAAGCAGGAGAATTACACCAGATAGGACAGACTGGCCCTAGCCCCCCCGGCACATAGACTATTGCAGCATAGATACTGGGGACTGAGACACGGGGGGTCGAGGGACACTGTGTCCCTGTCAGGCAGGATATAACCCCACCCACTATGCCAAAGCACAGACCCCACACCACCAGAGGGATATCAACAGTCCACCAACTTACTACCCTGAGACAAGGCGGAGTATAGCCTACGAAGATCTCCTCCACCACACGAGCCCAGTGCAGATGCAAAGTTTGGTAACAGAATTATGGCACCAACAGCACAAACCATCATTATGTTACCAAACTTTGCATATGCACTGTTCTTCTTCATGTAAATTGTGTTTTGTACATTTCTTTAAGTTGTCCTTGTGCATAGGGTTGTATAGTTGAACTTTTCAATCATTTTTGTTTTGTTTTAGATACAGTACATTTTAAAGTAAAAACTCTGAGTCTCAGCATCACTCTGTTACCATTGGAATTACCCATCAATTCTATGGCTATCCTGTGACGGCTGACGTGTCCTGTCATAAGAATACAATTAATCAGAATGCAGTTTCTTAATCCACTGCAATGTTTTATTGGCTTAGCATAGCATTGTATATGATTTATCCTGTGTTGGATACTCATTATTCAGAAGGCAACACTTAGTGTATGTTGCAGTATGTGTCATCAGTGACTGCAGTCAGTGTGTCAGCATACTTGGAGTTATTTAATATGATTGACATGACCAGGGGATTATCCCATGACCCAGTTTCACTGTTAGCACTTAGTCTACTCTGTCTGTTTGCAATGAGATACATTGAAGTTGTTTTAACTGAATGTGCGCATACGCTAAATTGAATTAAGCTGGGGAATGAGCCAGTAATTCAGTATGATCAAATTATGAATTACCACTATGAATATAGACTATTACTGGTAATTACTTAAGCCTTAGTTACCAACTGGAAAATAGCTATCTGAAACATTTGCTCCTTTAAATTCTGTTGAAAACAAGAATTTGCATAAAACTCGCTTCCAATTAACAATACATTACAAGAAAGGTCCTATATAATGAACCGAGGTGTGTGATTTAGATTTAGTTTCTGACAGAAGCAAAAAGTGTTGGCAGGCAGACACAAGCAGGCAGGCCGGCAGGCAGACACTAGAGGGAATGGATGGAATCACCATTACAGGTTTGTGTTACACTCAGGCTCTGCACTTGGTACAGTACGTTTCAGCCGTCGAGACAGGGATTTACATGTCCTCGCCAGACACATTTTCTAAATAATTAAATGATTCTCCATGCTTTCAATATTGCATGTACCAAACTGAAGGGGGGTCCCCAAAGCACACCAGTGAATAACTGTACAAAGCCTGATTTAAATGTCTCAAAATAAACTAGGCCAAACCTAAATTACACACAACCCTTAGGCTTCCTCAGGGGACCCAGCCAAGTCTCCATTAAGAGAGACCAGAAGACTGAAGGAGGACTCACAGGTCAGAAAAGCCTGTGTCCACAATGACAAACAGACTATCATTCTCTTGTTCGATATCCTACTCTAACACCATTAAACCGTCTAAAAGATGGCGGCATACTGTACTTTTGCCGTTTATCTTTACTTCATTGGCACGGAATGTATCCGCTACCATTTCTTATGATCGGCAAGAACCTTTGAACATCAGTTCGGCAGTTACTAACCTCAATTCCAGCTTCAACTTCGACTTCTACTCATCTGCCCTGGGCTCTTTGTGTACCTCCGACCCAATCTTTGAGCTACCCAAAAGGAAATGCCAGCGAAAAAGAGGCAGGAGCATAAAAGAGGCAGGAGCACCGAGCCATGCCTGAGAGTCCCCGCCACCCCAGAGAACTGGGTGATCTTGCTCTCGAGGATGACATGAGTAAGGCAGACATCTTCAGTCATTTTCAGGAGAGCGGGCATCCTGGTGAGACTAAGGCAAAGGGAAAACTAGCCCCACTTCCCTCCATTCTATGGGCCACATAGAGAATAAGATAAACGGGCAACAGTCTATTACAGATTAAAAGGGAAGACCGAGCCGAGATCTTTCCAACAAATCAAATCACATCAAATCATCAAATCAAATCAAATTTTATTTGTCACATACACATGGTTAGCAGATGTTAATGCGAGTGTAGCGAAATGCTTGTGCTTCTAGTTCCGACAATGCAGTAATAACCAACAAGTAATCTAACTAACAATTCCAAAACTACTGTCTTATACACAGTGTAAGGGGATAAAGACGAACTCAATGCATTTAATGCACTATTCGACAAAAATAACATCAAGCCATGCATGAAAGCCCCCGCTGTCCCAGAGGACTGGATGATATTGATCTTGAGGCCGACGTGAGGAAGAATTTTTAGCGGGCATCCTGGTGAGACTAAGGCGAAGGGAAAACTGGCCCCACCACCCTCCATTCTATGGGCAACTGTTAGTCACTTTATCATAAAATGGGTGACCTCTGATCGCGGATTTGCTATCAATGGGACTCTCTTAACTGCAATGTTCCCTGTTTTTCTGAAACAGGCTTTTGGAAAAGATACCCACCATGGCTATCCAACTCGAAGGATATTGTATTCAGGGAAATCCAGAGGGGCAGGAATATGTCTCTTCATCAACAACAAATGGTGTGCAGACTGTAGTGCAGTAGAAGTCTCAACCTATTGTTCACCTATCTTGGAATATCTGACGGTCAAATGCAGACCCTTCTCCCCTACCGAGAGATTTTTCATCTGTTATCAAAACTGCTGTATATATTCCACCTCAGGACACCAACAACAAGCTGGGATTTAACAAACTGGATGAGGCTATAAACAAGCAGAAAACCATGCATCTGGAGGCTGCTTTTTAAGGGCTCCCAAGTGGCGCAGCATTCTAAGGCACTGCATCTCAGTGCTAGAGGAGAGAATTTGTTCTTAACTGACTTGCCTAGTTAAATAAAGGTACAAAAAAGAAAAAAATATATTGTTGCCGGTGATTTTAATTTCGCATCACGTGATACCCAACTACTATCAACACATCTCCTTCGCCACAAGGGGGGAACAGAAGCTCAAACAGGAAGTACCCGTGACATGCTCCAGAACAGTTTTGCTAGCCCTGACTGGAATTTGTTCCGGGACTCTGGCAATAGCATCGACGAGCAACCACCTTCGTCACCAGCTTAATGAGGAAATGCATCACTGACATTGTCCCAACAGTGAAGGTTCACTGCTTCCCCAATCAAAAGACCTGAATTAACACCTACAGTACCAGTCAAAAGTTTGGACACACCTACTCATTCAATATTTTTACTATTTTCTACATTGTAGAATAATAGTGAAGACATCAAAACTAAGAAATAACACATATGAAATCATGTAGTAACCAAAAAAGTGTTGAGCAAATAAACATTTATTTTAGATTCTTCAAAGAGCCACCCTTTGACAGCTTTGCACACTCTTGGTATTCTCTCAACCAGCTTCACCTGGAATGCTTTTCCAACAGTCTTGAAGGAGTTCCCACATATACTGAGCACTTGTTGGCTGCTTTTTCTTCACTCTGTGTTCCAACTCATCTCAAACCATCTCAATTGGGTTGAGGTCAGGTGATTGTGGAGGCCAGGTCATCTGATGCAGAAATCCATCACTCTCCTTCTTGGTCAAATAGCCCTTACACAGCCTGGAGGTGTCCTATAGTGCAAACCAGATGGGATGGCGTATCGCTGCAGAATGCTGTGTTAGCCATGCTTGTTAAGTGTTCCTTGAATTCTAAATAAATCACCAACATTGTCACCAGCTAAGCACCCCACACCATCACACCTCCTCCTCCATGATTCACGGTGGGAATCACACATGCAGAGATCATCCATTCACCTATTATGCATCTCACAAAGACATGGCGGTTGGAACCAAAAATCTCAAATTTGGACTTATCGGACCAAAGGACAGATTCCACCAGTCTAATGTCCATTACTCGTGTTTCTTGGCCCAAGCAAGTATCTTCCTCTTATTGGTGTCCTTTAGTAGTGGTTTCTTTGCAGCAATTCAGCCATGAAGGCATGATTTCAAGCAGTCTCCTCTGAACAGTTGACGTTGAGATGTGTCTGTTACTTGAACTCTGTGAAGCATTTATTTGGGCTGCAATTTCTAATGCACTTATCCTCTGCAGCAGAGGTAACTCTGGGTCTTCCATTCCTGTGGCGGTCTTCATGAGAGCCAGTTTCATCATAGCGCTTGATGATTTTTGCAACTGCACTTGAAGAAACTGACCTTCATGTCTTAAAGTAATGATGGGCTGTCGTTTCTCTTTGCTTATTTGAGCTGTTCTTGCCATAATATGGACTTGGTCTTTTACCAAAAAGGGATATCTTCTGTAAACCACCGCTACCGTTGTCACAATACAACTGATTGGAAAGAAGGAAAGAAATTCCACAAATTAACTTTAAATTAAATGCATTCCAGGTGACTACCTCATGAAGCTGGTTGAGAGAATGACAAGAGTGTGCAAAGCTGTCATCAAGGCAAAGGGTGACTACTTGGAAGAATCTCAATCTCAAAAATAAAATATATTTCAATTTTTTTATTTGTTTAATACTTTTTTGGTTACTACATAATTCCATATGTGTTATTTCATAGTTTTGATGTCTTCCTATTATTCTACAATGTATAAAATAGTAACAAATAAAGAAAAACCCTTGAATGAGCAGATGTGTCCAGACTTTTGACTGCTATTGTATGTATTTCAAATCTCTATTATATATATTTTATAATTATAATTCATGGATTGTTTTAAATGCTCATAAAATATGGTAAATACTTACTTCCTCACGTGGGACAATATGTGCTCTATCAGGTACAGATTGAGCTAACGCCAAAATCAAAGTAATTAACTTGTAAATAAATATTCATAACAGTCATGGAAAACTGTGCCTGATAAACCAGATAACTACATCCAACAAGAGTCAAGGGACAGAGGGATATACTGGCTAGAACCTTTTCATTGTGGATCTGGTTGGGCAAAAAGCATGGCCAATTGTATTGTTTCCCACCAATGTTGTTTGTAAGGTTCTATTGTAGGTGAAAGGGCAACATGTTGTGTGGACTAAAACAGCATACAACCGAGTGTATTAATCCATGCTTTTGTCACTTCTAGGTTAGACTACTGCAATACTCTACTTTACGGCTTCCAGGATAAAGCACTAAATAAACTTCAGTTAGTGCTAAATACGGCTGCTAGAATCCTGACTAGAACCAAAAAATTGGATCATATTACTCCAGTGCTAGCCTCCCTACACTGGCTTCCTGTCAAGGCAAGGGCTGATTTCAAGATTTTACTGGGCTTGCTCCTACCTATCTCTCTGATTTGGTCCTGCCGTACATACTTACACGTAGACGCAGGCCTCCTAATTGTCCCTAGAATTTCTAAGCAAACAGCTGGAGGCAGGGCTTTCTCCTATAGAGCTCCATTTTTATGGAATGGTCTGCCTACCCATGTAAGAGACGCAAACTCGGTCTCAACCTTTAAGTCTTTACTGAAGACTCATCTCTTCAGTGGGTCATATGATTGAGTGTAGTCTGGCCCAGGAGTGGGAAGGTGAAGGGAAACGCTCTGGAGCAACGAACCGCCCTTGCTGTCTCTGTCTGGCCGGTTCCCCTCTTTCGACTGGGATTCTCTGCCTCTAACCCTATTACAGGGGCTGAATCACTGGCTTACTGGGGCTCTTTCATACCGTCCCTAGGAGGGGTGCGTCTCTTGAGTGGGTTGAGTCACTGATGTGATCTTCCTGTCTGGGTTGCCCCCCCCCCCCCTCCTTGGGTTGTGCCGTGGTGGAGATCTTTGTGGGCTATACTAGGCTATACAATGGTAAGTTGGTGCTTGAAGAGATCCCTCTAGTGGTGTGAGGGCTGTGCTTTGGCAAAGTGGGTGGGGTTATATCCTTCCTGTTTGGCCCTGTGCGGGGGGGTCATCGGATGGGGCCACAGGGTCTCCTGACCCCTCCTGTCTCAGCCTCCAGTATTTATGCTGCAGTAGTTTATGTGTTGGGGGGCTAGGGTCAGTTTGTTATATCTGGAGTACTTCTCCTGTCCTATTCGGTGCCCTGTGTGAATTTAAGTGTGCTCTCTCTAATTCTCTCTTTCTCTCTTTCTTTCTCTTTCTCGGAGGAACTGAGCCCTAGGACCATGCCTAAGGATGACCTGACATGATGACTCCTTGCTGTCCCCAGTCCACCTGGCCGTGCTGCTGCTCCAGTTTCAACTGTTCTGCCTTATTATTATTGGACCATGCTGGTCATTTATGAACATTTGAACATCTTGGCCATGTTCTGTTATAATCTCCACCCGGCACAGCCAGAAGAGGACTGGCCACCCCACATAGCCTGGTTCCTCTCTAGGCTGGGTTTCTGTACAGCACTTTGAGACATCAGCTGATGTACGAAGGGCTATATAAATACATTTGATTTGATTTGATTTGTATCCCAAAGCATGACCAAATGAATTTGCCAGCTACAGTAATCCTGAGAAACATTGAGACATTCTTGGTTGATTTTTTTGGTCAAATTAATCAGTTAGCTCTCTACCTTTGATAAACAGCTAGTTAGCTATAGCTAGCTGGTAACTTGCTAGCTAGTTAGCTCCCATGCCAATTTCAACTCTTTCTAAGCTAATATCTAATGTCATACATTTGAAGTTATTTCAGAATGAACGTTAACTGACTAGAGCATCAGGCTTTGTGACATTATGTTAGATAGCTATCCCCAGTTAGATCATGTGTTTTCACTTATTGCATGTGCATGCTTGTTGCATTCTCCCTGGTGCACTCGTTCTTTCTTGAGCTGGATGCTCATTCTTAAATAGTAATCTGTTCAAAACAGTGGCAGCATGTGCAGGAGTTGTCATTCGGTTTTTGAAATGCAAAAGTGAGATAGGTGTTTTTACGCTGTTGTTCAAATGCACAGATCACTTGATATATCTTTTCAAAGAAACGACCGGTAGTTTGATAACTTGGCATCATATTTCTGTTATGATGTTTTGTTGACTCCAACCACTCCAACCACCTCACGTCCCAGGTGTTCAGCCGGTGAGCTTTTCAAATTGAATGAGGTACTGGCATTGACCTGTATTTACCTGCACTCTCCTGTTTCTTCAACCTGTCTCGTACTTCTTGTGTGTTTTTTAAAATTATATTTTCTATTATTATCCACCATGTATTATTGTTATTACTGAATTGTTTCGAAATAGCTTTCAACGTAAGAATTTCACTGTACTGTTTTACACCTGTTGGAGCCTGTGCCTGTGACAAAATTTGAAACTTGAAAATAGTAATAATAAATGTAAAAAATACTAAAACAAGAGTCAGGCAGCAGGGCTATGGGTAATTCAATTCGTACAGTTTCAGAGACCTGTTCCCTGTTTTCTATTTTTCAGTGGATGGAATGAATTTATTTGTCACAAATCAGTCCTTAAATAAGAACAGAATAGAATCCTGTGGTGAACAGATCCCTGATGACCTTTACACACATTTGTCAGCTCAACAAATGAGGCTTCAACTTTAACTGCCTCACAGAGGTCAGGACTGTTAAAAGTGTCTAAACTTAATAAAACATTAGCTGTGTCTGGGGTGGGGGGGGTACGCATGTCTCTGTGTGTGTGTTGTGCGTGTGTGTGTCTGTGTTTTTGTGTGTGTGAGTGTGTGCGTGTTATGTGTATGTGTTCTGTTTTGACCTTGTTTACTTAATGTCTCCCCTGGTGCTTGTGTCCCCCTGCCTGGGTGTCCAGCTGAGCTGCAGCCTTTCTCTGACAGCACGACAGCAGGTGGAGGAGATGAAGGTGTAGACACACAGTTTGCATCTCAAATGGCACCCTATTCCCTATGTAGGGCGCGACTTTTGACCAGCTCCCACTGGTCAAAAGTAGTGCACTACATAGGGAATAGGGTGCCATTTGGGACACAGCCCCACAGATGGCGTACAGTGGGTAAGTCCTACACAACACTCCTCTAGCAATGCATCCAATGTACCTGAATCATTGGCATGTCAGTCTGGAGCCACTCTGTCAAACAAGCAGTCTGGCAATACACCTTGTTGAGATTACGCCACCCACTTTTCATATTCAGCCTGAAATATTGAAATCTGGAAATGGTGCTCTATGCGCTCTAAAAACTCACCAAGAAATCCTGCAACGGGGAAAGAGTGTCTTTGAAAATGAAGTCTGTTCAATTAAAGATAAAGCAAATAAAAGACAGAAGGAGGGAGAGGAAGGTGGGAGTACTATCGGCTAGCATTGAAAACAACCAATCAAAGCGTCAGTATTAAAATTGGTGTTTTAAACATGGCTGTTTCGGTGAGAAAATAAATGTCTGTTCATTTCCACGTGTCAACAGTAATTCACGAGGGCGTCAGTCAGTGCTAAGGCTGCATAGCCCTCTATTATCTCCTGTCCTGCTCTCTTCACAGATAGTAAAGACTGTCCACAAAGACAAAAAGGCACGTCTCTAACAGTGACTTGACTAGTGCAGGGTTTATTGGGTTTGATAAACCTGGACAGCCTAACAATTGAGGCTATTTTCAATTATGAAAATCCCCATTTAGGAATCAATCTTTGATTGAGTTAAATATTGGTTCAATATTAACAATCAACCCTCTCTTAATAAATTAACGAAAATTGCTGAAAACATGTTTTTTCTTCGTCATTATGGGGTAATGTGTGTATATGTGTGTAACATTAACAAATGAAATACAAAAATATCTCATTCACATAAGAATTCACACCCCTGAGTCAATACATGTTAGAATCACCTTTAGCAATTATTACAGCTGTGTTGTTCTGGGTAAGTCTCTAAGAGTTTTGCACACCTCGATTGTACAATATTTGGCCATTATTCCTTTTGAAATTCTTAAAGAACTGCTAAATTGGTCGTTGATCATTGCTAGATAACCATTTTCAAGTCTTGCCATCGATTTTCAAGAAACTGTCACTTGGACACTCAGGTGAACTCTGCAACTCCAGTGTAGATTTGACCTTGTGTTTTGGGTTATTGTCCTGCTGAAAGGTGAATTCATCTCCCTGTGTCTGGGGGAAGCAGACTGAACCAGGTTTTACTTGAGGAGTTTGCCTGTGCTTAGCTCCATTCCGTGCATTCTGTATCCTGAAAAACCCCCCAGTCCTTATCGAATACAAGCATATCTATAACATGATGCAGCCAACGCTATGCTTGAAAATATGGAGAGTGGCACTCAGAAATGTGTTGTATTGGATTTGCCTCAATTATAACACTTTGTAATCAAGACATAAAGTTAATTGCTTGGCCACATTTTTTGCAGTATTACTTTCGTGCCTTGTTGCAAACAGGATGCATGTTTTGGAATATTTTTTCTTTTGTACAGGCTTCCTTCTTGTCAATCTGTCAATTAGGTTAGTATTGTGGAGTAACTACAATGTTGTTTATCCATCCTGTTTTCTCCTATCACAGCCATTCAACTCTGTAACTGTTTTAAAGCCACCATTGGCAGTTACAAGTTATGAACGACGCCTGTATCTTTATAGTGACTTGGTGTATTGATGTACCATTCAAAGTGTCATAACTTCACCATGCTCAAAGGGATATTCAATGTCTGCTTGTTTTATTTTTTTACCCATCTACCTTCTTTGCGAGGCATTAGAAAACCTCCCTGTTCTTTGTGGTTGAATCTGTGTTTGAAATCCACTGAGAGATTGAGAGACCTTGCATATAATTATATCTGTGGGGTAGAGAGAGGAAGTATTCATTCAAAAATCACGTTAAACACTATTATTGCACACAGTGAGTCCACGCAACTTAATGTGACTTGTTAAGCAAAATTTGTTTCTCCTGAAATTATTTAGGCTTGCCATAACAAAATGATTGAGTATGTATTTACTCAAGACATTTCAGCTTTTCATTGTTTATTCATTTGTAAACTTTTTCGACATTATGGGGTGTTGTGTGTAGGCCAGTGACAATTTTTTTTAAATCCATTTTAAATTCAGGCTGTAACACAACAAAATGTGGATAAAGTCAAGGGGTATGAATACTATCTGAAGAGATGTAAAGGAATGTGCTGTATCTTGCTTGTATTGTCCCTGGAGTTAATCAATCATCCTGTTTACTGATATTGTTCAATGTTTGTGCAACAAATCTCTCCTGTTTCACGTTGCCTCTGCCCTATGAATATCTAATTGCATGTGATTTCCCAGCTCCCGGTTGCGTTTTGATCTGAAATCTGAATCTTGACATTCAAGATGTGTCTGAGGTTTCCCATTGTGAGCATATGGGGAGCAGAGAGCTCAGAGAAGAAGTGCTAATTAGAACAGTAGATGTAATAACCCTGTCAGTCACTGACTCTCTGCAGAGACAAAACACACTGCCTCACTGTGAGGCAGCAATAACAAAGAACAGGTAAGGTATTACTGTACTGTATATCTGTACCTATAGTACAGCCCTGTGATATGCATGGTATACAGTGGTGGAAAAAGTACCCAGTTGTCATACTTGAGTAATCGTAAAGGTATCTTAATAGAGAATGACTCAAGTAAAAGTGAAAGTCAACCAGTAATGTCCTTCTTGAGTAAAAGTTTTAAAGTATTTGGTTTTAAATATACTTAAGAATCAAAATAAATGTAACTGCAAAAATAGAGTTAAGTGTCAAACATAAAAGTATAAATAATTTCAAATTCCTTATATTAAGCAAACCAGAAGGCACGATTTTGTTGTTTTTTAATTTACGGATAGCCAGGGGCACACTCCAACACTCAGACATAATTTACAAGGAAAGCATTTGTGTTTAGTGAGTCTGACAGATCAGATGCAGATGCAGTAGGGATAACCAGGGATTTTCTCTTTAAATGTGAATTAGACAATTTTCCTGTCCTGCTAAGCATTTAAAATGTACTTTTGGGTGTCAGGGAAAATGTGTGGAGTTGGAAGTACATTATTTTCTTTAGGAAAGTAGTGGAGAAAAAGTAAAAGTTGTCAAAAAGTAAAGTACAGATACCCCCAAAAACGACTTAAGTAGTACTTTAAAGTATTTTTACTAACGTACTTTACACCACTGATGGTATATCTCTGGATATCTGTTCTGTTTTGGTCTGAACTGTTTCAGGTATTCCCAGGTAGAATGTGATTATATGACCCTGTGATGCACATGTACGACTAGCTCTCTGTATGCACTTTAAGCCTCAGACTACCAACATATTTTACATTCTGTGTCACGGGTAACTTGGTGCGTGAGGGAAGAATCAGGTGCAGAGAGCATATAGTTCCACAGGAAGACGTGCACTTTTAATATTACACAGAAAATAATGCCCAACAAAACAGCACGTAAATGTGGACCAACCCATCACAACAGGTACCAGGTCCAGAGCACGAACACCAAAAAACCATACACACGTAGCATATGAGTAATCCCGCATGAAACAAGGGCGGGTAAACGTACTATAAATAAGGAAGCCAATCAAGCACACAAATTGACAGGGGCAACTAATAAGACAAAACAAACAGACAACGAAAAAGGGATCGGTGGCGGCTAGTAGGCCGGGTCACCGCCGAGCACCGCCCGAACAGGCAGGGGAGCCAACTTCGGTGGAAGTCGTGACATTCTGTGCATGGGTTACAAACTGACCCAAGAAGAAACTATTGGAAAAAGCAATAATCATTGCAAAATATCAACTTAATTCCTATCAAAATATAATTAGACGTGTACATAATATTATTTTAGTACGATTACAGTTCATTTGCATTTTCGGAAAATATACATAATATACATAATGTGCAGCTTTTTTTCTCCAAAGTACAGTTGTGGCCAAAAGTTTTGAGAATGACACAAATATTAATTTCCACAAAGTTTGCTGCTTCAGTGTCTTTAGATATTTTTGTCAGGTGTTACTATGGAATACTGAAGTATAATTACAAGCATTTTATAAGTGTCAAAGGCGTTTATTGACAATTACATGAAGTTGATGCAAAGAGTCAATATTTGCAGTGTTGACCCTTCTTTTTAAAGACCTCTGCAATCTGCCCTGGCATGCTGTCAATTAACTTCAGGGCCACATCCTGACAGATGCCACATGCTTTACTGTTGGCATGACACAGGACTGATGGTAGCGCTCACCTTGTCTTGTCCAGACAAGCTTTTTTCCGGATGCCCCAAACAATCGGAAAGGGGATTCATCAGAGAAAATAACTTTACCCCAGTCCTCAGCAGTCCAATCCCTGTATCTTTTGCAAAATATCAGTCTGTCCCTGATGTTTTTCCTGGAGAGAAGTGGCTTCTTTGCTGCCCTTCCTGACACCAGGCCATCCTCTAAAAGTCTTTGCCTCACCATGCGTGCAGATGCACTCACAACCTGCCTGCTGCCATTCCTGAGCAAGCTCTGTACTGTTGGTGCCCCTATCCCGCAGCTGAATCAACTTTAGGAGACAGTCCTGGCGCTTGCTGGACATTCATGGGCGCCCTGAAGCCTTCTTCACAACAATTGAACCGCTCTACTTGAAGTTCTTGATGATCCGATAAACGGTTGATTTAGGTGCAATCTTACTGGTACCAGTATCCTTGCTAGTAAAGCCCTTTTTGTGCAAAGCAAGGATGACGGCACGTGTTTCCTTGCAGGTAACCATGATTGACAGAGGAAGAACAATGATTCCAAGCACCACCCTCCTTTTGAATTTTCCAGTCTGTTATTCGAACTAAAACAGCTGGTCAGCTGGTCCTTTTGTGGCAGGGCTGAATGGCAAAGAGGGACTTTGCAATTAATTGCAATTCATCTGATCACTCTTCATAACATTCTGGAGTATATGCAAATTGCCATCATACGAACTGAGGCAGCAGACTTCTCAAAACTTTTGGCCACGACTGTGCAGTCCACATTAGTACTAAAAAGCTGATTTACCATAATTTCATTGTATTATTATTTAGTTTTTAGAATTTTGAAGTAAATATGACTGCAATTTAAAGGGGCGGTACACCAAAAATTGAAATATAAGTAATTTTATTGACAAAAAGTGTTTCATCCATTGATCCTGAGAAACAATGACCAAACATATGGCTTAGTTTTCTTTATTTACTCACCCCACAGTCAGCATACCCCACAGTCGCCGCTAGTGACACAATGGGATTAGTAGTACCTATGGCAGAATGATTCAGCAAGCATGGCCAAATCCTCAAAGTCACTTAAAAAATGTTGGTATAGCAAACAAAATATCTATCATTTTAGTCAATAAGATTCTTGCTACGTAGCTTAACTTTCTGAACATTCGAGACCTGTAGTCCACTTGTCATTCCAATCTCCTTTGCATTAGCGTAGCCTCTTCTGTAGCCTGTCAACTATGTGTCTGTCTATCCCTGTTCTCTCCTCTCTGCACAGACCATACAAACGCTCCACACCGCGTAGCCGCGGCCACCCTACTCTGGTGGTCCCAGCGCGCACGACCCACGTGGAGTTCCAGGTCTCCGGTAGCCTCTGGAACTGCCAATCTGCGGTCAACAAGGCAGAGTTCATCTCAGCCTATGCCTCCCTCAAGTCCCTCGACTTCTTGGCACTGACGGAAACATGGATCACCACAGACAACACTGCTACTCCTACTGCTCTCTCTTCGTCCGCCCACGTGTTCTCGCACACCCCGAGAGCGTCTGGTCAGCGGGGTGGTGGCACCGGGATCCTCATCTCTCCCAAGTGGTCATTCTCTCTTTCTCCCCTTACCCATCTGTCTATCGCCTCCTTTGAATTCCATGCTGTCACAGTTACTAGCCCTTTCAAGCTTAACATCCTTATCATTTATCACCCTCCAGGTTCCCTCGGAGAGTTCATCAATGAGCTTGATGCCTTGATAAGCTCCTTTCTTGAGGACGGCTCACCTCTCACAGTTCTGGGCGACTTTAACCTCCCCACGTCTACCTTTGACTCTTTCCTCTCTGCCTCCTTCTTTCCACTCCTCTCCTCTTTTGACCTCACCCTCTCACCTTCCCCCCCTACTCACAAGGCAGGCAATACGCTCGACCTCATCTTTACTAGATGCTGTTCTTCCACTAACCTCATTGCAACTCCCCTCCAAGTCTCCGACCACTACCTTGTATCCTTTTCCCTCTCGCTCTCATCCAACACCTCCCACACTGCCCCTACTCGGATGGTATCGCGCCGTCCCAACCTTCGCTCTCTCTCCCCCGCTACTCTCTCCTCTTCCATCCTATCATCTCTTCCCTCCGCTCAAACCTTCTCCCACCTATCTCCTGATTCTGCCTCCTCAACCGTCCTCTCCTCCCTCTCTGCATCCCTTGACTCTCTATGTCCCCTATTCTCCAGGCCGGCTCGGTCCTCCCCTCCCGCTCCGTGGCTCGATGACTCATTGCGAGCTCACAGAACAGGGCTCCGGGCAGCCGAGCGGAAATGGAGGAAAACTCGCCTCCCTGCGGACCTGGCATCCTTTCACTCCCTCCTCTCTACATTTTCCTCCTCTGTCTCTGCTGCTAAAGCCACTTTCTACCACGCTAAATTCCAAGCATCTGCCTCTAACCCTAGGAAGCTCTTTGCCACGTGCCGTCCTTGGCCAGCTCTCCCGCTATCTCTCTCTGAATGACCTTCTTGATCCAAATCAGTCAGGTTTCAAGACTAGTCATTCAACTGAGACTGCTCTCCTCTGTATCACGGAGGCGCTCCGCACTGCTAAAGCTAACTCTCTCTCCTCTGCTCTCATCCTTCTAGATCTATCGGCTGCCTTCGATACTGTGAACCATCAGATCCTCCTCTCCACCCTCTCCGAGTTGGGCATCTCCGGCGCGGCCCACGCTTGGATTGCGTCCTACCTGACAGGTCGCTCCTACCAGGTGGCGTGGCGAGAATCTGTCTCCTCACCACGTGCTCTCACCACTGGTGTCCCCCAGGGCTCTGTTCTTGGCCCTCTCCTATTCTCGCTATACACCAAGTCACTTGGCTCTGTCATAACCTCACATGGTCTCTCTTATCATTGCTATGCAGACGACACACCATTAATCTTCTCCTTTCCCCCTTCTGATGACCAGGTGGCGAATCGCATCTCTGCATGTCTGGCAGACATATCAGTGTGGATGACGGATCACCACCTCAAGCTGAACCTCGGCAAGACGGAGCTGCTCTTCCTCCCGGGGAAGGACTGCCCGTTCCATGATCTCGCCATCACGGTTGACAACTCCATTGTGTCCTCCTCCCAGAGCGCCAAGAACCTTGGCGTGATCCTGGACAACACCCTGTCGTTCTCAACCAACATCAAGGCGGTGGCCCGTTCCTGTAGGTTCATGCTCTACAACATCCGCAGAGTACGACCCTGCCTCACACAGGAAGCGGCGCAGGTCCTAATCCAGGCACTTGTCATCTCCCGTCTGGATTACTGCAACTCGCTGTTGGCTGGGCTCCCTGCCTGTGCCATTAAACCCCTTCAACTCATCCAGAACGCCGCAGCCCGTCTGGTGTTCAACCTTCCCAAGTTCTCTCACGTCACCCCGCTCCTCCGTGGCTTCCAGTTGAAGCTCGCATCCGCTACAAGACCATGGTGCTTGCAGCTGTGACCACCTCAGTACAGGCTCTGATCAGGCCCTACACCCAAACAAGGGCACTGCGTTCATCCACCTCTGGCCTGCTCGCCTCCCTACCACTGAGGAAGTACAGCTCCCGCTCAGCCCAGTCAAAACTGTTCGCTGCGCTGGCCCCCAATGGTGGAACAAACTCCCTCACGACGCCAGGACAGCGGAGTCAATCACCACCTTCCGGAGACACCTGAAACCCCACCTCTTTAAGGAATACCTAGGATAGGATAAGTAATCCCTCTCACCCCCCTTAAGTTTTAGATGCACTATTGTAAAGTGACTGTTCCACTGGATGTCATAAGGTGAATGCACCAATTTGTAAGTCGCTCTGGATAAGAGCGTCTGCTAAATGACTTAAATGTAAATGTAAATCTAAGTACACTTAGGGCCCAATTTTGGCCCGAGTTAAGAGCACATAAATGGAACGTAATTCCCCTTTTCTACACTTTTCTCTCTATGCCTATTCTGACCTTGAACTTAAGCAATTAAATGAAAGTGTGGTGGAGGTGTGTCTACAAATAGGTTGTATTCTGACCTTGACTTAATACCACCGCCTTTACGCGGGAGGAAACCATGAAGAAGGTCTAGCGCAGAGTTTCCTAAACTCGGTCCTGGGGCCCCACCCTGGGTCCACATTTTGGTTTATGCCCTAGCACTACACCACTGATTCAAATAATCAAAGCTTGATGATGAGTTGGTTATTTGAACCAGCTGTGTGGTGCTAGGGCAAACACCAAAATGTGGACCCAGGGTGGGGCCCCAGGACCGAGTTTGGGAAACCCTGGTCTAGAGAACCTATCGGTTCCAAGTGGAAAAAGCATCTACTACATTTTTTCAGATATAAATAACACCATTCTCCATGCACTGTAATTTACAACTTGATGAAAGCTTTTGATACGAGCTACGTAAATGAATAATCCATTTGGATGAGGGAATTGTAAATATAAATGACATTTGCTTTAGATATATGTAACCTTATAATCCCTGGAGACAGATGTGAAACCAGACATATGGCAGCAAACTGAAGCATATTAACATATCAACGGCCTTGGGATGGGCACTCTCTTAATGTCTTAATTATAGGCTACCCGACATTCTCTGTATCCTATTTCTAACTTGTTAAATATGAACCACTGTCAGTATCGACTGTCAGTGGGCCTAATAACAACACAGATTCAAATGCCAATTTACTGTTAGTTACTTTCAGTTGGTATAGCCTACATGATCATTCCGTTTAATTCCATTGTTTCGTTTAGCTTAATTTGCTTCCTCTTTAACACCGTCACGACCTTGTGGTTGTTGCTGAGGATCATTAGCAACAGTTGATAATATAAAAAAAGACATGTAGGCTAATGAAATTGTTATGGAGTGGAGCGCAGACCAAGCCGTAACAGTTTAAACACGACACATGGTGCCATACTGGGCTGTGTCATCACACAGTTCCATGGTTAGTGCAGGCAATTGACACCCTATTCTCCCTATTATAATTGTACATGTATCTATGTGCACTAATCTTCCAACATTACCATGGGTTAAAGAACTGAAGTCCATATCGATACAGAAACACAACACAATTATTCGGATTTATTAAGAGCAAGTTGATTGACAAAGTCATGAAAAGTTGGAAGAATTTAATAAACCACTTTTGGGCTATGATTTTAAAAACTCAGTGACCATAGGGTTCTTGGTCACCTCCCTGACCAAGGCCCTTCTCCCCCAATTTCTCAGTTTGGCCGGGAGGCCAGTTCTAGGAAGAGTCTTGGTGGTTCCAAACTTCTTCCATTTCAAAATGATGGAGGCCACTGTGTTCTTGGGGACCTTTTTTGATACCCTTCCCCAGATCTATGGCTCGCCACAATCCTGTCTCTGAGTTCTATGGACTATTCCTTCGACCTCATGGCTTGGTTTTTGCTCTGACATGCTCTGTCAACTGTGGGACCTTATATTGACAGGTATGTGCCTTTCCAAATCATTTCCAATCAATTGAATTTACCACAGGTGGACTCCAATCAAGTTGTAGAAACATCTCAAGGATGATCAATGGAAACAGGATGCACCTCATAGCAAAGGGTCTGAATACTTATTCAAATGTGGTATTTCAGTTTTTTATATATTTGCAAAAATGCGTAAAAAGAAACAGTTTTTGCTGTCATTATGAGGTATTGTGTGTAGATTGATGAGGGGGAAAAAAGTGAAACATTGACTTCAATTGAATCACACTACAACGCTGATCTTCGGCGCTACAGATTGAATCCAACCACTACTGTACAGATGTGGACCAGGATAATGAAGAGATTTGAAGTCCGGGAACATTGAAAACAACAGGACAAATACTTTTTGTACAGGTCACAGCTTGCTTTATTTTTCATCTCAAACCTATGGGATGCACACTGAGAAACTACTCCAGGCATTGCTACATATTATCTACCAAAATCACAATAGTTCAAAAAGCGTTTTTTGACGACATAAAAAAAAAAAAAATAACAGAACAAAACTACACAGAGAAGCTTATCTAAAAATGTATCTAAACATTGCAGAACCAAGAGTTTTAGCAAAGACAGTAATATGCACACTGTTCCCCATAATCTCCACGTCTTGGGTATTTATCCCTAGCTAGGTCCACATATTCAGGTTGTGTACAGTATCTGGACTGTTTTCTAAAGCAAAACATAACTGGCAATAAGGCCATTTTTTTTCTCTCCCGTTGAATTATTTTATTTAAATGTCATGAAACCTAGCTACAACAATGCACACACAGAAACTAGCATGAATGCATTGGGCTTTATACAGCTTGCCTCAATGACGGAACTATGACATACAGTACAGTACCTTGAAAAGTGTTCAGTTATCAAACCGTCATGATAGAGAATACTTAGCTAGCTTTGATCAGATAATTCAGGAAATCTATTGTATACTGGTGTTCATGTTCAACTTCCATAGACGTACAAATCGATACTCACTTGGGAAAACCTTTTTATAAGAATGTATTCCAGTATGATTATGCACAGAGTGACATAAGCCTGGACTTGAATCAGAAACATGTTCCTAGTGTTTATCATTACATGCCTTCCACTACACACAGTCATGACACTACAGGAGGCCTAGCAGATAACAGGCGCACACATCTGAAAAATGAAGTTTGACTCTTGTTAGTAGCAGCTCAGAAAAACTGACTCTGAGTGGATTTCAACATTGACTCGTGCCTTTGTACAAACAGTTGTTTGATATCAAATACAAAACAGCAATAACAAGTTTTTAAAAAATAGTGATGATAAATAATAAATACATAGAGGGATGAGAACAGAGACAGCCGGGAGAGATGGGAGATTCAGATACGGGCAGGAAGGCGGGTGTGAGAGTACTCTGAGCCGAGCAAGACACTGGGGAGACAGACAGCCCCTGTTAAAAGCTTGGAATGGAGACGGGCAGACGAGGTGGGGTTGGTGGGAGGGTTGTGCAGGCAGACTCAGTGCCCGTCTGTGTTGGGCGGCTTGGCGTCGTGCGGGGCAGCGCCAGCAGGGAGCCAGGGAGAGACGGAGCGAGAGGTGGTCTGCTTGGCCATGCTGTAGTGGCTGATCACCGTATAGAAGCGCCCTCGGGAGTTGGCATCCTGAGCAGTGTAGTAGGCCTCCAGAGATGCAGGGATGCACCGCTTATGCTGCAGGGGGGAGAGAGGGAGAGAGTGGGGAGGGTTCAATATCATACTCTCCTCATTTACACACTGTTGCACAGCACTAAGGGCTTTTTCTGGTGAAGAGTTATTTTTTTCCTCTGGTGAGTGCAGTGGCTGTGTCTAAATTAGATCTACTTCAGCTACCATGCCTGTAGTCCACAGCAAAAACCTCCAAAGGCGACTGTACAGACAATTAACCAGTGTCGTTGTAACGCTCTGTCCCAAATAGCACCCTATTCCCTATGCAGTGCACTACTTTTGACCAGGGTATATATGGCTCTAGTCAAAAGGAATACACTATATAGGGAATAGGGTGCCATTTGGGCCCACTCACCTTGTATATGAATCCGTCTGGGCAGCTGTGGTCGTAGGTAAACGCCTTGTACACCACCAGGAACACTATGCAGGCCAGGAAGGCCAAGGCCAGGACTATGAGGATAGTGACCTGCGAATGAGAGATTACACACCATTCAATTTAATAGCTGCCGGCGAAGTCAGGTTTCCTGTCAAGGCGGAAGATCTAAAACATCTTAAAGCAAGGTTCTGTTATTTAATAGATTCGATGGAGTTTGACACTATAATATCGGTATATGTTCAAAAGAGCACACAAACAACTACTACCATCATTTGTCTGGTGACAAGGTAAAAGGAAAAAAGGCAATTTGCAGGATATAACTCATCATCACTTGTCTCCAGAAATGCCATCTGAGTAGAGGTAGAACGTGTTCATTGCCTGCTATATTAAGCCCAGTGTAGACAAACAGATTCAATAAACACCTTCACTAATTACATTTTTCACAACCCAGCAGCCAAATTGGTCACAAAATGCAGTTGAAGCAGACAGACGCTGGGAAAAAATAGCTCCATAACCACATTCCTAAAAAAGACAATCCAATATGTCAGAATACATTACTTTCAATAGAGTGATCCAAATAAGTACATCTATAGAACTACTTGTTGTAGACATTTGGTGCTTCAAATGTGTATTTCCCTGGTAGACAAGATGATTTTATAGTGGGAGATTAACATATAACAGGACCGATTTTCTCCCTTGTTCCTCCTGAATCTATGATTGGTTAATTAACATTATGCAAATGTGGGTCAAATGATAGCTGAGAGATGTTAGAATGGTTTTGCAATCTGATTACTTTAGAGAGGAGTGCAAGAACGTGTACACACGGCAAGGCTCTACCATAATATGTGGTGGTAGTGCAGTTAAACTCTGGTTTAGTACAGTGTCAAATCAAGGGACCGAATGGCTATTTTCATCCTCACTTCCACAATGAATCATAATGCACCATAAAACCATTTCCCCGTTTCCAATGGCCTCCCTCCATATCGCCCATCACGCAACCTCGGCAGGATGCTAGGCTCGGGGATTTACATGTAGGTAGCGTGTTTATCAGCAGAGATCAGAGTGATTTGTAAAAAGGGGAGCACAGAGGCTAAATGACTATTGACTTAGGTGTTAATGTGAGGACACATGTTTGGTTCTGTCAGAATGTTCATTAAATTACATTTGCTTACTACACACACAGAAAATGTGAAATGGCTGCTTAAAGCGTATTAGGGCTTTATGACGTATAAACACATTATTCCAGTACGGGAGTGTTTAAGCATTCAATTGATAGCTTTTAACCTAGATTTGTAGTGTATTGATAATATTGACAGAAGCGTGTGGTCTATTAATATTAATGATGAACTTTTTACATTATTCATAAACTCAATGAACCCTAAACCTCACAGGATTTGGTTTAATGCCATAACACTAATTTGACATGCGTAGATATTGGATTTTCTTTATCTATCTATATGTCCATATCTACAGTACCAGTCAAAAGTTTGGACACACCTACTCATTCAAGGGTTTTTCTTTATTCTTTACATTGCAGAAAAATAGTGAAGACATCAAAATGAATGAAATAACATATACGGAATCATGTAGTAACCAAAAAATGTGTTAAACAAATCAAAATATATTTTAGATTATAGATTCTTCAAAGTAGCCATCCTTTGCCTTGATGACAGCTTTGCACAATCTTGGCATTCTCTCATCCAGCTTAATGAGGTAGTCACCTGGAATGCATGTCAATTAACATGAGGGCTTTGTTAAAAGTTCATTTGTGGAATGTCTTTCCTTCTTAATGCGTTTGAGCCAATCAGTTGTGTTGTGACAAGGTAACGGTGGTATACAGAAGATATAGCCCTATTTGGTAAAAAAACAAGTCCATATTATGGCAAGAACAGCTCAAATAAGCAAAGAGAAACAACAGTCCATCATTACTTTAAGACATGAATGTCAGTCAATCCGGAAAATGTCAAGAACTTTGAAAGTTTCTTCATGTGCAGTCACAAAAACCATCATGATGAAACTGGCTCTCATGAGGACCGCCACAGGAAAGGAAGATCCAGAGTTACCTCTTCTGCAGAGGACACATTCATTAGAATTACCAGCCTCAGAAATACAGCCTAAATAGACGCTTCACAGAGTTCAAGTTACAGACACATCTCAACATCAACTGTTCAGAGGAGACTGCATGAATCAGGCCTTCATGGTCGAATTGCTGCAAAGAAACCACTCCTAAAGGACACCAACAAGAAGAGACTTGCTTGGGCTAAGAAACACAAGACTGGTGGAAATCAGTCCTTTAGTCTGATGAGTCCAAATTTGAGATTTTTGGTTCCAACCACCGTCTTTGTGAGACGCAGAGTAGGTGAACATATGATGATCTCTGCATGTGTGGTTCCCACCATGAAGCATGGAGGTGTGATGGTGTGGGAATGCTTTGCTGGTGACAGTGTTTGATTTATTTAGAATTCAAGGCACACTTAACAAGCATGGCTACAGCGGCCATCTGTAGCGATACGCCATCCCATCTGGTTGCGCTTTGTGGGACTATCATTTGTCTTTCAACAGGACAATGACCCAACACACCTCCAAGCGGTGTTAGGGCTATTTGACCAAGAAGGAAAGTGATGGAGTGCTGCATCAGATGACCTGGCCTCCACAATCACCCGATCTCAACCCAATTGAAATGGTTTGAGATGAGTTGGACCACAGACTGAAGGAAAAGCAGCCAACAAGTACTCAGCATATGTGGGAACTCCTTCTAGACTGTTGGAAAAGCATTCCAGGTGAAGCTGGTTGAGAGAATGCCAAGAGTGTGCAAAGCTGTCATGAAGGCAAAGAGTGGCTACTTTGAAGAATCCTAAATATGAAATAAATGTATGAAATATAACTTTTTTGGTTACTACATGATTCCATATGTCTTCACTATTATTCTACAATGCAGAAAATAGTGAAATAAATAAAAAACCTTGAATGAGTAGGTGTGTCCAAACCTTTGACTGGTATTGTATATCATAATATTTCCATTACCGGTGGCCAGCATTTGTTAAGCCTGTATAAGACTCATCTCACAGCTAGAATCCATTTCTATTTAGTTTGTCTCCCTCGTCAGGTATCGCCAATACAATGGTTTGGCTTTGTCACTGTGTCCTTCTAGTCAGAACACTACAGTATATTGAGGGAATGGAACCCTACTATTGAACAGGGAAGTCTGAATCACACAATCTAATATATTCCTCCTCTAGGTGAGGATACGTTGGCTAATTTCCACCACATCAAATGTCCTACAGTAATACAACACCACCCACATACCCCTGTATAAATACTGTAGTAAAATTATATACTATATACTATACTATACTATATACTATAGTAATTACAGTTCCATAACCTGTATGTATGTAGGACTGTGGTCTGAATTGATAGTTCAGATCTTTTCTGTAACCTGTAGGGAAGACAATATTTGATCTATACTTTGCATATAAGCTTCTTACTTATGGGTGGCACACATTGGGGCGGCAGGGTAGCCTAGTGGTTAGAGCGTTGGACTAGTAACTGGAAGGTTGCAAGTTCAAACCCCTGAGCTGACAAGGTACAAATCTGTCTTTCTGCCCCTGAACAGGCAGTTAACCCACTGTTCCTAGGCCGTCATTGAAAATAAGAATTTGTTCTTAACTGACTTGCTTAGTTAAATAAAGGTAAAAAAATAAAAAATGGAGGATATATGCAGGGTAGGGTTTATGGACAGGGTATATGCAAATTAAATACTGTAGTATTTACTACAGGTAAAACATTTGGTGTTTTTGCAGACTGTTGTGTTTTTGTAGACATTATTGTACGATCTACTAGTTTTCTTGTGGATAATATTGTAGTATTTACTATAGTATTCCAGAGCAACGGGTTTTGCCTGGGGACCTAAAAGTGATAATGACAATTGAGTCGCGACCCAATATTATGGACTGTTGTATTGCACCTATATATATTGTAATGTTGCATTGCAGCTGCCTTCTTGGGCAGGCTTCAATTGCTAAATAGACCGTGTCTGCTGTCCAAACACTTAAAAGATGCATGCTATCCCCTCAGCCCTCAAATTCAGTGGACACTCTGATGACGTAACATGATGTCTGACGAGTATACACTTGCAGGGCAAGGGGCGAGGGAGGAAGGAATTCATTTCAAATGGACCACCCTTGGCCATAAATTCATCACTTGTTCATTCCGCGATGATTGTGTTTTCAGCCACCGGTAGCTTGTGGTTGCTTTATATGCGCTTCAGTCAATTATGACTGCATGTCTACTTATATTAAATATATAAATACGAATATACGCCTACTGTGTGATAGCTAGCATATTAATTAGCGAACTAATGTTAGCCTGCCTAGCTGGAACTTTTGAAGGAAAATGTTCTTTCTACAATTTCCAAAAGATAACCAATCAAAAAAATGTACTTTTTATGGGACATGCTTGTGCCGTCATGTGCATAAGTAGCACAACTTATTTGCATTTGTTTTTACTTACACGTGTATGTTGACTTCTGCAATGATGTTGTTTTTAAGGTCTCAGACATTTCTCAGCGGATGTACAAATGTCGCGAATTGAGTTAATGGGGAGTTTCAGGCCCGGAGTGAATATAATTGTACACTCGCAAAGCCGACTAACAACGAGGGCTGAGGGGCCTTACGTTGCAATCTTCCCTTGCTTGTCTAATCATTTGGACCACCCTCCAAGATGGCGACGGTTATTCTTCCAAGGGCATAAGGCGAGGGTAAGTGGACGAGGGTGTGTCTTTTAAGCGTTTCAAATCAAATCAAACTTTATTTGTCACATGCGCCGAATACAACAAGTGTAGACTTTACCGTGAAATGCTTACTTACAAGCCCTTAACCAACTGTGCAGTTCAAGAAGAGTTTAAAAAATATTTACCAAGTAGACTAAAATAAAAAAGTAACACAATAAGAATAACAATAATGAGGTTATATACAGGGGGCACCGGTACCAAGTCAGAGTGCGGGGGTACAGGTTAGTTGATATAATTTGTACAGGTAGGTGGGGGTGAAGTGACTATGTATAGATAATAAACAGCGAGTAGCAGCAGTGTACAAAAAGGAGGGGGGGTCAATGTAAATTGTCTGGTGGCGATTCTATTAATTGTTCAGCAGTCTTATGGCTTGGGGGTAGAAACTGTTGAGAAGCCTCTTGGTCCTAGACATGGTGCTCCGGTACCTCTTGCCGTGCGGTAGCAGAGAAAACAGTCTATAACTTGGGTGACTGGAGTCTCTGACAATTTTATGGGCTTTCCTCTGACACCGCCTATTATATAGGTCCTGGATGGCAGGAAGCTTGGCCCCAGTGATGTACTGGGCCTTTCGCACTACCCTTTGTAGTGCCTTGCGGTCAGATGCCGAGCAGTTGCCACACCAGGCGGTGATGCAACCGGACAGGATGCTCTCGATGATGCAGCTGTAGAACCTTTTGAGGATCTGGGGACCATTGCCAAATCTTTTCAGTCTCCTGAGGGGGAAAAGGTTTTGTCGTTTCCTCTTCACGACTGGCTTGATATGTTTGGACATGATAGTTCGGTGGTGATGTGGACAGCAAGGAACTTGAAAATCTCGACCTGCTCCACTACAGCCCCGTCGATGTGAATGGGGGACTGTTCGGCCCGCCTTTTCCTTTAGTCCATGATCAGCTCCTTAGCTTTGCTCACATTGAGGGAGAGGATGTTGTCCGGGCACAACACTGCCAGTTCTCTGACCTCCTCCCTATAGGCCGTCTCATCGTTGTCAGTGATCAGGCCTACCACTGTTGTGTCGTCAGCAAACTTAATGATGGTGTTGGAGTCGTGCTTGGCCATGCAGTTGTGGGTGAACAGGGAGTACAGGAGGGGACTAAGTACACACCCCCTGAAGGGCCCCAGTGTTAAGGGTCAGATTGGCAGACATGTTGTTGCCTATTCTTACCACTTGGGGGCGGCCCTTCAGGAAGTCCAGGAGCCAGTTGCAGAGGGAAGTGTTTAGTACCAGGGTCCTTAGGTTAGTGATGAGCTTTGAGGGCACTATGGTGTTGAACGCTGAGCTGTAGTCAATGAACAGCATTCTTACATAAGTGTTCATTTTGTCCATGTGTGAAAGGGCAGTGTGGAGTGTAATAGAGATAGGATCATCTGTGGACTTGTTCGATCAGGTTCATATTTATATCCAAAAACCTCAGTTTACATTGGTGCCATGTTCAGAAATGCCTCCAAAAACATCTGGAGAAATTGCAGAGAGCCACATCAAATAACATAAATATTCATCATAAACTTTGATGAAAGATACATGTTTTACATAGAATTAAAGATAAACTTCTTCTTAATGCAACCGCTGTGTCAGATTTCAAAAAAGCTTTACGGCAAAAGCACAATATTCAATCATCTGAGAACAGCGTTCAGCCACAAAAGCAAGCCATACAGTTACCCGCCAAGTTCTGGAGTCAACAAAAGTCATAAATAGCATTATAAATCTTCACTTACCTTTGCTGATCTTCGTCGGAATGCACTCCCAGGACTCCCACAAGAAATGTTTGTTTTGTTCGATTACGTCCATATTTATGTCCAAATACCTCCGTTTTGTTCGCTCGTTTAGTTCACTATTTCAAAGGCACAATGCGCAAGCGCAAAATCCAGACAAAAAGTCAAAAGAGTTGCATTACAGTTTGTAGAAACATGGCCCCATAGACACTGCATATTGGATAGGCAATCACCTAAATGAAACTACAAACCTCAGATTTCCCACTTCCTGGTTGGATTTGTCTCAGGTTTTCACCTGCAATATGAGTTCTGTTATACACACAGACATAATTCAAACAGTTTTAGAAACTTCAGAGTGTTTTATATCGAATACTACAAATAATATGCATATATAGCATCTGGGACAGAGTAGCAGGCAGTTTACTCTGGGCACGCTTTTCATCCAAACGTGAAAATGCTGCCCCCTATCCCAAACAGGCTAACTAACCTCCAGACAAGCTTCAATGCCACACAACTCTCCTTCTGTGGCCTCCAACTGCTCTTCAACCGATTGCTGCCCGCACCTACCACCCGTCCAGCATCACTACTCTGGACGGTTCTGACTTAGAATATGTGGACAACTACAGATACCTAGGTGTCTGGCTAGACTGTAAACTCTCCTTCCAGACTCACATTAAGCATCTCTAATCCACAATTAAATCTAGAATCGGCTTCCTATTTCGCAACAAAGCATCTTTCACTCATGCTGCCAAACATACCCTCATATAACTGACCATCCTACCGATCCTCGACTTCGGCGAATTAATTTACAAAATAGCCTCCAACACTCTACTCAACAAATTGGATGCAGTCTATCACAGTGCCATCCGTTTTGTCACCAAAGCCCCATATACTACCCACCTGTACGCTCTCGTTGGCTGGCCCTTGCTTCATACTCGTCGCCAAATCCACTGGCTCCAGGTCCTCTACAAGTCTTTGCTAGGTAAAGCCCCGCCTTATCTCAGCTCACTGGTCACCATAGCAGCACCCACCCGTTGCACTCGCTCCAGCAGGTATATCTCATTGGTCACCCCCAAAGCAAATCCTCCTTTGACCGCCTTTCCTTCCAGTTCTCTGCTGCCAATGATTGGAACAAACTTGAATAATCACTGAAGGTGGAGACTCATATCTCCCTCACTAGCTTTAAGCACCAGCTGTCAGAGCAGCTCACAGATCACTGCACCTGTGCATAGCCCATCTATAAATAGCCCATCCAACTACCTCATCCCCATACTGTATTTATTTATCTTGCTCCATTGCACCCCAGTATCTCTACTTGCACATTCATCTTCTGCACATCTACCATTCCAGTGTTTAATTGCTATACTGTAATTACTTCGCCACCATGCCCTATTTATTGCCTTACCTCCCTTATCTTACCTCATTTGCACACACTGTCTATAGACTGTCATGTTTGTCATTTATTATCATGTCTCGTCCCTGTGCTCCCCATTCTATTCGTTTCCCTCTGCTGGTCTTATTAGGTTCTTTCCCTCTTTCTATCCCTCTCTCTCCCCCTCCCTCTCTCACTCTCTCGCTCTCTCTTCTCTCTATCGTTCCGTTCCTGCTCCCAGCTGTTCCTATTCCCCTAATCATCATTTAGTCTTCCCACACCTGTTCCCGATCCTTTCCCCTGATTGGAGTCCCTATTTATTCCTTTGTGTTCCGTTCCTGTCCCGTCGGTTCCTTGTTTAGAATTCACCGTGCTGTGATTGTGTATCGCCCTGTCCTGTCGTGTTTTTGCTGTGATTGTGTATCGCCCTGTCCTGTCGTGTTTTTTGCCTTCATCAGATGCTGCGTGTGAGCAGGTGTCCCTGTCAACTACGGCCTGCGCCTACCCGGCGACCTGCAGTCTGTGGCCGCTTCTCCTGTTATTCCCCTCTACAGACTAGAGGATTTCTGTTATTCCCTGTTTGGACTTGAATAAACTCTGTTTCTGTTAAGTCGCTTTTGGGTCCTCTTTCACCTGCATGACAGAAGGAACCGACCAAGGAATGGACCCAGCGACTTCAGACGCTCGTTACACTGCCGTCGAGATCCAAGGAGCCATGCTCGGCAGACACGAGCAGGAATTGTCTGCTGCTCGCCATGCCGTGGAGAACCTGGCCGCTCAGGTTTCCGACCTCTCTGGACAGTTCCAGAGTCTACGTCTCGTGCCACCTGTTACTTCCTGGCCTGCCGAGCCTCCAGAACCTAGGGTTAATAACCCACCTTGCTACTCCGGGCAGCCCACTGAGTGCCGCTCCTTTCTCACGCAGTGTGAGATTGTGTTCTCTCTCCAACCCAACACATACTCTAGAGAGAGAGCTCGGGTTGCTTACGTCATTTCACTCCTTACTGGCCGGGCTCGAGAATGGGGCACAGCTATCTGGGAGGCAAGGGCTGATTGCTCTAACAAGTTCCAGAACTTTAAAGAGGAGATGATTCGGGTTTTTGACCGTTCAGTTTTTGGTAGGGAGGCTTCTAGGGCCCTGGCTTCCTTATGCCAAGGTGAACGGTCCATAACGGATTATTCTATTGAGTTTCGCACTCTTGCTGCCTCTAGTGAGTGGAACGAGCCGGCGCTGCTCGCTCGTTTTCTGGAGGGACTCCACGCAGTGGTTAAGGATGAGATTCTCTCCCGGGAGGTTCCATCAGATGTGGACTCTTTGATTGCTCTCGCCATCCGCATAGAACGACGGGTAGATCTTCGTCACCGGGCTCGTGGAAGAGAGCTCGCATCAACGGTGTTTCCCTGCTCCGCATCGCAACCATCTCCCTCCTCTGGCTTTGAGACTGAGCCCATGCAGCTGGGAGGGATTCGCATCTCGACTAAGGAGAGGGAACGGAGGATCACCAACCGCCTGTGCCTCTATTGCGGAGTTGCTGGACATTTTGTTAATTCATGTCCAGTAAGAGGCCAGAGCCCATCAGTAAGCGGAGGGCTACTGGTGAGCGCTACTACTCAGGTCCCTTCATCTAGATCTTGTACTATATGTCGGTCCATCTACGCTGGACACTACATGCAGTGCCTTGATTGACTCTGGGGCTGAGGGTTGTTTCATGGACGAAGCATGGGTTCGGAAACATAACATTCCTTTCAGACCGTTAGACAAGCCTACGCCCATGTTTGCCTTAGATGGTAGTCATCTTCCCAGTATCAAATTTGAGACACTACCTTTAACTCTCACAGTATCTGGTAACCACAGTGAGACTATTTCTTTTTGATTTTCCGTTCACCGTTTACACCTGTTGTTTTGGGTCATCCCTGGCTAGTATGTCATAATCCTTCTATTAATTGGTCTAGTAATTCTATCCTATCCTGGAACGTTTCTTGTCATGTGAAGTGTTTAATGTCTGCCATCCCTCCCGTTTCTTCTGTCCCTACTTCTCAGGAGGAACCTGGCGATTTGACAGGAGTGCCGGAGGAATATCATGATCTGCGCACGGTCTTCAGTCGGTCCCGAGCCAACTCCCTTCCTCCTCACCGGTCGTATGATTGTAGTATTGATCTCCTTCCGGGGACCACTCCTCCTCGAGGTAGACTATACTCTCTGTCGGCTCCCGAACGTAAGGCTCTCGAGGATTATTTGTCTGTGTCTCTTGACGCCGGTACCATAGTGCCTTCTTCTTCTCCGGCCGGGCGGGGTTCTTTTTTGTTAAGAAGAAGGACGGTACTCTGCGCCCCTGCGTGGATTATCGAGGCTGAATGACATAACGGTTAAGAATCGTTATCCGCTTCCCCTTATGTCATCAGCCTTCGAGATTCTGCAGGGAGCCAGGTGCTTTACTAAGTTGGACCTTCGTAACGCTTACCATCTCGTGCGCATCAGAGAGGGGGACGAGTGGAAAACGGCGTTTAACACTCCGTTAGGGCATTTTGAGTACCGGGTTCTGCCGTTCGGTCTCGCCAATGCGCCAGCTGTTTTTCAGGCATTAGTTAATGATGTTCTGAGAGACATGCTGAACATCTTTGTTTTTGTCTATCTTGACGATATCCTGATTTTTTCTCCGTCACTCGAGATTCATGTTCAGCACGTTCGACGTGTTCTACAGCGCCTTTTAGAGAATTGTCTCTACGTAAAGGCTGAGAAGTGCTCTTTTCATGTCTCCTCCGTTACTTTTCTCGGTTCCGTTATTTCCGCTGAAGGCATTCAGATGGATTCCGCTAAGGTCCAAGCTGTCAGTGATTGGCCCGTTCCAAGGTCACGTGTCGAGTTGCAGCGCTTTTTAGGTTTCGCTAATTTCTATCGGCGTTTCATTCGTAATTTCGGTCAAGTTGCTGCCCCTCTCACAGCTCTTACTTCTGTCAAGACGTGTTTTAAGTGGTCCGGTTCCGCCCAGGGAGCTTTTGATCTTCTTAAAGAACGTTTTACGTCCGCTCCTATCCTCGTTACTCCTGACGTCACTAGACAATTCATTGTCGAGGTTGACGCTTCAGAGGTAGGCGTGGGAGCCATTCTATCCCAGCGCTTCCAGTCTGACGATAAGGTTCATCCTTGCGCTTATTTTTCTCATCGCCTGTCGCCATCTGAGCGCAACTATGATGTGGGTAACCGTGAACTGCTCGCCATCCGCTTAGCCCTAGGCGAATGGCGACAGTGGTTGGAGGGGCGACCGTTCCTTTTGTCGTTTGGACAGACCATAAGAACCTTGAGTACATCCGTTCTGCCAAACGACTTAATGCCCGTCAAGCTCGTTGGGCGTTGTTTTTCGCTCGTTTCGAGTTTGTGATTTCTTACCGTCCGGGTAGCAAGAACACCAAGCCTGATGCCTTATCCCGTCTGTTTAGTTCTTCTGTGGCTTCTACTGATCCCGAGGGGATTCTTCCTTATGGGCGTGTTGTCGGGTTAACAGTCTGGGGAATTGAAAGACAGGTTAAGCAAGCACTCACGCACACTGCGTCGCCGCGCGCTTGTCCTAGTAACCTCCTTTTCGTTCCTGTTTCCACTCGTCTGGCTGTTCTTCAGTGGGCTCACTCTGCCAAGTTAGCTGGTCATCCCGGTGTTCGAGGCACTCTTGCGTCTATTCGCCAGCGCTTTTGGTGGCCGACTCAGGAGCGTGACACGCGCCGTTTCGTGGCTGCTTGTTCGGACTGCGCGCAGACTAAGTCGGGTAACTCTCCTCCTGCCGGTCGTCTCAGACCGCTCCCCATTCCTTCTCGACCATGGTCTCACATCGCCTTAGGCTTCATTACCGGTCTGCCTTTGTCTGCGGGGAAGACTGTGAGAGCCGCCAATAAACGCAGGATTAAGAGTCCAAGGTATTGTTGCGGCCAGAGAGTGTGGCTTTCCACTCGCAACCTTCCTCTTACGACAGCTTCTCGTAAGTTGACTCCGCGGTTCATTGGTCCGTTCCGTGTCTCCCAGGTCGTCAATCCTGTCGCTGTGCGACTACCTTCCGCGACATCTTCGTCGCGTCCATCCTGTCTTCCATGTCTCCTGTGTTAAGCCCTTTCTTCGCACCCCCGTTCGTCTTCCCTCCCCCCTCCCGTCCTTGTCGAGAGCGCACCTATTTACAAGGTACATAAGATCATGGACATGCGTTCTCGGGGACGGGGTCACCAATACTTAGTGGATTGGGAGGGTTACGGTCCTGAGGAGAGGAGTTGGGTTCCGTCTCGGGACGTGCTGGACCGTTCACTCATCGATGATTTCCTCCGTTGCCGCCAGGATTCCTCCTCGAGTGCGCCAGGAGGCGCTCGGTGAGTGGGGGTACTGTCATGTTTGTCATTTATTATCATGTCTCGTCCCTGTGCTCCCCATTCTATTCGTTTCCCTCTGCTGGTCTTATTAGGTTCTTTCCCTCTTTCTATCCCTCTCTCTCCCCCTCCCTCTCTCACTCTCTCGCTCTCTCTTCTCTCTATCGTTCCGTTCCTGCTCCCAGCTGTTCCTATTCCCCTAATCATCATTTAGTCTTCCCACACCTGTTCCCGATCCTTTCCCCTGATTGGAGTCCCTATTTATTCCTTTGTGTTCCGTTCCTGTCCCGTCGGTTCCTTGTTTAGAATTCACCGTGCTGTGATTGTGTATCGCCCTGTCCTGTCGTGTTTTTGCTGTGATTGTGTATCGCCCTGTCCTGTCGTGTTTTTTGCCTTCATCAGATGCTGCGTGTGAGCAGGTGTCCCTGTCAACTACGGCCTGCGCCTACCCGAAGCGACCTGCAGTCTGTGGCCGCTTCTCCTGTTATTCCCCTCTACAGACTAGAGGATTTCTGTTATTCCCTGTTTGGACTTGAATAAACTCTGTTTCTGTTAAGTCGCTTTTGGGTCCTCTTTCACCTGCATGACATAGACTTTTTTTCCCTACTGTATTATTGACTGTATGTTTGTTTATTCCATGTGTAACTCTGTGTTGTTGTATGTGTCAAACTGCTTTTCTTTATCTTGGCCGGGTTGCAGTTGTAAATTAGAACTTGTTCTCAACGATCCTACCTGGTTAAATAAAGGTGAAATATATATATTTAAATAGAGTTGGTTGAGAGAAGTTTTAGTGCCAACTTCATTCTGTGGTGTTAAATTGACAGCTAGGAACTATATAAATGAGAACTCTCTTGGTAGATAGTGTAGTCTACAGTTTATCATAAGGTACTCTACCTCAGGCAAGCAATACCACGAGACTTCTTTAATATTAGACATTGAGCAACAGCTGTTGACAAATAAACACACTCTGTTCTGCCAGTGCATGGAAAATTCTGCTAGCTCTATATTGTCCGTATCTTCATTCAGCTATGTCTCGGTATAACATAAGATGTTCGTTTTTTTCTTCACGCAAAAGGTGGGAATCTGGGCCTGTTCCGGTGAAAGCAGGATATCCTTCTTGACGGACTCGTTAAAGGAAAAAGTTTCTTCCAGTCCGCGGTAAGTAATCACTGTTATGATGTCCAGAAGTGTACACAATAAGTAAAGAAATAAGTTACACAAAACCCCAAAAAACGAACAAAACAGCACAATTGGTTGGGAGAATGTAAAACATCTGCCATGCTCTTCGGCGCCATCTTCTGGACCGCAGACTCTGTCCCACAACGTACCCAAACCAGCGGTGTGCGTGTGCCATTGTGCGCAAATTTATTTTGTCCCCCCACACAAAACGCATTCAAGACACGCAGGTTAAATTTCAAAACAAACTCTGAACCAATTATATTAATTTGGGGACAGGTCAAAAAGCATTAAACATTTATGGCATTTTAGCTAGCTAGCTTGCAGTTCCTAATTAATTTGTCCTAGGATATAAAAATTGAGTTGCTATTTTATCTGAAATGCACAAGGTCCTCTACGCCGACAATTAATCCACCTATAAAACGGTCAACCGAATCGTTTCTAGTTATCACTCCTCCTTCCGGGCTTTTTCTTCTTTGCACTTTATATGGCGATTGTCATCTCAAGTTACCATGACGACCGACCAAACTCAGTTCATCTTCCAATCACCCACGTGGGTATAACCAATGAGGAGATGGCACATGGGTACCTGCTTCTATAAACCAATGAGGAGATGGGAGAGGCAGAATTTGCACCGCAATCAGCATCACAAATAGAACCGACTTCTATTTTAGCCCGTGGCAACGCAGACGCTCGCGAGCAGTGTGGGTGCAATAATTGAGTAACGTACATGTTTAAATATGTTTTGCGAATCGAGTGGTGTGGTCAGCATGTCAATGGGCTACTATTATGGTATTATAAAGAAAGTCATTACACAGCCATATTAACAGAGAAAACATTTATTATCAATTCAGGAGAATAAGCCATTTAATTAGGCGACCAGTTCAGGAGTGGGTGTAATTAATGATCAGATTCAGAACATGACATCGATACCAGTCCAATAATGTTAATGAACAGTAACACATACCAGTGTTTAAGAAAGAAAAACAATCATTAGGATTTGGTCATCATAATTACCATATGAATAGCTTCACAACCTTGAAAAGGTGTATATTTTTAACTAGTTCAATAAAATGTAATATGAATGTCAGAATTAATTAACAATAACAATTAACATACTGAACAATAACTAATGTATCTGTTTAGTTATTGTGTGTGTGTGTGGCCTATCAGTGGGAATCCTGGGGGTGTTTCTTCAGTTTGATAAGTTTATTGATGTCTGGGGTGATGGTTGACAGGGCAACTCGGAGGTCATGCTGGCTGTCCAGTTTGTTTCTGCTTTTCGTTTTCAGCACGGCCATAGCAGAGAAGCTACTTTCAGAGATAGGTAGTGCTAAACGGTAACATGATTCTGATTGCAGTGTCATTTCCGGGAAGCGCATGCTCAGTCCACGTTCAAATGACAGCTCCACCAGCTGATCGTCTTGCTTGGCAACGTGATGATTCCCATCTCCACTCGTAAGGGGTCCTGTATACAGTCGTCTTCTGTTCTCATCCGGGAAGTATTCACAAAACTTTCCCTTCAGCTTGACAAGATGCTGTTTAACAGTTGTTTTCAGTGTGCCTCTGTGCACTTTGTTGATCAGATTCTCAATCTTGAAATCAGCATTGGGGAAACATGTCAATTCTCCCGTTAGAAATGGTAAACTTAATCTTGAAGGCATCCACGTTGTCCCTCTGTTCAAATGGACTGTGCCCCCGTCCCTTGCTTTGACACATTGAGCGAATTCAGATTATTAAAAAAATCTGCCAGGTAGTCAACCTTCGTGAACTACTCTTCTCAATTGAAATGTTCAGCCCGAGGTGACATGTTTTCCGAAAGAAACATAACAATCTCCGCTTGAAGTGGGTATGTGTGGGGCGAGAACGTTATTGTTTTGGTCAGTGAGTATGTGCAACGCGCAAACCCTCTGAGTTAGAACGCAGCTAGCCATTTCATCACTGTGGACGCTCTGCACGTGCAAAGTCAGCAACAATAAGCCGTACAGCGCACACAGCGCTGTAACGTTCTGTAAAGTCAGCAACAATAAGCTGTACGGCGGTATCCTTTCAAAATAAATGTTGAGGTGCGGCGGTTACCGTTCAAAATAAAATAAATGTTTTATATATATATATATTCTTGCACAAGTCTTGCGACCCCTTCAAATCACTGACCCCCCAGTTGAGAATCACTGTTCTAGAGTACACTACAACATTCTATAGTAAGTACTACACATGATCAAGGGATACTACAGTGTGTAGTATACTATACAAGGGGAGGGTCTAATCCTGAATGCTGATGGGTTAAAACCGCATTCCAGTCAGTTTGTTTTCCAAAAATTAGCACCAACGTCATAGATTTAGCCGAAATGCTTATTTACTATGTTCCATCTGACTGCGCAATCCACTGTCTCATCAGCCCAGCCAGGCAATTTATGAACTATAAAAAAAATATCTTTACATTATCTCACATTTCTTTTAGACTAACATTTAGTTTTCAACAGTGGAGATTTGTATAAACCTTGCTGTATGTCTCTCCGAAATTTGCAACATTGTTTCAATATTCAAATTCGATCACCAGCTGTCCCATAGTAACGAATGTGTCAGGAGTCAGGAGTTGGTATGAGACCGATAAGCAAGCAGCTTTTCTCAGCCAGTCAAAATTATGAATCAGCATCATTTTTATGGATATATACAAAGAACTATCAATAGAAAACATGTAAACGAAACAAAGTGCAGCTAGTTTGAAGTCTTTCCAGCTTCAGTTTGAAGTGATTGTGTTAGCTGTGTTGTTGGCTGGCTCCTCTGAACAACAGTGTCCAGCTTCAGTTTGAAGTGATTGTGTTAGCTGTGTTGTTGGCTGGCTCCTCTGAACAACAGTGTCCAGCTTCAGTATGAAGTGATTGTGTTAGCTGTGTTGTTGGCTATCTCCTCTGAACAACAGTGTCCAGCTTCAGTTTGAAGTGATTGTGTTAGCTGTGTTGTTGTTAGCTCCTCTGAACAACAGTGTCCAGCTTCAGTTTGAAGTGATTGTGTTAGCTGTGTTGTTGTTAGCTCCTCTGAACAACAGTGTCCAGCTTCAGTTTGAAGTGATTGTGTTAGCTGTGTTGTTGGTTAGCTCCTCTGAACAACAGTGTCCTGACAAATGAGCACATTTTCTGCGCCAGGCGAAATCCCACATCATTAGCTCATTGTTATGGATGGATTAAACAAACGCAAATGCAGCTACTTTGCTGTTAATCTGGCTGCAATGTTTGATGTGACTGTAAATTAGCCGTAGTTGGCTAGCTAGCAAGCAAGGGATAAGAACGTTGCCAGCCAGTATGGCACTGGAACATTTAGAACGAAAGACTGGGCCGCATCCCTAGATACAGAACAATACTGAACGACTGGGTCGCTTCTCTGGCAACCGAACCGGTATAACGAACGACCAGCCGGGTTGGGTAGCAACCCTAGATTTGTGTCAGGACTATATCTTGTGGAAGGACGAAAAAGTATGAATAAATTAATATGAAATATGAAAATATGTCAATCATTATTTGAATATGTTGGTAACCTGTTGTATAAAAAGGTTGACTTGGTCTCGGGCCTAACAACACCCGTGCCAATATATCCTCCAAACACCAGCTTCTCGGGCATTATCACTTAATTATTCTACAGAATTCTGTAGGAAGTACTGTAGTATTCTTCAGTAAACTGTAGTATTTTTTCGTGTGGTTATTGGCAGATGTGTGCTCCACGCTGACACTGGGTTAGTTGAGAATAGGATGACCTCTATTTTGCCTGGACTTGCTTGGACTGTAATGGGGATTACATTGGTGTGCAGTGACAGATGACCCTGTGCCATCAAATTGGCCCATTTGAAGTGCTGGTATTATTTCACTGGGATAGTCAGGGGTCTGGTATCTGTACCGCCATGACACCGTTTGTTTTGATTTGTATTTTGATTAAATAAACACGGTTTCATTTTCGAAAGCCTTTTCCGGCTAGTGGCAATGCCAAAGTGTATTTGTCCTTGTGCCAATTGTGGGCCTACATGAACATTCCCTTAGCACTTAACTCTTCAATGAGCTCAGGGAGGGACGTCATCAAATGAGGTCAAATTTGCCCCGAACATTGCAGCTCTAGTCTAGTTAGTGCAGACAGACATAGGCGAGACACTAGACCATCTGCTCGCCTCTCCTATGCCAGCACTGTTTCTCCTCCTGGATGTTAGTTTATTACTCTGCCCTGCTGCTGAGGCTCAAGGTTGATGTTTCTACTGCTGTTGTTGTTGTCGGCGTCATCATCTGACGTCAGTATAATCCATATAGACGGAGGCTCATAATCCCCCAGCAGCAGTGGGATTTATTCACTGGCTAAACATCCCTGGAGTGCAGCAGGGTGAATGTGGTACGGTGCTACAGTAACAATACTGTCAGAGTGGTACAGTACAGAGAGGGTGTGTTCTTCAACTGGCCACGTTGAGGAAACAAAAGACAATCCAAACAGATTGTGTCGCTCTCCCTGAGCTGAGCCCCACTGCAGATGTCCATACTGTGGATGGCTGGACATCTCAATGACTCCCGTTAACCGCCCACAACAACTGCTTGTTTTAATTTTCTCACTCCCTTCTGTCGATCACCCCTAATCTCCTCTCCCCCGCATGTTGTTCAGCAGTTCACTGAATCACCTGTGGCTCTTTGTGTAATAGGTTGCTGTTCAAATCTTGATTTATTGTAGGTTCCGAATGCAGGGGGGGAAATGTCAGCATATGTCTGTTATGTTTCTTCAGCACCATTTCTGTCACCGTCAGACATATGGTTTTGCTATACAAGTGTCAGTTTTATCTACCCTTTCCTTCCTAACGCTCGCCCAGCCTTGTAATTCCAGTCTCCATCCCGTATGCTGTTAGAATGCCACCCTCACAGCAAGACCACTTTCCCAGCCATATGTTAGAGCGAAAACTCTTACAGTCGCTCCAGGGGGGGGGGGGGGATAGTGAGAGGCAGAGAGAAAGCTAGAGAGAATCTGTTCTTCTTCCTCTAGCACCAGGTTGGTGCTGACAGAACAATGGGAAGATAAGATAAGTCCTAAGTAAATCAATAGGTCCCTGATTGAGGAATAAAGGCCCATTGTCTGTGCGTCATACTCTTATTATGAGCCAGGCACAGAAAATAAACCATGTTCTTCTATTGTAAGATAAATAACACGAAGAAAATCATCTTCGTCTGCCATTTTCACGACAGTGACCAGATAACTGCATCTCCGAGTCTTAAGACTTCGTAAAATGGAGGGAGCTTTGTAAGACTGAGGCAACTTTACAACTGTCTTTTTTTCTTTTTTCTTGGATGTAATCATCTTAGATTTCCTGCCAATGCTCTTATGAAATGGTTTCAGAGGAGTGAGCAACATGGCAACCTGCAGGGGAATGCCCACTAGGGCATGGTACTGTTAGTAGCTGAGGAAGGGAAGAGGAGGAGTGTCGCACAGGAGACGTGCCAGGGGAGAATGGATGTCCCATGCGGGTTGATTATCCTGTGGAGGTAACAATGTCTAGAACAACCACAAAGTACAAACATATTCTCTCTTGTTGAGATGTCATCTGCCTCTCGGGTCAGCTCCAAACAGCAACGCGTACATCTTCAATGCAACAAAATCAGATTTCTGTACAGTACAATCTGTATGACAATTATGATACCGACAGTCAGGTCCATAATTATTGGCACCCTTGATAAAGATGAGCAAAAAAGGCTGTATACAAAAAAATATACAAACACTGAGCTACAATGTATGCTCCAAGAAATGTGGAAATTATTATTTTATACTAATTGCTCAGAGAAAGAGATTTTGTTTAACAAGTAAACAAATCTAAATACTGTAGCACCCCTTGCGAGGATAACGACACTGAGCCTTTTCTAAATTGTTTTATGAGTTGGAGAACACATTGGGAGGGATCTTAGACCATTGCTCCATACAGAAACTTTCCAGATCCTCGATATACTTCATCTGCTCTTATAGACTGCCCTCTTCAATTCAAACCAGAGGTTTTCTATGGGGTTCAACTCCGGAGACTGAGATGGTCATTGCAAAATAATAATTTTGTAGATTGGATTAGTGCTTGCGGTTATTGTCTTGCTGGAAGATCCACTTGCGGTCAAGTGTTCGCCTCCTGGCAGAGGCAACCAGGTTTTGGGCTAAAATGCTCGAGTACTTGGTAAAGTTCATGATGCCATTGACCTTAACAAGGTCATGTCATCTGACCACAGCACCACTTCCAATCCAAAGGCAAAAAACGTTTTTAAAAAGAATAGAAAACAAAGTGATGACTGGCTCAGGCCACAGTGTACTGTGCATTGATCAGATGAAAATGCACACCAGTGGTGGGTTTGGTATTGAAAAAGAGAAGAATATACAGAAAAGTACCTCATGACTTGCATCTACAGGTCCTGTTCTCCAATGTCATAAAACATTCTTAGAAAAAGGCTCAGTGTCGTTATCCTCGCTTAGGGGAGGATGCTAGAGTATTGAAAACGGGTGACAATAACATTGTCCCCAATCTTTTTTTGATTTTTTTTGTATTACTTGTTAAACTAAATCTCGTTCTCTATATTCTAAGATATAAAATCATATAATTTCCCAATTTTCCTAGCATACAATATAGCTCAGTATTTTGTGTTATTTATTTTATTACAGTCTTTTTTGGTCATCTTTATCAAGGGTGCCAATAATTATGGACCTCACTGTATGTGTATAATGATCAACACACAATTACACGTACACACAAACGACAATAGAATGGCACTTATCCATTAGAGAAGGGAAGTAGTGGCATGTTCAGTATGAGTTAACTTCTCATTATGTTAATGTTTCCCAATTAGGACAGGTCTCTCAGGAGATAGAACTTCACGGGTGTGAAAGAACACACTGCCATGTCTAATAAGGACAGTCCCTGGCTCAAGATTATGAACTTAGGGACACGATCTCGATTTTTATTAGGAATAACACTCGGAAGACTTACTGTGGTGGCGTTCTATGAATATACGCATGCACAGAGAAGAGGACGTGGAGTAAACCTCAGAGACCGGAGCTGAGCCTCATCTTCTTCCTGGCAGCATGGCACTCATTCAAAGTGAGTGATGGCATTTTTTCTTATTTTCTTTGTTGCGATTAAATGAGTGGAATCCTGGCCATCTACCTGTTCTGAGTAAACACACCACTAACGAGGTTCAGAAGGTATGCAAACAAAACGAATTTGATTTGCTAATAAGCAAGCATGTCAGAGACATAACGTTGCTGAGGAGAAAGAGGAGATATTGATGCTGATGTGTTCGTGGCTCGGGAAATCTACCCGACAACACCCCATAGGCTTGGTAAAGAACAACTAAACAGTCCTCAAACCTCCTCTTTTAACATCCCTTAGACATGAATATCTCCGGGTCACACTCAGTCTCCAGCGTCTCACACACACACACACACCCCGTATGTGCGAGATGTAGGGAAAGGAGGAGCAGCTTGATGAGGAGATGAAGTGAGTTCCACATGGCCCTATGTGGACCCTGCCTGCCTGGCTGTGTGCTACCAAGTGCTTAGTTAATTGTACCTAATGCCTACTCCACTGAGTCACTGTCTGAGAGCATCATCGGCGGCACAACAACAAGGCTGGTGCTCCTGGGCAGTGGCTCCCCCGCCACGGTGCGAAGGGATCCCCAGACCAGTTGGCCGAAATGTAATGATGTACAGTACAGAGAGAAAGAGAAGAGATAGAGAGTAGAGGAGAAAGACGAACAGATATAAATCTAGAGAGATAGAGAGCCCAGCGAGTATCATACTGTAATAACACACAGAGAGAATTGGGGAGGCGAGAGAGAGAGAAAAACAAAACCTGTTCTGTATCTGGAGCCACTAATTGATCCCCAAGCTCACCTTGCCAGGCCAGGAACGGAGGCCCCCTGAAGGTAGGTGCCCCGGGGCCCCAAATGCCGTAGTCTGATGGAGGAGAGAGCTCTGACAGAGCACAGCAGTCAATGAGAGTCCCACTGTTTTCGTCATGGTCTCACAACATGCACAGTGCTTATGGAAAGTGTCACACTAACCAGAAACAAACCACAGCATCCCTGACATGGACTGCTTGGATCACAAATAAGATACCTATATGCTACCTCCTCAATGTGAGCATCGTTCTATTCCCACATCATGGTAGATCAAATGTTCCAATCACTTCTGCAGGGAGTGAAAAACAGATGACAGAATGTCAACCTGGTAGAGTTGACGGAAAATTGAACTCGTCCTGAAACTTTATACAGAATGTGTAATCATTAGGGACAAAGTTCATTGGATTTAATATTAGCTCTATATTCAGATGTAATGATTGTGAGGTGTTGGAGGCAGCTGAGAGGTGGGATTAATCAGCGTTAGAACAGAGAAAAAGCCATCTGGCTCTATAAATCATCTCAGGCATTGTTCACACAAAAGCCCTTGTCCCCCATGGCACCTCAAATACGCTGTCCTTTTTGAAATGACAAATCACAAAAAGAAATTGCCCCTTTGGCGCACACACTACTAACCGTCTTTTGTTGTTATTTTTGGTCCAATGGAACAGTGAATAGGAGTCATAAATTAGCATATCGTATTTCCCATCTGTAGCCTGTTTGTATATGCGTGAGTGGCAATAATGGGGAAAGCAATTCATTGTAACACTTTCTCCACATGCTCAATCTTAGCTATCAAACAATGCCTCCTATCTACTCATGCCATAACCATTAAAAGTTTAACCTCCCCATGCAATGCCATGTTGATCCAATCAATGGCCAGCATTCACCATGAAGGTGTCTCTAATTGGCTACCACTAGGACCTGGCAGTGTTTCCATGGCTCCAGGGTGAGTGGGTCAGAGGGTGAGTGTTTGTATTTACTCGCTGGTCTGCAGCACTCCTACGGCGCGAGTGACAGACTGACAAAATTGTAGAGGACTGGTGGTTGCTGCTGGCCAGAGGCCATAACATAGCTACTGACTGGAGGACTGACTGTATCAAAGGCTGATTCACACTGGCCATTGACATGCCTCAGTTGTGTGGCAGAGCTGAGGAAAGCATGTTAGTCAAATATGCACGTTGGGGACGCTGTGAGCTAGTGCATTACTTATTGTCAGTCTGAAGGGCTGTCTGAATACAGGGAGAATAGCCTCTGTTACGTTCCCCAGTGTCTGTGTTGTTGTGAGTTTGTGTATATGTATATGTGTGCGTATTTCAGGAAATGGCTTCCTGGATTCCAAAGCAGCTGATTGGTCGGCCCATCACTAATTGGAGCTCTGACCCCACCCTCTCGTCAGGGGATACAGCTGTCTGCAATTACTGACTCCTTCCGCAGCTTGAAAAGCGAGTGTTCCTTTGTTTCGAGAGAGAGCTTCTTTTGTATGTCCTGTGTTTTGTAGCCGCTCCTGTAGAGGTATACCATAGTGTTTTTGGTTTATTCAAATTGTTCACTAAGTTTGGTGAATTATTTTGTTACATTTATTCTCGGGGAAGGCACCTTGGGAGTGTTCAGGCAAGAGGACTGCTAGCATACATATACCTGTAGTATTTACTATGTCTATGCACACTAGGTAAGACCTGGGTGGACCACCCCCTGTATTTTGGTTAGCATGCCAGGTTGTGCTAAGAATAGGTAACCAGTGGGTAGGTAGGAGAGGAACTTTATTTTTTACTTCTTTGGTTCCATCCAGCCCCTTTTCCCCACCTTACCGTGTGAAGGAAGAATAAATTCCCTGTAAACTGTAATATTCTCTGTCATCCTTACCCACACCTACAATCACATACTTTTTTTCACTCCCCAGGGAGTTGAGTTGTAGCAGGGTGTTACGTACGCCTCTTAGAGGGGGGAACGTAACAGCCTCTATACATGGAAATGATATGTTTCTTTGTAACATATTTAGAGTTCCACAGAGAATCCATGTAAATCAATGTGATGCCTCGCAATCCAAAACATACACTCACTGGTCAGTTAATTAGGTCCACCACCACGTTGAGTTACGGTGGCCGTGACTTGCTATATAAAGCAGGCAGACAAGCATCAAGGCATTCAGTTACTGTTCGATTGAACGTTAGAATTAGCAAAACAAGTGACCTAAGCGACCTTGAGCGTGGTATGATCGTCAGTGTCAGGCGTGCCGGGTCCAGTGACTCAGGGTTTTTCACACACATCAGTGTCTAGGGTTTACCAAGAATGGTGCGACAAACAAGAAACATCCAGTCAGCAGCAGTCCTGTGGGCGGAAACAACTTGTTGATGAGAGAGGTCGAAGGAGAATGGAGAAGAATAGTGCAAGCTAACAGGCGGCCCACAAACAGACAAATAACAGAGCAGTACAACAGTGGTGTGCAGAACGGCATCTCGGGAACGCACAACTCGCCAATCCTCTTCATGATTGGGTTATTGCAGCAGACGACCACACCGGGTTCCACTCCTATCAACCAAAAACAAGAAGAAGCAGCTCCAGTGGACATGCGATCACCAACACTGGACAATTGAGGAGTGGAAAAACATTGCCCGGTCCGACGAATGCCGGTTCCTGTTGCGTCATGCTGATGGGAGAGTCAGGATTTGGCATGTCCATCATGAGTCCATGGACCCATCCTGCCTGGTGTCAAAACGGTACAGGCTGGTGGTGTAATGGTGTGGGGAATGTTTTCCTGGCACACATTAGGTCCCTTGATACCAATTGAGCAACGAACGTTTCCAACCCCTTGTAGAACACGTGCCAAAGAATTCAGGCTGTTCTGGAGGCAAAGGAGTGTACGAGCCGGTACTAGATGAGTGTACCCAATAAACTGACCGGTGAGTGTACGTTGTCTCTTAATAAAGAGAACACCCACACCTGCACAAAAAGTTTTTATAAATTGTGCTGCTTCGCATTGTATCCCGACTCTCTACTCCATCTCTCTCGGTGTCCACTGATAAAATGGCAGACAAAACAGCATCGGGGTCTAAACTACCAGTATTGTTGAATATGTGGAAATTTCTCTGCAAGCCGAGACACCCAGCCAGCGCCTGTCCTTCATTCTCATTCTGCAGCCTGCCGGCTTCTCTAGAGGACGAGTCCCTTGACAGAGAGAGAGAGGCATCTCAGCTCAGATCTCTGCACTTTCACGTCATTTTCTCTCTCCTCATGTGCACATGGGGAGAGCCTAGCTAGTGTTGCAGATGAACCAATTGTCCTGTGTGCGCGCATGTGTGCGTGCCTAACGAAAAATGACAAAATAATCACACACGGAACATTCTGTATGGCAGCATTACTCATCCAACTGAAACGACTGTGTAGGTCACATGCTGTTTGTAGAACATCCGTGACCTCCAACCTGTTAGAACACGAACACTTCGGTGGAGTGGAGCATTACTTGCGACAGGCCTTTTTATCTTCAGATTTAGATTTCCTCAGAAGATAATTCTAGGATAATTGCTTTGGATGAGTCTCTCTGGTTGTGTGGTGTGGGCAGGACTCTGGACGTGGCTGCTGCTGTGTGCTCTACTTGGCAGGTCGTGTGTGTCAAACATCCTGCCTCCCTGCCTGGAAAGAAAAGAGAGAGCAATAACCTGCACTCCGAGCCCCAGCCGCCTGCTTAAACCCCGTCCACCTATCCATCCACCCACTCATCCATCCATCCCTCAATCCGCCTCCCCACTTTAATTGAGTCCTTCTAATTCCCCCTTTTATTTCGACATGATATGTTAATATGTTCCGCTTTGCTGCATCAGATACCAAGAGACCTCCGTCTTCTTTTGTTTTGTGTGTTTAATGAGGGAGAACGTTCCTCCCCTGTTTCCCGGATAAAGTAACTAGGGGGAATTTGGCTGCGCTCATCAGGGAGCAATCGCGCGGAGAACTTCATCCATCAACACAATCTGCACAGCTTTGGAGAGGGGATGTGCGAGCTCTCGGCACAGATCCGTCTCTCTCTCCTCAGTCAGCGCTGGGCCAGGTTCATCAGTCACGCAAGGCAGGCAGCCCACCCCAAAAGTCCCTACAGCACACAAATCAGGCTGAGTAAAAAAAAGTCTCATTTGAATTCCCTTCCACCCAACAGAAGTCGATAGCTCACTGCGCCTTGCAGTCTGCAAGGGAGGGCCCTCCTTGTTTCCGGGTCATATGTCTCCGTTTCATCCTCCAGTGTGGGAGGGAAGGCCAGGCATGGTCGATCAAGCCTCTCCACTCTGCCACGGAGGGAGCAAGGCAGAAGATATCCGCCTCTCAGTCAGTCACCACCCCACTCAGACAAGCTTCACAGCCTCTGTTTGTGTTGAATATCTAAATCTCTTTCTTCTCTGCTGGCTCCTCAAATGACCTTAACGGCAAAGCCAAACTTCCCCTCTCTCTGCTCTCCTTTCTCCATCTCACATTAATTATAGTCAAACACTCTGCAGAACTCTCTCTTCCATCAGAATATAACAGTACCAAATGGTTATAGCCTCACTCTCATCGACTGTATAAGGAATTGTAGCTCTTTGATTTGAGGTGTGGAGGGGAACAATGACCACTGCTATTGACATTCATCAAGCAGAGGGTGTGTTAATTATGGATGAGGTCAATCCATTTCACTCTGTGCTCTGGGTCTCCACTCACTGTTCGAGACAGAGCTGCTCTGGGTAAGATAGTAGTGCATCTTGGTTTGAATATCATCCTGGAAATCTAATTTGTATGTAAATAATGTGATAAATTCAGATGATACAGACAGAATTTACTCAGGTACTGTGGATCGCACACTGTAATATTCATACAGGCATTCAGTACAAGCTTGCTAGCTCAAGTATTAGAGACTCTCATGAGTTTATGCATGACTCCTGGCTACCATGACAACCAAATTACCATTTTGTTTCCCATAGAGCACCTAAGAAATTAAACTGCCATCCGGATCCAATGAAGTTGATGCTTTCCCAAAGATAACTCCTCATCAGGAACAATGGTTATGTGCTTAGGACCAGAATTATAATACTGAAAACGCCAGCCGCAGCCAGGGGGGGCTGGTGGGAGGAGCTATAGGAGGATGGGCTCATTGTAATGGCTGGAATGGAATTCATGGAACTGAGTCAAACGTGGTTTCCATATGGTTGTTGTGTTGGATGCCGTTCCATGAATTCCATCCCAGACATTACAGTGAGCCCATCCTCCTATAGCTCCTCCCACCAGCTTCCTCCGGCAGCAACGTAGCTGTTTAGCACATCTTAGCACCGAGGGAATAGTTGGTACGTCTCAGTGAATGAAGAAATAAACTTTCCTAGTACCTTGATTCTCTCTGATACTCCATCAGTGAAGCTGATGGTGAACTCCTCCACCCTGGGCACCTTCAGCTTGGTTTTCTTCTGGTCCGTTTGGTACTCAGTCCGTGTCTTCACCACCACCTGCAGGGAGAGGAAAACAATACACAGTCAGTCGGTTACAGTGACACAGCACATTATCACTAATGGGTTGGCTGGACTTCAGTTAGACACAGCCATAAGCCATCATACCACAAAGTCTTTACTGTTACGTCATCCCTGTGTTATATCTACAAAAGGGCAAAGGCAGAGAGAAAAACGAAAACCTCTGCCAAGCAACTGTCAGGGGGTGGCTATTTTAGGCACTGTCCCGTATGATGCCCGCCAATCGGAACCAATCAACTCTCTTTTAACATGATGTAGAAGAACAGAGAATGGGTAAGCAGGGGTCTGTCCTAGTAATGTCACTCTGCTATTCTTCACTGAAATTGGCTCAGAATTGCAGTCAAAATACAGAGGGGGAGAGAGAGAGATACAAATGTGTAAGTGTGAGCCTCATTTGGCTGCTTGTATGAATGTTACACCTGAGGTGTCGGCAGAAAGTACTATGCAGTAAATGACTGATGAATTCAGCAGTTTGTACTGCTGGTTCCTTATCACTTCTACAGGCCACTGTACTGTTTCTCTCAGCTATTAGACACTATTCACCTGAACCTCTCTAACTTGACAAAAGCACTTCCAGTAATGATGGATCAAGGAATATATTTCCAAAATAATTATGCCTTCCACAAACCCCTGGTACCTCCACTCTCCAACTCACAATCTGGAATGAATGGCATTATATTATCCTGAAGTCTCCAAGAGGAGACTCGGCTACTGCAATTACAGCCTCTCCGACTCCCTCCCGATCACTTTGACATTTAATTTTCCCCCCCAAATTACCAGGCTGTCTGCACCCATTTTTCTCTCCATGCTCCCCTTTATTATTTGAGAGACCCTGTTATCATTACCACTGTCATTTCATTTCTCATTCATAGATAAAAGCAATGGTTAGGCTACCCTTGGGTGAGGACCTGCAGTTTCCCAGGTAGGTAATTCTAGTCAATGGAAGTACTAGGAGCTTCTCCTGAGTCATAGAATCCAAAAGGGACTGTATTTGCATTATGATTTACATGGATCAAAATGGCTAACAATAAAGGATGGGCACGGTTATTCAAATATCCAAATGTACGTTAGTATTTGAATAATTGCGAGAGTATTCATTATTTGAAGAGAAAAAAATCATAGACCTATTTTAACAATGAAAAGGCTTTATTGTCTCAATTAAATAAAATGTTATGTGACATTGCTACACACAATAAAACAACAAACTTTTGAATATAGTTCTTATGACGTGGGCCCCATAAAAAGACAAGAGCTGTGTTCGAATACCCAGACTAACAAATTGTATACTACATACATAATGAATATATACTACCTTCTATATACTATTAGTTCATTTTAGCATACTGTAAACGAACGGTATCCCTTTCAGTTGAGCGTACTAGCACTTCGCCTGTCTACCGGAAGTTGATGCTGATGCTATTGTACAATGTATAAAATAGTAAAAATAAAGAAAAACCCCTGTGTGAGTAGGTGTCCTAAAACTTTTGACCAGTAGGGTATAAATATTTTTTGGGGGGGGCCTGTTTTGCATGTTATTTTGGCATTAATGTATGTCACATATCAGTTTGCAAACAATGTAAAACAAGTATATACAGTTGAAGTCAGAAGTTGACATACACCTCATTTAAACTCAGTTTTTTCACAATTCCTGACATTTAATCCTGGTAAAAAAATCCCTGTCGTAGATCAATTAGGATCACCACTTTATTTTAAGAATGTGAAATGTCAGAATAATAGTAGAGAGAATGATTTATTTCAGCTTTTATTTCTTTCATTTCTTTCAGGCCTCCTTGCTCACACACACTTTTTCAGTTCTGCCCACAAATTGTCTATAGGATTGAGGTCATGGCTTTGTGATGGCCACTCCAATACCTTGATTTTGTTGTCCTTAAGCCAATTTTGCCACAACTTTGGAAGTATGCTTGGGGTCATTGTCAATTTGGAAGACCCATTTGCGACCAAGCTTTAACTTCCTGACTGATGTTTTGAGATGTTGCTTCAATATATCCACATAATTGTCCTTTATCTATGGTGCCACCAATCAGGCCTTTATGGTAGAGTGGCCAGACAGAAGCCACTCCTCAGTAAAAGGCACATGACAGCCCGCTTGGAGTTTGCCAAAAGGCACCTAAAGACTCTCAGACCATGAGAAACCATGATTGAACTCTTTGGCCTGAATTCCAAGATTCACGTTATGGCAAAACCTGGCACCATCCCTACGGTGAAGCATGGTGATGGCAGCATCATGCTGTGTGGATGTTTTTCAGATGGAGGGACTGGTAGATTAGTCAGGATCGAGGCAAAGACTAACAGAGCGAAGCACAGAGAGATCCTTGATGAAAACCTGCTTCAGAGCGCTCAGGACCTCAGACTGGGGTGAAGGTTCACTTTCCAACAGGACAACGACCCAAAGCACACAGCCAAGAGAACACAGGAGTGGCTTCGGGTCAAGTCTCTGAATGTCCTTGAGTGGCCCAGCCAGACCCCGGACTTGAACCCGATCGAACATCTCTGGAGAGACCAGAAAATAGCTGTGCAGCAATGTTCCCCATCCAACCTGACAGAGCTTGAGAGGATCTGTGGAGAAGACGCATGTCTGAAAATGTGGCTACAATCATAATGTGGACAAGTTCAGGACACATTAGAAATGCAGGTGTGCCAAGCTTGTACAGTGGCGTCATACCCAAGAGGACTCGAGGCTGTAATCGATGCCAAAAGTGCTTCAACAAAGAACTGAATAAAGGGTCTGAATACTTAAGTACATTTATTTTCTGTTTTTTAAATTTTTAATACATTAGAAAAAATGTCTTAAAAAACTATTTTTGCTTTGCCATAATGGGATATTGTGTGTAGATTGATGGGGGGGGGGGGGAAACAACTTAATCAATTTTAGAATAAGGCTGTAACCTAGCAAAATGTGGAAAACGTCAAGGGGTTTGATTACTTCCAGAAGACACTGTAGGTAGGGATAAAGTGACTAAGTAACGGGATAGATAATAAACAGTAGCAGATGCGTATGTGACGTGTCAAAAAAGTTAGTGCAAAAAAGGTCAATGCAGATAGTTAACCAATAGCTGCCCGGACTATGTAACAAACTATTTAGAAGTCTTATGGCTTGGGGGTAGAAGCTGTTCAGGGTCCAATTGGTTCCAGACTTGGTGCAACGGTACCGCTTGCCATGCGGTAGCAGAGAGAATAGTCTATGACTTGGGTGGCTGGGTCATCCTCTGATACCGCCTGGTATAGAGGTCCTGGATGGCAGGGAGCTTGGCCCCTGTGATATCCAGGCACAATGCCTGCCTGACTACCTCCGGATGTGGGCAGGAAGATCTGATCACAATCAGATCACAATGAATCTTTTGATTGTCTACACTTGTCTAAAAATGTTGGCACAATCAGAATGTGGACAAGATCAGGACAAAGGTTGCATGTTAGAATCCGGTTTAAAAGTAGCTAGTGAGTTCTACTCTTCAGATATTCAAAGACGACAAACCAAGTAGCCTATTCAAACCATCTTATTTCCTTGTGTTTCTTGAGCCATGTAATTTGCTATGTTCAGCAAACACAGGACCACTGTAAACACGTCATGAAATGAGCCTTAACTCTACTGTTTCAAATGTCAATAATTCCGCATTAAAAAACAAAATCTTTGGTATTTTCCAAGGCTGTATGCCCAATAGTCTTTATCATACCCTACATTACTCTTCTCATATGTATATACTGTACTCTGTACCATCTACTGCATCTTGCCTATGCCGTTCGGGCATCACTCATTCATATATTTGTATGTACAGTGGGGAGAACAAGTATTTGATACACTGTCGATTTTGCAGGTTTTCCTACTTACAAAGCATGTAGAGGTCTGTGATTTTTATCATAGGTACACTTCAACTGTGAGAGACAGAATTTAAACAAAAATCCAGAAAATCACATTGTATGATTTTTAAGTAATTAATTTGCATTTTATTGCATGACATAAATATTTGATCATCTACCAACCAGTAAGAATTCCGGCTCTCAATTCCTCATGTTCTCCACTCATTACCTGTATTAACTGCACCTGTTTGAACTTGTTACCTGTATAAAAGACACCTGTCCACACACTCAATCAAACAGACTCCAACCTCTCCACAATGGCCAAGACCAAAGAGCTGTGTAAGGACATCAGGGATAAAATTGTAGACCTGCACAAGGCTGGGATGGGCTACAGGACAATAGGCAAGCAGCTTGGTGAGAAGGCAACAACTGTTGGCGCAATTATTAGAAAATGGAAGAATTCAAGATGACGGTCAATCACCCTCGGTCTGGGGCTCCATGCAAGAACTCACCTCGTGGGGCATCAATGATCATGAGGAAGGTGAGAGATCAGCCCAGAACTACACGGCAGGACCGGGTCAATGACCTGAAGAGAGCTGGGACCACAGTCTCAAAGAAAACCATTAGTAACACACTACGCCGTCAAGGATTAAAATCCTGCAGCGCACGCAAGGTCCCCCTGCTCAAGCCAGCGCATGTCCAGGCCCGTCTGAAGTTTGCCAATGACCATCTGGATGATCCAGAGGAGAAATGAGAGAAGGTCATGTGGTCTGATGAGACAAAAATAGAGCTTTTTGGTCTAAACTCCACTTGCCGTGTTTGGAGGAAGAAGAAGGATGAGTACAACCCCAAGAACACCATCCCAACCGTGAAGCATGGAGGTGGAAACATCATTCTTTGGGGATGCTTTTCTGCAAAGGGGACAGGACGACTGCACCGTATTGAGGGGAGGATGGATTGGGCCATGTATCGCAAGATCTTGGCCAACAACCTCCTTCTCTCAGTAAGAGCATTGAAGATGGGTCGTGGCTGGGTCTTCCAGCATGACAACGACCCGAAACACACAGCCAGGGCAACTAAGGAGTGGCTCCGTAAGAAGCATCTCAGGGTCCTGGAGGGGCCTAGCCAGTCTCTAGACCTGAACTCAATAGAAAATCTTTGGAGTGTGCTGAAAGTCCGTATTGCCCAGTGACAGCCCCGAAACCTGAAGGATCTGGAGAAGGCCTGTATGGAGGAGTGGGTTGAAATCCCTGCTGCAGTGTGTGCAAACCTGGTCAAGAACTACAGGAAATGTATGATCTCTGTAATTGCAAACAAAGGTTTCTGTACCAAATATTAAGTTCTGTTTTTCTGATGTATCAAATACTTATGTCATGCAATAAAATGCTAATTAATTACTTAAAAATCATACAATGTGATTTTCTGGAATTTTGTTTTAGATTCCGTCTCTCACCGTTGAAGTGTACCTATGATAAAAATTACAGACCTCTACATGCTTTGTAAGTAGGAAACACTGCCAATTTTGCAGGTTATCAAATACTTGTTCTCCCCACTGTACATATTTGTATTCATTCCTTTACACTTGTGTGTATAAGTTAGTTGTTGTGAAATTGTTAGGTTATATTACTTGTTAGATATTACTGCATGGTCGGAACTAGAAGCACAAGCATTTGGCTACACTCGCATTAACATCTGCTAACCATGTATATGTGACAAATAAATTTGATTTTTGATAAGATTTTTTTCTATTTATCCAACCACCTTGGGGAAATCTACTGGCATGGCACCTAGTCCACTGTTACAACTCCATCTCCAAACAACCACAAAATATGTACTCATCTGACCCTCTACATGGTATATCTTTTTTTTTACATTTAGAGGCGTGTATCAACCCATTGAGATGATGAGTCAAAAACGTTAGTGAAAAAAAGGTCAATGCAGATAGTTAACCAATAGCTGCCCGGACTATGTAACAAACTATTTAGCAGTCTTATGGCTTGGGGGTGGAAGCTGTTCAGGGACCTGTTGGTTCCAGACCTGGTGCAACGGTACCGCTTGCCATGCAGTAGCAGAGAGAACAGTCTATGACTTGGGTGGCTGGGTCATCCCCTGATAACGCCTGGTATAGAGGTTCTGGATGGCAGGGAGCTCGGCCCTAGTGATGTACTGGGCCGTATGCACTACCCTCTGTCAGATGCCAAGCAGTTGCCGTACCAGGCGGTGATGCAGCCAGTCAAGATGCTCTCAATGGTGCAATACTTTTAGGGATAGGGCTTGGTCAAAAGTAGTGCACCAAATAAGGAATAGGCTGCCATTTGGGATGTATCCTATGACTTCCTGTCTGAATAATGCACATGAATCACTACATCACTGCTACCAGGAGTAATCAGGTGAAACGGAAACTCCAAAGGAAGAATACCAAGATACAAAGCACCCAAATATGCTCTTTACATATGCTATATTCTTTTTGATGTTTTGATGTGTTCACTTTACTAAAAAGCACTGCAGTTATATATTGACTCATTTCTACTGTACAGAGTAACAACATGGCATCCCTCATCCAACAGGCTCTCAGATCTCTGGGCCAAGTGATAAGTCATCCAGTTCACTTTGGCAAACAGCAGCTTGTTCTTGAAAGAAGTGCAATAAAAAGGCCCGGCCTGGAGCCTCAATTCTTAAGAAAATGATTTATTCAAAGTGCTGCATGTACCACTCTCCACTACACTCCGCAGGTCAACCATTTCTAGTCAAGCTCTGCTAGTTTCCCTGAAATCACTGTCCATCCAATCAAGACATTGGTTCCCCTTTAGGCGCATCCCCGGCCGTCCAGATGGGATCAAGGCTAATTCCTCCCCATTCCCTCAGCACTGGCCTACTGAGGATTGTGTTTAACAGGCACGTTTGTCTCACTGCTGCCCAGTAGCCCTGTGGAGCCCTGGTCCCACAGCCAGCAGTGGTTAGAACGATAAAAACATCTGTAGCTCACTGACAACTCCTCCCACACAGGATGACAGAATGGACTTAAACCCACAGTGTTCTTTTTGAAGGTACAATGTGTATATTATTCGGAGGGGGAGTAATGGTTGACTTTCCTTTTCGTCTATTTCAAACATCATGTTTTTTATACATCCATCTGAGAAACGTTTAAAGGTAATAACAGGGACATTATTTTCACACAGCCAAGAAACTCTGAGAAAACATGGTACTGTAGCATCACCTCAGGCTTGGGAGGCTTTTCACATGAGGGTGAAAATAGAATCTGCGTAAAGCAGAATGTGAACTGTTCCCACTGCTGTGGCTTATGTGTATAGCCCAACGAACCCACCCTGTGCCCACTCTACTCACACCACTGCCCCCAGAGCTCTGAGAACCTGCATGGACCACCTCTCAATCTCTGACAGGGATGAACTGGATACAAGAATGACCGTTCTTTGAGTGGAATCTGGAGACTGTAGCCTCATTTAGACCCGGTTCTAATGTGCCCTGATCTTGTTCACATTATGATTGTGGCCACATTTTCTTATCTGCTCCACTGTGTCCGCATCCCTCCCTATATGCAAGTTATTTGACATTCTTTCGTAATATTTATTTTGACACATATTGATGCCATAAGTCAATGATTTTAGAGGGTGGAATAACGATGATTAAAATGTTTTTACTGTCCAGATCCATCTACACTTGTAAAATATCCAGACACAATGCCTGCCTGACTACCTCCGGAGGTGGGCAGGAAGATCTGATCACAATCAGATCACAATGTATCTTTTGATTGTCTACACTTGTCTAAAAATGTGGGCACAATCAGAATGTGGACGAGATCAGGACAAAGGTTGCATGTTAGAACCGGGTTGAAAAGGAGCTAGTGAGTTCTACTCTTCATATATTCAAAGACCACAAACCAAGTAGCCTATTGAAACCATCTGATTTCCGTGTGTTTCTTGAGCCATGTAATTTGCCCTGTTCAGCAAACACAGGACCACTGTAAACACGTCATGAAATGAGCCTTAACTCTACTGTTTCAAATGTCAATAATTCCGCATAAAAAACTCAATCTTTGATATTTTCCAAGGCTGTATGCCCAATAGTCTTTACATGTTTTCTTTCTCCAACCACCTTGGGGAAATCTACTGGCATGGCACCTAGTCCACTTCAACAACTCCATGTCCAAACCACAAAATATGTACTTAGCAGACCCTCTGCATGGTAAATCTTTAAAAAAACAAACATTTAGAGGCATTTATCAACCCATTGAAAATCCTGAATGGTGCTCCAATTCCTCCTCGGGCGGGCATGGTTAAGACAGCAGAATCCAAGACGAGGGCTGAAGCACCACTCTGCAAAGGTGCCAGGGCTCTTCCCCTAATGTTTACTACAGAGGGTTCAGCCTGCATGGGGCCATGGGTTCTTCTGTGCTGCTGATCAAATAAGCCAGACACAAGCCTTATGATAAGCTGGGAGCTGACAAATAAATGACAGAGGAGCATCATTTCAGCATATCAGCATTCACTCCTGAAGTCAAACATGCATGAAATGACTTCAGCAGGTACTGTAGGCCTTGTGATAACACAACAAAGGATTTGTCCTTCACTCCTATGGAAAAAAATAATCATTCTCAACTACTTTGATCATATGGAGCTGTTTTGATTGAAAATCACTTCAAAGTAAAACTTAAATTTTGTGCATTATTAAACAATTAGAAATATCATCACTCATATCCATCATATTAACATATTCAGTTCAGTGAGGCAGCACTGGAAATGAAATAATCGAAACTGTTATATGGCTTGAGTCAATTCATGAATCATCCTGTGTAATAAGATGCAGCAGTCTGGTTCAAAAATAAAACCCCTTGTCAAAGTAAATTAGGGATGACATGTTTGCTGGTTTCCTAGAATGGATGATGTGCATCCCTGTTATAAACAAAAAGAGCTTCTTTAATCTGCGCTTTAAACAAAGGAGGCAACAGGGCAATTGAGATGACAAAGAGATGGGTTTGCTGTTTTATTATGTAATGGCTTTGGCCATAAATCAAGGAGTGTGTGTGAATCAGAGGAAATCTCAGCAGACAGACAGTCCATTTTACCTTGTCTGGGGCTCCATACTGGAGATTACCGACATCCAGAGGGGTGATGAGCGGCACGTTTTGGAAGCCATCCTCCACACTGACCGGTTTAGCGCCTTTGTCTTGTAGATTACTCCCCAGTTTAACCATCTTTACCAATAGAAAGATAGTGCACTTCTCAAGCAGATGCTGTAAATATGACAGACACTGTTAGTTAATTGTACATGTCTAATTTATCAAACAATAAACATCTACTGAGCACGCAAATCAATGTTTTTTCTTTGAACATTAAATTACATACATCGGATTTGAACTTTAACTTTATAATTATACTTTTTTTTACAGTCTAATAAAACGCTCGTTTTAATTTTCTAAATATTGGATAAATTAAATATTGGTGGTAAAAAAAAATCCTATTTTCCAGCGCCATAGAGCAGGCGTCAAAATAAATCCTATATCCGTTCATAGGCTAACTGCATAGGGATGCACCTGCAGTAGCCTAGCCTAGACTACTTCGCCATTCTTTTCGTCCAAAAACAAAAGAGCTCAAACTAAAACATCTACTTACGATAGACGCACTTGTATAAGTCCTTTTCGTTTCTTCGTCTACTATTTTGTTATATCAAAGACAAGGATGCAAGGAGCAGATGCATGCAGGCAGACCGGGCGGAGTTGCAATCGAAGCTCAGCGATGCTGATGCAGGGAACTAGACAGCCCGATCGCTGCAGAGACTAGCGGGCTCCGTAGGCAACCCAGAACCCAATTCCAAACACTGCCTCCTCACTTTATGCTTGCATCTGGCGCCGCTAGGGGGATTTTTGAATGAAATCGCACATTTGTTATGCCTGACTTGAAAAAGACCACAACCCGCATTTAGTTGTGGTTTTTTTAGTCTTTATCGCCACCTAGAGACAAAGTTAGAACTGTGCCGTGTCTGTATATCTCCCTCTGCATAATAATCTACTGGAGGCTATATAGGCTTGGTAAAGAAGGACTAAAGTGCAAGACCGTAAAAAGGGGCATTATTGCACTTCAAAGTTCAAATTTGACAGATGTTTTGAGACATCAAAAGTGATTTAATGTCAAGAAAGGTCCACATCCCAAGCCATCTGTTTTGTATATCCAGCCCCTATGCCACAATTAATGGACAAGATAATCAGATGAGAAAGGCAATGATCTGTCCATCATCAAATATAAATCTAGTGCATTGAAAGTGTTAGCCTATGTTGTATCTGTCTGTATGTACGTTATAGTAAAGGGCTGTATTGTCCAGCTGTTTAATCTGGCCATCAATACCAAAATCTGTTTCACTAAAAACCACAAGAGGGCGCAAATATACATGAAAACATGCATCCATCCCATCAATCTACTGTATGAACAAGTAAAGCATGTGGAATTGGGAGCTGGGGGGGGGCATATGGGCGGGTTAGGGTTAGAGTTAGGGTTAGTGTTAGGTTTGTGCTTAGCATTACAGCTGTAGGGCCATTGCAATACCCTTTTGGGGTTCGGGCTTGCTGTTATTATTACAGCTTTAACGCTAACCTCAAACAACCCTAACCCTAGCTCCATTTGTCCCTTACCTCGAGAAACAAACTTCTGCCCTCAGAATAGCATCAATTCGTCAGGGCATGGACTCCACAAGGTGTCCAAAGCATTCCACAGGACGCTGGCCCATGTTGACTCCAATACTTCCCACAGTTGTGTGAAGTTGCCTGGATGTTCTTTGGGTGGTGGACCATTCGTGATACATTCAGGAAACTGTAGAGCGTGAAAAACCCAGCAGCGTTGCAGTTCTTGACACAAACCGGTACACCTGGCTCCTACTACCATACCCCGTTCAAAGGCACTTATATAAATCTTTTGACTTTCCCGTTCACCCTCTGAATGGCACACATACACAATCCATGTCTCAATTGTCTCAAGGCTTAAAAAGCCTTATTTGACCTGTCTCCTCCCCTTCATCTGCTCTGATTGAAGTGGATTTTTCAAGTGACATCAATAAGGGATTATAGCTTTCATCTGGATTAATCTAGTCAGTTTATGTCATGGAAAGAGCAGGTGTTCTCAATGTTTTGTACACTCAGTGTACTTGTTGTACTGTAGATAAAAATAGTGGAGAATAGTGGATGCATCCAAGAACCATAAATGTGCCTTTTGAAAATAATCAAATAGACTTCACGAATCATTATAAAAAGTATAGAAAATATAAGTAAAGTACAATCAGACTGTTAAACAGCCACCACTAACATTGAGTGGCTGCTGCCAACACACTGACTCAACTCCAGCCACTTTAATAATGGGAATTGATGGCAAATGATGTAAAATATATCACTAGCCACTTTAAACAATGCTACCTAATATAATGTTTACATACCCTACATTATTCATCTCATATGTATACGTATATACTGTACTCTATATCATCTACTATTTACTATATATCCTTCCTGTTTGGCCCTGTCCGGGGGTGTCCTCGGATGGGGCCACAGTGTCTCCTGACCCCTCCTGTCTCAGCCTCCAGTATTTATGCTGCAGTAGTTTGTGTCGGGGGGCTAGGGTCAGTTTGTTATATCTGGAGTACTTCTCCTGTCCTATTCGGTGTCCTGTGTGAATCTAAGTGTGCGTTCTCTAATTCTCTCCTTCTTTCTTTCTCTCTCTCGGAGGACCTGAGCCCTAGGACCATGCCCCAGGACTACCTGACATGATGACTCCTTGCTGTCCCCAGTCCACCTGGCCATGCTGCTGCTCCAGTTTCATCTGACCTGAGCCCTAGGACCATGCCCCAGGACTACCTGACATGATGACTCCTTGCTGTCCCCAGTCCACCTGGCCATGCTGCTGCTCCAGTTTCAACTGTTCTGCCTTACTATTATTTGACCATGCTGGTCATTTATGAACATTTGAACATCTTGGCCATGTTCTGTTATAATCTCCACCCGGCACAGCCAGAAGAGGACTGGCCACCCCACATATGCTCTCTCTAATTCTCTCTTTCTTTCTCTCTCTCTGAGGACCTGAGCCCAAGGACCGTGCCCCAGGACGACCTGACATGATGACTCCTTGCTGTCCCCAGTCCACCTGACTGTGCTGCTGCTCCAGTTTCAACTGTTCTGCCTTGTTATTATTCGACCGTGCTGGTCATTTATGAACATTTGAACATCTTGGCCATGTTCTGTTATAATCTCCACCCGGCACAGCCAGAAGAGGACTGGCCACCCCACATAGCCTGGTTCCTCTCTAGGTTTCTTCCTAGGTTTTGGCCTTTCTAGGGAGTTTTTCCTAGCCACCGTGCTTCTACACCTGCATTGCTTGCTGTTTGGGGTTTTACGCTGGGTTTCTGTACAGCAATTTGAGATATCAGCTGATGTACGAAGGGCTATATAAATACATTTGATTTGATTTGATTTGATCTACTGCATCCTTAGGTAATACATGTATCACTAGCCACTTTAACTATGCCACTTTGTTTACATACTCATCTCATATGTATATACTGTACTCGATACCATCTATTGTATCTTGCCTATGCCGCTCTGTACCATCACTCATTCATATATCTTTATGTACATATTCTTTATCCCCCTTGTTATGCAGGTGAATGAGAACCCAAAAGCGACTTGGCGAAAACAGAGTCTTTATTCCAGCAAAGGAAAAAGGCAATACTCCTAGACAAATCAGAGCAGAAAACAAAACATAAAAACTAATTCCACTCGTAGTGACGAGGACAGACTGGAGACTCGACCATAAACTGTAGGTTGCCTCGGGAAGGCACCGACCGTAGCAGACTCAGATACCTGCTCACACGCAGCATCTGAGGGAAACAAGACACAGCACGGCGAACAATATACAAGGATCCGACAGGACAGAAACGGAAGACAAGGGGAGAAATAGGGACTCTAATCAGAGGGCAAGATACGGAACAGGTGTGAAAAGATTAGATGATTGAGTAGGGGAATAGGAACAGCTGGGAGCAGGAACGGAACGATAGAGAGAGGAGAGAGAGGGAGGGGGAGAGAGAAGGGATAGAAAAAGGGAACGAACCTAATAAGACCAGCAGGGGGAAACGAACAGAAGGGAAAGCAAAATGACAAGACAATATAAGACAAAACATGACAGTACCCCCCCACTCACCGAGCGCCTCCTGGCGCTCTCGAGGAGGAACACTGGCGGCAACGGAGGAAATCATAGATCACAAAACGGTCCAGCACGTCCCGAAAAAGAACCCAACTCCTCTCCTCAGGACCGTAACGGAAAACGAAAAAAAAGGAAACTAGGGTACTACTCTAAAAAAAAATGAGACACGGGTAGAGAACTGAAAGCTTTAGAGCAAACAGGACCAAACAGGCCAAGAGAGTAACAACTAGGGACAGACTGAGACACAGCAAGGGCAGGAACAAGAACAGGAGAGATGCGGTGGCAGGGAACAGACTGAGACCCAGCAAGACCAGGAGCAGAAGCAGAAAAAATTACCAGACTTATTCTGCGCGCAGTCCGAACACGCAGCCACGAAACGGCGCGTGTCACGCTCCTGAGTAGGCCACCAAAAGCGCTGGCGAATAGAAGCAAGAGTACCTCGAACGCCGGGATGGCCAGCTAACTTGGCAGAGTGAGCCCACTGAAGAACAGCCAGACGAGTAGAAACAGGAACGAAAAGAAGGTTACTAGGACAAGCGCGCGGCGACGCAGTGTGCGTGAGTGCTTGCTTAACCTGTCTCTCAATTCCCCAGACAGTCAACCCGACAACACGCCACAGGAAGGATCCCCTCGGGAACAGTAGAAGCCACAGAAGAACTAAAGAGACGGGATAAAGCATGAGGCTTGGTGTTCTTAGTACCCGGGCAATAAGAAATAACGAACTCGAAACGAAGCGAAAAACAACGCCCAACGAGCATGACGCGCATTCAGTCGTTTGGCAGAACGGATGTACTCAAGGTTCCTTTGGTCAGTCCAAACGACAAAAGGAACGGTCGCCCCTCCAACCACTGTCGCCATTTGCCTAGGGCTAAACGGATGGCGAGCAGTTCACGGTTAGCCACATCATAGTTACGTTCCGACGGTGACAGGCGATGAGAAAAATACGCGCAAGGGTGGACCCCATCGTCAGTATCGGAGCGCTGGGACAGAATGGCTCCCACGCCCACCCCGACGCGTCAACCTCGACAATAAACTGTTTAGTGACGTCAGGTGCAACAAGGATAGGAGCGGATGCAAAACGCTTCTTGAGGAGATCAGAACAACAATCATACGACCGGTGAGGAGGAAGGGAGTTGGTTCTGGACCGACTGAAGACCGTGCGCAGACCATGATATTCCTCCGGCACTCCTGTCAAATCACCAGGTTCCTCCTGTGAAGAGGGAGCAGAACAAACAGGAGAAATAGCAGACATTAAACACTTCACATGACAAGAAACGTTCCAGGAAAGGATAGAATTACTAGACCAATCAAAAGAAGGATTATGACACACAAGCCAGGGATGACCCAAAACAACAGGTGTAAAAGGTGAACAAAAAATCAAAAAGAAATGGTCTCACTATGGTTACCAGATACAGTGAGGGTTAAAGGTAGTGTTTCACATAATATACTGGGGAGAGGACTACCATCCAAGGCAAACATGACCGTGGGCTCCCCTAACTGTCTGAGAGGAATGTCATGTTCCCGAGCCCAGGCTTCGTCCATAAAACAGCCCTCCGCCCCAGAGTCTATTAATGCACTGCAGGAAGCTGCCGATCCGGTCCAGCATAGATGGACCGGTAAGGTAGTACAGGTACTTGACGGACAGGACCGTCTAGTAGCGCTTATCAGTCGCCCTCCGCTTACTGATGAGCTCTGGCCTTTAACTGGACATGAAATGACAAAATGACCAGCGGAACCGCAATAGAGACAGAGGCGGTTGGTGATTCTCCGTTCCCTCTCCTTAGTCGAAATGCGAATACCCCCCAGCTGCATGGGCTCAACACCTGAGTCAGTGGGGAAAGATGGTAGTGTCGGAGAGAGGGGAGACACAGTTAACGCGAGCTCTCTTCTATGAGCTCGGTGACGAAGATCTACCCGTCGTTCAATGCGAATAGCGAGTTCAATCAAAGAATCCACGCTGGATGGAACCTCCCGAGAGAGAATCTCATCCTTAACCTTAGCGTGGAGTCCCTCCAGAAAACGAGCGAGCAACGCCTGCTCGTTCCAGTTACTGGAGGCAGCAAGAGTGCGAAACTCTATAGAGTAATCCGTTATGGATCGATTACCTTGACATAGGGAAGACAGGGACCAGGAAGCTTCTTTCCCAAAAACTGAACGATCAAAAACCCTTATCATCTCCTCTTTAAAGTTCAGATAATTGTTAGTACACTCAGCGCTTGCCTCCCAGATAGCTGTGCCCCACTGCCGAGCCCGACCAGTAAGGAGTGATATGACGTAGGCAATCCGAGCTCTCTCTCTTGACTATGTGTTGGGTTGGAGAGAGAACACTATATCACACTGGGTGAGAAAGGAGCGGCACTCAGTGGGCTGCCCAGAATAACATGGTGGGTTATTAACCCTAGGTTCCGGAGGCTCGGAAGACCCGGAAGTAGCTGGTGGCACGAGACGAAGACTCTGATACTGTCCTGAGAGGTCGGAGACCTGAGCGGCCAGGGTCTCAACGGCATGCCGAGCAGCAGACAATTCCTGCTCGTGTCTGCCGAGCATCGCTCCCTGGAACTCGAGAGTAGAGTAGAGAGAATCCATAGTCGCTGGGTCCATTCTTGGTCGGATCCTTCTGATCCTTCTGTTATGCAGGTGAATGAGGACCCAAAAGCGACTTGGCGAAAACAGTCTTTATTCCAGCAAAGGAAAAAGGAAAAAGGCAATACTCCTAGACAAATCAGAGCAGAAAACAAAACATAAAAACTAATTCCACTCGTAGTGACGAGGACAGACTGGAGACTCGACCATAAACTGTAGGTTGCCTCGGGAAGGCACCGACCGTAGCAGACTCAGATACCTGCTCACACGCAGCATCTGAGGGAAACAAGACACAGCACGGCGAACAATATACAAGGATCCGACAGGACAGAAACGGAAGACAAGGGGAGAAATAGGGACTCTAATCAGAGGGCAAGATACGGAACAGGTGTGAAAAGATTAGATGATTGAGTAGGGGAATAGGAACAGCTGGGAGCAGGAACGGAACGATAGAGAGAGGAGAGAGAGGGAGGGGGAGAGAGAGGGATAGAAAAAGGGAACGAACCTAATAAGACCAGCAGGGGGAAACGAACAGAAGGGAAAGCAAAATGACAAGACAATATAAGACAAAACATGACACCCCTACACTTGTGTGTATAAGACAGTAGTTTTGGAATTGTTAGTTAGATTACTTGTTGGTTATTACTGCATTGTCGGAACTAGAAGCACAAGCATTTCGCTACACTCGCATTAACATCTACTAACCATGTGTATGTGACAAATAAAATTTGATTTGATTTGAAAAGAAGTAGAATTGAAAGAGAGATTTCTTTTAATAATGACACTTGATGTGGTGTACAAATCCCCCCCCAAACAAAACATTTTTTTGGGGGGGGGACAATGTCTTAATTTTTCTAAACGCACATGCATGGTTCCCTTTAAACGCACATGCACGGTTCCCTTTAAACGCACATGCACGGTTCCCTTTAAACGCACAAGCACGGTTCCCTTTAAACGCACATGCACGGTTCCCTTTAAACGCACACGCACGGTTCCCTTTAAACGCACACGCACGGTTCCCTTTAAACGCACACGCACGGTTCCCTTTAAACGCACACGCACGGTTCCCTTTAAACGCACACGCACGGTTCCCTTTAAACGCACACGCACGGTTCCCTTTAAACGCACACGCACGGTTCCCTTTAAACAACACACACGCACGGTTCCCTTTAAACGCACACGCACGGTTCCCTTTAAACGCACACGCACGGTTCCCTTTAAACGCACACGCACGGTTCCCTTTAAACGCACACGCACGGTTCCCTTTAAACGCACACGCACGGTTCCCTTTAAACGCACATGCACGGTTCCCTTTAAACGCACATGCACGGTTCCCTTTAAACGCACATGCACGGTTCCCTTTAAACGCACATGCACAGGTCCCTTTAAACGCACATGCACGGTTCCCTTTAAACACACATGCACGGTTCCCTTTAAACGCACATGCACAGTTCCCTTTAAACGCACATGCACTGTTCCCTTTAAATACACATGCACGGTTCCCTTTCAACGCACATTGCACGTTTCCCTTTAAACGCACATGCACGGTTCCCTATAAACGCACATGCACGGTTCCCTTTAAACGCACATGCACGGTTCCCTTTAAACGCACATGCACGGTTCCCTTTAAACTCACATGCACGGTTCCCTTTAAACGCACATTGCACGTTTCCCTTTAAACGCACATGCACGGTTCCCTATAAACGCACAAGCACGGTTCCCTTTAAACGCACACGCACGGTTCCCTTTAAACGCACACGCACGGTTCCCTTTAAACGCACACGCACGGTTCCCTTTAAACGCACACGCACGGTTCCCTTTAAACGCACACGCACGGTTCCCTTTAAACGCACACGCACGGTTCCCTTTAAACGCACACGCACGGTTCCCTTTAAACGCACACGCACGGTTCCCTTTAAACGCACACGCACGGTTCCCTTTAAACGCACACGCACGGTTCCCTTTAAACGCACACGCACGGTTCCCTTTAAACGCACACGCACGGTTCCCTTTAAACACACACGCACGGTTCCCTTTAAACACACACGCACGGTTCCCTTTAACCTTTTAGGGATAGTGCTGTCTACTGCCCCCGCTGGAGTAATTGCGTGCCCATAGTAAACATAATTATTTTTTGTCAAAAGTTGCGAATATATGCAAATAAAAAATATTATTGAATAGAAAACACTCTAAAGCTTTTAAACCCGTTTAAATTTTGTCTCTATGTAAAGCAGAACTCTCAAAATATGCATTCTCCCAAACTATCTCTTCTCATCTGAAAAGTTGGGCCACCTTTGACGTCATCGCAAACACCCTCCCCAAACAGTTACAGCTCCCGGAACAGTCTCCACGTGTTCAGCGTGATCTCAGCTTTCAATGGGGCTTCTCATTGTGAGAATCGCCCGCTCACGAGAGTTTGAGCACGCGGTAAGCTCCCAGTCACTCAAAAACACCTGTCACTTTTCTGTGTGCAGTGGTAAGTCCTCTCTTTCTTCCAAGATCGATTGAACGGTGCCTGTGTTTCTGTTTGTTCTCAAAATTGCTGTACACCTTTATAACATGTTAAAGCTTGATTATGAAGTTAGTTTGACAAGTTAACTCGACATATAATATATAATTTCAACGTTTTGGTGCGCACCCACTTCAATTTTGCGTACATTTAAACCGAAATGTGGGTATTTTGAGAACCGAAAGACGCAGACTTGAAAACTAAACGCTGGTTTGGTAAGTATAATCCCTTCCAGGTCGTTTGATGGAAGAACAACAAAGGTAAGGGAATATTTATGTATTAATTTTGGGTTTCTGTCGACTCCAAGATAGAGGAGTCATTATGCTAATGTGGGAGCGCCGACTCCCTATTATAGCCTAGTGAACGCAAAATGTAACGTTAAAATTAAATGTAACACAGCAATTGCATTTAGAAGAAGTGTATCTTGCTATACATATGTAAAACATGCATATTTAGTCAAAGTTTATGATGTGTATTCCTTGTTAGCTGACGTTATCTGCCGGAGCTATTTCATTTCTCAGGACATTTTAGTAGCATTTTTTGAACGATGCATAATTGTAAACAGAGATTTATGGATATATATAGCATATTATTGAAAAAAAAATGAATGTACTGTGTAACATGTTATATTACTGTCATCTGATGAAGATTTCAAAAGGTTAAGTCGCTCTGGATAAGAGCGTCTGCTAAATGACTTAAATGTAAATGTAATGTAAATGTTAGTGAAAGGATTTTTTTTTAAATCCTGCGTTTGTTGATTGCATATTTTTTCCTACTTGGCTATGCTAATGAGCTATGTCTGCGGTGGTGGTTTGACATAAATATGTGCTATGTTTTCGCCGTAAAACATTTTAGAAATCTGACTTGCTGGCTAGATAAACAACTTGTTTATCTTTCATTTGAGCTATTTTACTTGTTAATGTGTGGAGGTTAAATATTTTTAGGAATATTTATTGCATTCCCTGCGCCACATTCCAGCTGGGGGGGGTGGGGGCGCGTTCCCAAATGGGAACGGGTGTCTCTAACAGGATACGCACGGTTCCCTTTAAACACACACGCACGGTTCCCTTTAAACACACACGCACGGTTCCCTTTAAACACACACGCACGGTTCCCTTTAAACACACACGCACGGTTCCCTTTAAAGACACACGCACGGTTCCCTTTAAACACACACGCACGGTTCCCTTTAAAGACACACGCACGGTTCCCTTTAAACGCACATGCACGGTTCCCTTTAAACACACATGCACGGTTCTCTTTAAACGCACATGCATGGTTCCCTTTCAGTCAGTCAACTTCGACACAACATACTATGGGGAGTAGCACTCTCGCGAGTCCGCTTGAAGGTTCTGCAATCAAGCTTGACAAGGACAATAAAATCTATGCCACGCTGGGAACCTGCCTTCCACAGGTGATAAGCATGAGGCTCGGTTTAATTCCTTCAATTATTCCTCTCTTCAGCTCGGGGGGAACAGGAACGATTCACACTACTAAAACAAACAATTGGAAAATGAGACTGTTTAAACTGTTGCATAGTGTTATAGCCTGCTCACCTGCTGGACGTTTAGGTGGACGTCAGGTCTACCAGACCGAGTTGCTGTAGGAGCTCGGCATGGCTTTGGCCACAGGAGAGCCCCACACAGAGCTCATGGAGATCCGCCGCGTTATGGCCGCCCGGTGCACCGTTCTGGCGCTTGGGGAAAGCATGGCAATTACTGTGGCGGTGAGAGTCGGACCGAGGTGAGAGTCGGATGCATCTTGCCACCTAAACCTCTCTTTTAAAAAGCATGTGAAAAAGGTAATTCAAATAACTAAATTAAATCTAGCTAATTTCCGATTTATACGAAATTGTTTGACTACAGAGGTAACAAAACTGTACTTCAAATCTATGATACTCCCCCACTTAACATACTGCTTGACTAGTTGGGCCCAAGCTTGCTGTACAACATTAAAACCTATTCAGTCTGTCTACAAACAGGCTCTCAAAGTGCTTGATAGGAAGCCCAATAGCCATCATCATTGTCACATCCTTAGAAAACATGAGCTCTTGAGTTGGGAAAATCTTGTGCAATACACCGACGCATGTCTTGTATTCAAGATCCTTAATGGCCTGGCTCCCCCTCCACTCAATATTTTTGTTAAACAGAAAACCCAGACATATGGCAGCAGATCCACAAGGTCTGCCATGAGAGGTGACTGTATAGTTCCCCTAAGGAAAAGCCCCTTTAGTAAATCTGCATTCTCTGTGAAAGCTTCCCATGTCTGGAATACACTGCCATCAGACACACATAACTGCACCACATATCACACTTTCACAAAATGCTTGAAGACATGGCTAAAGGTCAATCAGATTTGTGAACATGGTCCCTAGCTGTGTGTTGCCGCTCTCCATGTTGTCTGTTGTCTGTAGCTTGTGATGTGTGGAAACACTTTGTTGCTTTTATGAATTTTGTCTTGCTGCTTTTTGTTCTATGTTGCTCTGTCTGTATGCTACGTCTTGCTTGTCCTATGTTGCTCTGTCTGTATGCTATGTCTTGCTTGTCCGATGTTGCTATGTTGCTATGTCTATGGTGCTATTGTCTATATTGTAATTGTTTTTAATAACCTGCCCAGGGACTGCTGTTGAAAATTAGCCGGCTGGCTAAAACCGGCACTTTTACTGAAACGTTGATTAATGTGCACTGTCCCTGTAAAAAAAAAAAAAAAACTAAACTAAACTAAACTGGACGATTCCGGTGTCCCCGACATTCCTTTGGGTACTGGCCCAGTGGAGGGATCCCCGGCTGCTGTCACAAGGGGCTCCTATGGGCCAGGTGTTGTCTCGCAAGGTGGTCATGACAGATGCGTCACCCCAATGGTGGGGCGCGCTGTGCGATGGTTACTCAATTTGGGCAGTATGGACAGTGTCACAGAGTGCCTGGCATATGAATTACCTGGAACTTTTGACTGTGTACTTAGCATTTAGGCGCCTAGTCCCGCGTTTGCCAGGCCATGATATGCCAGATCAGATCCGACAACATGACAACGGTGGCATACATCAACAGGCAGGGGGAACTCGGTTCCTCCCCCTCCTCACCTTGGCTTCCTGTTGCTGTGGAGCAGAGCACATTTACTCTCACTTCGGGCAGTGCATGGTGTTCTCTAAGCATTGTCTCTCTCACTGACGGGTTGCATCACTACCTGGTATGGCAACTGCTCGGCCTCTGACCGCAAGGCACTACAGAGGGTAGTGCGTACTGCCCAGTACACCACAGGGGCCAAGCTTCCTGCCATCCAGGACCTCTATACCAGGCAGTGTCAGAGGAAGGCCTTAAAAATTGTCAAAGACTCCAGCCACCCTAGTCATAGACTGTTCTCTCTGCTACCGCAAGCAGTACCGGAGTGCCAAGTATAGGTCCAAGAGGCTTCTAAACAGCTTCTACCCCAAGCCATAAAACTCCTGAAATTCTAATCAAATGGCTACCCAGACTATTTGCATTGCCCCACTCCCCTCTTTTATGCTGCTGCTACTCTCTATTATCTATGCATAGTCACTTTAATAACTCTACCTACATTTACATATTACCTCAATTACCTCGACTAACCGGTGCCCCCGCACATTGACTCTGTACCGGTACTCCCTGTATATAGCCTCGCTATTGTTATTTTAATGCTGCTCTTTAATTATTTGTTACTTTTATTTGTGACTTTTTTTAGGTATTTTCTTAAAACTGCATTGTTGATTAAGGGCTGGTACGTAAGCACTTCACTGTAAGGTGAAATACCTGTTGTATTCGGTGCATGTGACAAATACAATTTGATTTGATTTTGATATGATTTGATTTGATATGATTGTGGCATATTTCCCATGGCATATAGCAGCAAGGAGCAGGGGTTACCTAGACGAGTAAGCGCCCACTCCACCGGCATCTTGGGTGTTGTTTAAAGGGTTGACTATAGGAGATATTTGTGCTGCGGTGAGTCGGCCATCACCACACACTTTTGCTTACGGTAAGGACAGGTGAAAGTCACTTAGGCAGCCCACCGTGTGCTCAATACCCAGACTTTCACATCTGGTGGTGTCAGGTCTGGGTTGTCTGCCATGGGCCATTGGGGCCTGATTATATTTCCCCATAGTACGCTTTACCGAAGTTGACTGACTTAAAGGGAACGTAATGTTCTGACTATAACTACTGTTCCCTGAAGGAGGGAAAGGGGATACAACACCTGTTTGGCCCCGCACCGCCCGTTCCTGGGCTTGGTGAAGAGCATTATTCAATTGAAGGAATGAATCCAAGCCTCGCGCTTATCACCTGTGGAAGGCGGTTCTTCCATCGAGGCACAGATTTCATTGGCTTTGTCGGGCGTGATTTAGGATCCTTCAACCGAAGTCGCGAGAGTGCGACTCCCTATAGTATGATGTACCTCGTTTCCCTCCTTCATGAAACAAAGTCACAACGTTACATTCTTTGTTTCAAGGGTTCAGTGCACTACTTTTGACCAGGGCACATAGGACCAAAAGGCACACCAAAACAGTGTTCAATAACAATAATCGAAGGAGATTTCATATTCTTGTCCTAGAGTACTCATTCTTATAAATGTACTACCTAAGGGACAATATGTCCAGGGCAGAGACTTTTCCTTGCTATGAGTCTTACCAGACACCACGGCTTAGCTCTGCTTAATGAGGGGTCCATGTCTCTGTGACCTGGTTGCTGGCTGCTACGGAGACAGAGAGAGAAAGAGAGAGAGGCAGGCACCCGGTCGCAGAATGGATTGGCTCAGCAGAACCTTTGTCTCCACTGTCAGAGAGACAGGCGTGATGTCATCTGGATCTTACATCCAAGTTTTTTGTCACTATTATTCTATACTGAACAAAAATATAAATGCAACATGCAACAATTTCAAAGATTTGACTGAGCAACAGTTAATATAATGAAATCAGTCAATTGAAAAAAAAATTAGGCCCTAATCTATGGATTTCACGACTGGGCACGGGTGCAACCTTGGGTGGGCCTGGGAGGGCATAGGCCCTCCCACTTGGGAGCCAGGCCCAGCCAATCAAAATGAGTTTTTCCTCACAAAAGGGCTTTATTACAGACATAAATAGTTCTCAGTTTTGTCAGCTGTCCAGGTGGCTGCTCTAAGACTATCCCGCAAGTGAAGAAGCCGTGGTCTGTGGTTGTGAGGCCGGTTGGACGTACTGACAAATTCTCTAAATTGATGTTGGAGGCGGCTTATGGTAGAGAAATTACATTCAATTCTCTGGCAACAGCTCTGGTGTACAGTCCTGCAGTCAGCATGCCAATTGCACATTCCCACAAAACTTGAGACATCTGTGGCATTGTGTTGTGTGACAAAACTGCACATTTCAGATTGGCCTTCTATTGTTCCTAGCACAAGGTGCACCTGGTTAATGATCATGCTGTTTAATCAGATTCTTGATATGCCACACATGTCAGGTGGATGGATTATTTTGGCAAAGGAGAAATGCTCGCTTGCAGGGACATAAACAAATGTGTGCCCAAAATTTGAGAGAAATAAGCTTATTGTGCATATGGAACATTTCTGGGATCTTTTATTTTAGCTCGTGAAACATGTGACCAACACTTTACATGTTGTGTTTATATTTTTGTTCAGTATATGTACACTTCCTGCAGCGGTATATCCATGCAATGCCATCCGAGAACAGGGTTGGGGTCCATATTGACTGGAGCCCAACTACTGTTTTTGATGCTGCCTCATGAGGAAAGGTTTTCCCAAATGCACCACACAGCCCCAGGGACCTACAATTTTTATCTTGCATTACCTATTTTGATGATAGCAAGGTAATTCATGGTTTTGCCTACATTGAAGGAAAATTGTATGGCTTTACACTTACTCAGGCAATGTGAGTGCTGCTACCTACGGTACATAAGGTCCCAAAGTTAGTGAGCTAATGGTTTTCTTTCAGGTTTGACACATTAGAAGACTGCAGTACATTAGAGTGAATTCTGAGTGGTGCTTTATATTGGTAATGTACCAGTCAGCAGGCAGGTGGAGCTGCTGAGTCTGATGAATATGATCACTTACAGTATGTTTGTGGACTGACATTAATCACATTCTTTATCTCAGGACATTTCTGCAGGATTATCAATACCCTGGCATGTGTGATGATTCATCTATTTCGAATGACTGGTTTCATCAGCTACGGTTTGTATAAAGCAGGGGTGTCAAACTCATTCCATGGAGGGCCTCATGTCTGCTGGTTTTAATTTTTTCCTGTCAATTATGACCTAGACAACCAGGTAAGGACCGTTCCTTACTAATCAATGACCTGAATTCTTCAATCGAGTACAAGGGAGGAACAAAAACCTGCAGACACCCGGCCCTCCGTGGAACGAGTAGCATTATAGTGACATTCTTTGAAAGGATCCAGTAACGACTGGCATACAAAACACACTGACTTCTTAGCCTGGAAAAGGAAATAATGGTTGCAAAATAACTGCTCATAAAATATGAATGGTTCATCTGATACTGACATTTGCAAAAGCTGCCCGTCGTCGCCATTTTAACCCCCGCTCTCGCTCACACACAGCATAACGTTCATAACTCGTTGCGACCTTATTTTCTTGTATGCAGTAAAGATATCTGAATTTATTCAGAGGTTTTATCAGCCAGGGCCCAGCAATGGCTGCTGCCTAGCTTTATGAAAGCAAGCAACCAATGAACATCTACAGAAAACGCAATACACTTAACTGTCCACACAAAGAAAAACACAATGGGCCTTATTGTCACAGTTAAGTTTTATTCATTCAACATTTCACATTACAAATATTTAAAAGTTATGCATACTGTTATAAATAGTTGGCTGCAAACAATTAAATAACATTAGATCTCTTTTTCATTTCACTAGCACTTTTACAGACCAACTCCTAGAAATATGGACATTTTGTATTACATAACTTAATTTGAAAGGAAAATACAAAAATAGTAACTTATAAAGTGAAATGACAATAAAAATTATGGTGATATCTTAAGTAAAAAAAAAATATTAATAAATACAACCTTCCCATACACAGTTAAAAACTATTGACATTTTGCCATTAAGTAACATCATTAACAGACCAATATTTAAATATTTATTTCCTTCAGAAAATGTGAACCATATATTGTGGAGCACAATATAGCAATTAGTAAAAACTAGACACTAACATATTAAAAGCTTCACCTCAAAAATATAACAAAAATCTGATCAAAATTATAAAAAATTATACATTCCAATTAAAAATATACCAATAAACAGCTAAATACATTATTGACCTAATAATTACAATGCAACCAATCACAGTAGCTTGAAATAAACAAATTAAGCAAATGAGCACAAAACCTTTAAATGTTTTAAAAAATAACTTCAATTATTTATATTAGTACAAATAGTTTGATTTCTTTTTCTTTTCTTTTTTACAAACACCAGCATGAAAAGGATTACAATAACAGTAGAAAATGACTGAAAAACATATTAACATCTTTAAATGTCTGCAATTAAAAACGGCATTAAAGAATTACATTGCAAAGTCTTATTCTGGAAAAAAGTTCAAAAAAAGTATTGCACATAACAACTCGAAGTTAACTTGCAACATTTACCACATTCAAGTCTTAATGTTCCCCTTCCTCCAACTAGGTTGATTTGCCTCAACAGACAGTGGAGATGAGTTATCAAGTCTTTTCAACAGTGTCCTAAAAGATGCTCAAGTCTTGCACTGCTAAAATATATTTGTTAGTTTTTTTCTTATTTTCTTGTATATTTTTCTGTGCATCCTGCAGAGGTCTGAGTATGGGGAAGGCAAAGAGATGAACACATGGGAGGGGAGTGAGGTGTGGGGGTGTCCTTAATAAATTAAAAGTTGTGAAACATCTGGTGCACTACAACAATTAATTTCAATAGCTAATTCATGTACTTCTTTTTTTATCATGCATGCTAAGGATTATAATAGGAGCTAGTTGGCAAGTTCAAGAATATACATTTTCCAATGTTAAAATATCTAAACACCAAACATCCATTCTTGTGATACGAGATTCAGCCTAATTATGAACCATCATTTGCATTCTCCTTATAATTGTTACATTCCAGCTATGGAGAGAGGAAACCAAAAACAATAGAAGTTACCATTTTCCAACTAGGGTAGCCATTTTTTTAAACATTCATTTTAAATGACAACGTTTTCTCACCATGCTGTTAAGATCAGATTTTTGTGAAACATTTAGTGTATGAGATCTAATACCTTAAGCAATACACTTTCATCATTCCTCTGCAGTTTTGAAGTCGCATCAACACAAGTGTGCACTTCGTTGTAAAGATTCCTCAGCACTGAAATGTATAATAAAAAGCATAATTGAAAATAATATATTGAAATCACTCAAATTTTTTCTTTAAATTAAAATTTCCATATATGCAGATCTCAGTAACAAAAGTACAAAAGCTACCTTTCACAATGTGAAAAATTGAGGTATTGCAAAAAGGACTTTTCCCATTTGTGAAAAAATGTGCCTAAAATGACTGTTGAAAAAAATGTTTAGAAAAGTAGTGCATAATAAATGTTTATATGTGCATGACAAAATAATTTAGCTAGAAAACACTGTACCAAAAATCAGCAGGCCATGTATAAAATAATCTTTTTCTCATTAACAGCAAATTCTTCAAAAAGGGTTTTTAACTTCTAAAATGTTCACCCACCACACCCAAGCTAAATTCATGGTGCAGAACTGGTGCATTAGCACACCATCAAGCCAACACAAGGATACGTATTTCACTAGTGTATTAAGTTATATTTTAGCACTTACTCCCTGACATATTTAACGCTAGTAGATTCAGATACTGTATGACTATATTAACCAGACCAACTGTGAGTCTTTGTTTAGCTTTTTGTGTTACATTTCCAAACCTTTTGCAGATCTATCCAAGTTACACAACTGCCTACCAAGAAGCTTCTCCATTTTGACCTTTGGAAATGAGCGGATTGACTGGTGAAAAGGCCTGGGTGCTTGTAAGCTCAATAAATCCAGTTGTTTTCACTAATGTTTTCCTGGATTTTGACTGCACTGTTATCTATTAAAGGCCAATCTTTGGTTTACTGGTGTCCATCTGGTCTTCTTAAGGAAAGGGTAGAAATTATATAAAGACGAGAATGAAAACTCTTTAAAAAAAGAAAAAGAAAGAATGAGCTAGTATTACTCACTATTGCACAGCCGTCTTTGCTTCCCTAAAGAGTCTAGGTATAAACTCTTTATTGCAGTCTTGAGTGAAAGAACTGCATGTGGGACGCACATAGTAGAGCACATTACATGGAGTATCTTCATTTATGCTTAAAACACTGGCTGAGTTAGCTCGGCTGGCACAGGAAAAGAGGTCTGCTGTTCTAGCTATATCAATGCCTCCAGGGGTAAATGTGTGTTGGTGACAACCCAACTTTTCTAATTAATTTCTCTTTTCTTTTTAAGGCGGGTAAAAACAAAATAGGATTGTGGATAAAGGCTTGGGACATTTGCACACTTGCATTAATAATAATAAATGAAGAAAATAAAATGGGAAAAAAAACAGGGCTTTCTGCTCACATGCAGCCCTGATGAGAACTAGACCCTTCCTCCTCCTCCTCTCCAAGCTAGCAAGACCACAGACACAGAGAGGGGGGGTTCACTTATTATACCGACACCGGCCAGCACTCAGGGCCTCTGGTACCTCCAACACCATACATTCCTCAATAAGATGCTCTGTTCATTCTTACTACAACCCTGGTTGGATTACAAAAATAAGGAAGTGACAAAGCAGTGTCTAGAAAAGTGTGCCGTTTCCCTTTGATTGTTGTCCTAAGGGAAAGGTGGAGACCGGCTTCTTTTCTTTAACTTATTCGGCACATTAGCAGCTAAGCTTGAGGTATTAGTTTTTGCATGTCAAAATGGAGATCAAACTCAAACGCCTGTTGTGAAATCGATCTTGTCAAGTAACATCAAATATTAGCATGGTCTTAAACATTATTTCAAACATTTGATCTGTAGTCGTTTCTTTTTCCAACCAATTGAGATTAAGCTTTGGTTAAACTACTGGGATTTTATACTGAATCATCTGCACTCTAAAGTAAATAAATAAGTGCACTCTTCTTTAGCGACACCTTTTATATTCACATTTGCTCTGAACTACAACTGAACATACTGCTTTAAAATTCATGGTCAATGACACGCCAAATTGGATAGCAGAGTGACAATTGAAAGCCCTTTGTTTTTTCAAATGTCTATATGCACTAATAAAATATAAAATCAACTGAAGTAAAGAAAAGAATGGGATTTAAACATTTTCTTTTCCTTCCTTGACATATCGGGATATAATTCCAGTTTCTCATCTTTAAAATAAATATGAATTTAAAATTAAACATTTTTTTCAAATTAGAGCTAAAAAAGTAACCAGCAACTGAAAAGTGCATTTATTTGTACAATGATTTGCGACTCCGACTCCCCCCTCTGCCTCTGCCTCTTACTCTGTGTGTCAGTCAGTTCCAGCGGAAGGAGATGTGCCTAGGCCGGTCCCCTCCTTCCTTTACCAGTGGCTTGTGGAACTCTCGGCCGGCGCGTGAGTGAATGGCCGCCCAGCAGTATTCACAGTAATACTGAAGACAGGTGACATTGGCGCAGAAGAAGGGGGCAAACTTGCCCCCACACCGGGTTCCCTGACACTCATCACACAGCTGGTCGTCCAGGACGTATGGCTTCACTTCCACCTGTAGAGAGAGATCGAGAGGAGAGAACTATCGGTCAGACACCCACTAGAGAATAAAGTTAGGATTCATTTACATTAATGTACACTACATCACCCATTAGTGAGGTCAGGCACTGATGTTGGGCGATTAGGCCTGGCTCTCAGTTCCAACTCATCCACAACCCATTTCTGTATGGACATCCCCTTACTGTCCCCAAAGTTGGTAGCACAGAATCGACTAGAATGTAAATTGTATGCAGTGACGTTAAGATTCCCTTCACTGGAACTAAGGGGCCTAGCCCCAGACAATTATTCCTCCTCCCCAAACATTACAGTTGGCACAATGCATACGAGCAGGTAGCGTTCCCCTGGCATCCGCCAAATCCAGATTCGTCCGTTGGGACTGCCAGATGGTGAAGCGTGATTCATCACTCCAGAGAACGCATTTCCACTGCTCCAGAGTCCAAAGTTGAAAGTCACCGAGGTCTTCAGTAAGGCCATTCTACTGACAATGTTTGTCTACGGAGACCGATTTAATACACCTGTCAGCAATGGCTGTGGCTGAAATTGCCGAATCCACTCATTTGAAGGGTGTCCACATATGTTTGTATATTGCTATATAGTGAATCTTCAAAGATTTAACACAAAGATTTGTACTGACAATTACGCACGTCATCCTTTTTACAAAAACGTTTTATCTACAAAAATTCTCAAGTCACTACAGAAATAGAGACATGTTGGCTTGGCACATACTAATGTGTGAACAATTATTCCAGTGTGACCGAGTGAAATAGCCAAATTCTTCTGCAGGTGGCAGCTGGTTAAAGGTACAAGGCATTTGTTTTCTGTCCTCGTACGCCCCAGTCAAAATGCCAACAAATATTTTGCTTTAATCTTTTAAAACCAGAACAATAAAGAACAATTTGTCCTTTTAAAAGACAGGAGACAGAGCCTATTATCTGTTTTGTACATCATTTCTGTCCTTCCGCATACTTGTGTGTGTAATGCTGCATTTTCCTGAGAGAGAAGATAAAAAGACTTCATATAATACACCAACCCGTTTATCGATTTCTCCATGCTGCAGTTGGACAAAACGAGCGCTGATAGCAGCAATGTAGCTCTGCTGATTAGAGAAGGCGACCCGCCCTGCTCCCTTGGGGTACTTGAGCTCGGGGTCTGTGTCGATACCGGCGTAGCACACCCCTCCATACAGCCTGTCCATGATCATTGCTAGCTCCACTGTGAAAGGAGGGAAACACGGGTTACGAAAGGGTTCAAATGCAGCAGTTCCAGGATCTAGCCTCAGATTCAATGTGACATTCCGAACTTGGCCATAATATTCCAAATAGCTGTATGAAAGTCCCCCCATTACACACATGCTGATGTGATGAAATGAAATGCTCATCTAACCGGTTTTTAATATACCATAGAGGAGCATCCCAAATACCCTATGGGCCCCCTATTCATAAGTAGTGCACTATATGGTGCCATTTGGGACACAGCCCAGGACTAAAGTGCCAATGGGAGTGTGGACTAGGGTCAATAGGTTTACCTGCACGGAGAGGGCGTGGCACCCCACCCACAAATATGGTCTTCCTGGGGTCCAGAGGCTGGGAGCCGTCCATCACAAAGTCACTGTCGTTCAGGTTCCAGGGGCGGATCTGGACCTGTTGCACACATACACAGGGAGACGTATGTATCACAGCATGTTACGTCTTAACGTTTGTCATGTCTACCATGTTACGCCAATTTCACAAAGGGTGGCTGCTTGGTTATTCACTTGGTCAGCCACTAATCGAATGGGCTCACTAAATAATAAATGAAGCAGTAAAACGCTGCCGTGGCGCATCTTGATAGCTTTCACAATAGCATGAGAGAAGGGGAGAGAAGATAATAGCAGATGGGTGATGGGGCAATCCGCTCACCGGCTTGTCTTTGATGGTGGGGCTGGACACACACAGGTAGAGCTTGCCGTCCTCTTCAATACAGGCCTCAATCAGGGCCTGCACAGAGCTCTCATCCTGGAACAGCAGGAAGGCATAACCTAGAGCAAACAGAGGACAAGGTCACTCAAACCACCTGCACGGAACAATGTCACAGAGATTACTAGAGGACTTCTACCGTTTCATTCTCAGTCTGCTGCAGGAAATGACCGTCAAATGGTAAGACCGCTCTGCTCACGAGTTTGTTTTAATATTTCGGACTATTTAGGCCTCAATAGTCAATTCTGATAGTACATTTTGATGGCAATGCTGTATGTGGCCGACGAGAAGGGCAGTAGCAGTAGGTTGACTTAAAACGCGACTCACCTTTCGGGGGAAAGTAAGATTTGCTCTCTGCCTTGTGAGGCCAGTCCACAAAGAGGTGTCCAAAGCGACGGAAACTAGCCGTTATCTCATCTAAAAGGGGAAAAAGAAAAAAACATTCAACTATTGCTTCACAGTGGTTATACTGTGATATGGTGCATGTGTGTAATATCAGATGCCTGTTCTTAGTGGTGTAGACTACAGGGATATATGTGAGTCCCTATTACGTCGGGTGTAGATTGTAACGGTAAACAAGGAGAATAAAGCAGAGCAGATGGTAGCGTCAAGAAAACAAGCAGGGCCTCAGCTGTTCTCTAGTCCCGTGCCAGCAACACCAATCTGACATGAGATGTCCTCCACTCCTCATTCTAAAATAAATACACAGATAATGTACTACAACTGTGCCTACTTAAGAGCCAAAACCCTCAGGAAGCAATAAGAACCGGGCAGAAACTGAACAAAATAACACAAGATGTTGTGTTATGCAGAGAGAAAAATGACAAGAGGCTTTCACTACGCAGCGCTGCTCTGCTCTTACGGCAGAAATTGGTCACAAAGGGAGACATTGTCAACATCCGTCGTGTAACCCTAGACTACAGCCCATGAAGACATGCACATTCTAGACCTCCACCCCATCCACCAGGTGTCCAGTCCAGTATCATCCTTGTGTTCACAGTTCATTGCCTCCACCTACGTAACCTTCGTCAGCAGTATTCAGTGAAGCAGTTTCTATATTTTTTGAAATTATAAAATTTAAAATCAAATTTAAGGTTACCTTCATCAATATCAGGGGGGAGACCGCCAACGAAGACCTTGCGTGAGTAGCGCTCCACTCGCTCCCCGTTCTGGTGGGGGAAGCAGTGGGGTGAGCCTAGGCCAGGCAGGCTCTGCTCGCCACGCTCGTCGTCAGGGAAACCATCCTCCATGGGGAACAGGGAAGAATGGACTGAGGAGAGGATCACAGACAACGCAGTCAGCCAATAACAGAGGATGGCATGACTAAACACAACTGATACAACAACAAAAAGATCAATAGTCATTGGGTTTATTTCCTAGGTGTATCATCAACCTGAGTTGAGTGGAGGGGGTATCAATGCATGGCTAGGTATGGTCTAGCAATTTTAGCTACAACAACGTGCCCATTTTACAGTAGTTCATCTGACATGAATCATTGAATGCCAGAAACAATGCTACAGTAAGGCCCTGCTGATCTGCGTTAACAGGGACTGAGGCAGGGATACTAATCAATCTCCCGCTCTCCACATCCGTCCCCAGCACAGAACTACACCAGCCACCCCTCCCCCATTTCAGCTCAAAACACACAGTCCACACACTCACATGAGCGCCTGCAGCCAAGCCCATGGCAGCAGCAGGGGCCGGGCAAGCCTAAAATATCGTTCCGGCCGGGTGTCCTGGAGGCACCCCAGCCTTATTCCTAACCAAGTGACGGAAACCAGAGCTGAGCAGCTTTACGTGAGAGAGTTAGCCCAGAGTCTGTACACCGTGTGTATTGTGTCAAAATCGAATCAAATTTTATTGGTCACATACACATATTTAGCAGATGTTATTGCGGGTGTAGCGAAATGCTTGTGTTCCTAGCGCTGACAGTGAAGTAGTATCAAACAATTCACACAACAAAGTAAAATAATGTAATATAAAAATACAAAGTTCAGATACACTTACTCATTCAAGAGTTTCTTTATTTTAACTACTTTCTACATTGTAGAATAGTGAAGACATCAAAACTATGAAATAACATATGGGCTCATGCAGTAACCAGAAATGCACATTCTTGGCACTCTCAACCGGCTTCGTGAGGTAGTCACCTGGAATGCATGTCAATTAACAGTTGTGCCTTGTTAAAAGTTAAATTCCTTCTTAATGCATTTGAGCCAATCAGTTGTGTTGTGACAAGGTAGGGGTGGTATACAGAAGATGGACTTTTACCAAATAGGGTAAAAGTACATATGGCAAGAACAGCTCAAATAAGCAAAGAGAAACAATCCATCCTTACTTTAAGACATGACGGTCAGTCAATGCTGAACATTTCAAGAACTTTGAAAGTTTATTCAAGTGCAGTTGCAAAAAACCATCAAGTGCTATGAAACTGGCTCTCATGAGGACTGCCACAGGAAAGGAAGATCCAGAGTTACCTCTGCTGCAGAGGACATGTTCATTAGACATGTTCATTACCAGCCTCAGAAATACAGCCTAAATAAACACTTCAGAGTTCAAGTTCCAGACACATCTCAACATCAACTGTTCAGAGGAGACTGCATGAATCAGGCCTTCATGGTCAAATTACTGCAAAGAAACCACTACTAAAGGACACCAATAAGAAGAAGAGACTTGCTTGGGCCAAGAAACATGAGCAATGGACAATAGACTAGTGGAAATTGGTCTTTTGGTCTAATGAGTCCAAATTTGAGATTTTTGGTTCCAACCGTGTCTTTGTGAGACGCAGAGTAGGTGAATGGATGATCTCTGCATGTGTGGTTCCCACCGTGAAGCATGGAGGTGTGATGGCGTGGGGGTGCTTTGCTGATGACACTTTCAGTGTTTAATTTAGAATTCAAGGCACACTTAACCAGCATTGGCTACCACAGCATTCTGCAGCGATACTCCATCCCGTCCGCTTTGCGCTTAGTGGGACTATCATCTGTTTTTCAACAGGACAATGACCCAACACACCTCCAGGTTGCATAAGGGCTATTTGACCAAGGAAAGTGAGGGAGTGCTGCAACCAGGTGAAGCTGGTTGAGAGAATGCCAAGAGTGTTCAAGCTGTCAAGGCAACGGGTGGCTACTTTGAACACTCTTTTTGGTTACTACAAGATTCCATAGGTGTCATTTCATAGTTTGGATGTCTCCACTATTATTCTACAATGTAAAAAAAAACACTAATAAAAACCCTTGAATGAGTAGGTTTGTCCAAACTTGACTGGTACTGTATAGACAATATGGACACTATATGGATAGAATATGTAGTATACCTGAATACATGTGCACGTGAAGCAACAGTTAAATAGGATAGGCCTTGACTAGAATACACATATGAAGTGGGTAAAACAGTATGTAAAAAACAGTATGTAAACAGTATTTAAGTGACCAGTGTTCCATAGGGCAGCAGCCTCTAAGGTGCATGGTAGAGTAACTGGGTGGTAGCAGTCTAGTGACAGTGACTCAAGTACAGGGCACGCTACTGGGCGGGGGCCGGCTAGTGGTCACTGCTTGACGTGTGTATCTGTGTTTCTCGCTCTGTACACAAACAAATGTAATGCTGATAACCACAGCACCACAGACCAACAATGACGCACAACATCTACATGCAAACACATACTGCACCCCTTCAGAAACACTGGACATGGATGCAAAAGACAGGGTCTTTCTATGCCAGTTTTGAAGGTAAAACCAAACAAACATAAATCCACTTGAATTACCCAAAATAATTCATTTACCTCGTCTCCTCCCATAATTCCTTGCTGCATGTAAAAACGAGACAGGTGAACAAAGGGATGCATAGAACATCAACAGTTTCATTGAAATGCTCATTCTTTCAGTCACAACACATGCCCTTCTCCTTTGTAGTCAAATCCTACATGTAATTAGTGCTGTATTGCCTCAGTGCCCAGCAGTACATGGCAGACAGAGCCAGAGGATGCCCTTGTGTCATGAGGACCCGCTCTCTTCCATGGGTCAGATGGCGAGCAGCTCTTCAGGAAGTCAGTGGAGGGTGGTTTTACACGCTCTCTGATACACGCGTGTGCATTCCACAGAGTAACTACCAGCTGGTGTGAACGCCTCTAAGACTAGTACTCTCCAAATGGAATCTATGCAGGACCACCATCTGTACAGTTTGATCACTGTCTGACCATATGACCGAGCGATATAGGCTAACACTATGAGACTCAGGGAGAGACTCCATGGTGGATCACTGGGCTCTGTTGCACGTCGGCTTATGCATATCAAAATGCAGTTGAGGAAGCTGTATGTTATATTTTTTTAATGAACATGTCACTATCTTCAGGCAATAGGGTTTCATTCTCAAGTAAGAACACAAATGGGGAGCTTAGTACTTTCATTGCATAGCTAGGCAAATTAGAGGTCTGGCTGAATGCAAATAGCATAGCCTCTGGCCCTCAGTGGCCTTATCACATGTAAAATATATAAAATAATATCTTGCCTATGCAATGAAAGAACTAAGCTCCCCATTTGTGTTCTTTGCCTAGGGATGGTGACATGTTAATTTCAAAAATATAACATACAGCTTCCTCAACTGTATTTTGATATGCATAAGCCGAAGTGCAACTGACAGCCCGGGGATCCACCATGGAGTCTCTCCGAGTCTCAGAACATGATTTAAAAGCAGAAATTAGAATGACAAAGCTGTAAAACATTATCCTAAATATAAACCATCAACTTAGTGAATTTCACTGCTGTTTAATATGAGGGACTCAGCATGAAATGTCCTTTATCACTAATGTTTAATAACACCCTTATTATTTTACTAAGTCAATATGTCTTTGTTGTAAATGTGTTGGCGCAAAACTTGTGGCAGTTGTGAAAAAGAGTCAATAGCTGGAAGAGTTGCAGAGTTCATAGAAAATAATGCCATTGTTGATTAGATGCCATTTCATTGATTAGGCTATTCTCTTGAATCATATGATCTATCTACTAGAAACTCATGGACAATGTGGTAGAATATAAAAAATGAATACTATGACATTTTTGTTGTTGTACTACCTCTTTTTTGCCCCAATTTCGTGATATCAATTGGTAGTTACAGTCTTGTCCAATCGCTGCAACTCCCGTTACGGACTCGGGAGAGGAAATTGTGTGCCACCTTATGGTTCTCCAGGTCAGGCCGGGTGGCTGCGGATAGAACCCGGATCTGTTGTGACGCCTCAAGCACTGCGATGCAGTGCCTTAGACTGATGCACCACTCAGGAGGCTTATGATTTTTTTTTATTTTTTAATTAAGTTATTCTCGTAAATATTACTTAAGTTACAATAAATGATCTGTTAATTACCAAAAAGATCCAAGATTGCAGTAGATTTGGTAAATTATTCACTATTCAATGAATCTGACATCCAGAGCAAAAAAATAATAAAATAGATTCAGTTCTGGGGGAGACGTGTTAGAAAAGATACTAGAATGAGGAGCGGTAGGGGAACGAGGAGCTCCACCCCCTCTTTTTTTGGAAGTTACAGGCAAGTCTATGGGCCAAATGTCCCCATCCCATCCAAAATTGAAATGCTTACATAGGCAAAATTGTGATTTGTTGTAATTACCAGTGCTAAAAAAAATCTACGCACCTGGTTGCAATCCATAGTCTGTTGACAGATGCTACAACACCAGTAATTCTACGTGTATCTGTCCACAAGAGATTACTATTCAAAAAATCCACATCAATCATTTAAAGAACTAATGGCATAAGAATCGTCCACAGAGCAGCAAACCCACACTGGTGCCTCAAGAGCACGCCAAGCACAAACGTGACTACTGACTATGTTAACATATGGCTTGTTTCACCCTTCATCCATCCATCCATCCCTCCATCAGCATGGGTAAAGCCATCAGATCACTAGTGCTATAAAAGCATTTACATATCATTTATGGGCAAAGGACTATCTCCCCGTGGATGTGTGAATCCTAGGCGACCTAGTGAGAGGAAACAGAGTATAAATCATTAAGAGATTCAGTTACAAGCATACGCTGCAATACACAAACTGAGCCGTTACATTAGCCCACATTAGCCCACGTAGTCCGTCGCCCAGCCGCCTGCTCGCTGGCACCTCATACAATTTACACTGAGCCATTTGCGCACACCCTGTTCCTCCCATGACCTCCTGCCAAATAAGTACTTGAGTGTTGAACTGTGCCATGCTGGGATGCCTTGGTGAAGGGGATAATGAGAGGGGAAAAAACTCGTAATAGTAAACCCATTGTGACTGGTGTGGACCGGAGCCATGTATTTAGAGAGAGTTGGGCCATTGAGGTTTCAGCGTTGATGCATCTACATGACACTCAACATTCCATGGCAGCCATGTCAACGCCCCATAAGCATTACATGGGGAATATTTAATGTCTAGAATTGGAACAATATTTCACTTTGTTTGTTTGACCAACTCTGTATACATGGCTCCTGTGTGGACCAGATGAGAGTGCCGTGATTGGTGAAATCCGTTCGTCACACAAATTCTCTAAGCACCTCCCCTCCCTCCACCTATTCAATCAAAGAGAGAGAACAGGCTGGTGGACAGGCTCAGCAGTCAATGGTGACACAGAGCCAACACACCATTTTGTAACTTCTCAGAGAACAGAGTGCTCTTTTTAGTCGCAGTGGACAATGCTGGAATCGATTCAAAGCCACTTCTACAGTCCATTTTTTCCCCACTTTCCTTTTAATTTGTTCTACAGAGGTCCACGTTTGACGGTCAGATCATTCTTTTCAATTAAGGATAGGCGGGCCGGGGCGCTGCTTTGGTACCCTTGGAGCACACCCAAAGCAACCCAGTAAGGTCAGGACACAGCCGGAGTAGGGCCTGCATCTGTGTGGATCTTTCTAATGTAGAAACACATTGCCCTGGAGACAGTGGCAAGGAACTGCTGCTGCTCACAAGGCGAATGATGCATCATAATGATGTTTTTCTCTGCCTTCTGTAGCTGGCACGCAGCACTGGGAGCGTCATTCCAATAATCAGCAAAGGCACAAACTAGATTGGAGAACATTGAGAGGCAAAGAGCCTGAAGTGATGAGCTGTTGTGTGTGACACAAAGTTGACTTTCACTGTGTGGTTTAACAGCTCAATACAGAGGTGTAGAAATGAATACACGCTACGGAAGAGATAAACATTAGAAACCCATGCCTAAGCTACTCCCTCTAACCAACCGTGACCCAGTCTGTCCTTTCCCCAAACAAAACAAAGAGTAGCCGAGGTGTAAAGTAGATCGTCCTCACCGACTGACAACAGGAACGTTCCGGTTTGCAATGTTTGCGTCACAAACCAGACGGGCAGACTATAGAGACCGTCGCAAGCGTTTAATTTACATGCCCCATAAAAATATATATATTTTTTCTTTTAACTGCGAAAATCAACAAAACCTTCACTAGCTGCAGCTATGAAAATACCTCCCACACAACCAGCACCTAACCTCAAACACGACCTCTAAAACACCTCACTTTACATCATTATAAACCGATTCAAAATCCATTATAAACCGATTCAAAATCCAGACAGTTTTATTAATGGTGGAGTCCCTTTCCTCCACGTCACAACATCTCCACATCCTGGATCAGCCTGACTAATCCTGAGGAAGCCTTGCATCATGGAGAGGGCCTGTCAGCACACCCAGCACAAGTGCTCCATGGCTGGGCCAGGGAAAGAGGCACCTGCGGAGGTCCACTCCAGAGGTGCTGGCATTTATGGGTCAGTGTAGCTGCTGCTAACACCAGTCTGCTGCGCCACGGCATTGTACGTGTGCAGCCGCACAGCTCGAATGGACCTAAGTTGGGGAGCTGCTCAAAATCCATCTGCAACGACCTCAAATGGGGAACTACAGGCAACTATGAAGGAAGAGTTGGGAAGGAAAACCTAGTCGTCAGTGATTATCTCTGCATGTCTGTTCCATTTGACTTCACACCTGAAATTATGGGACTTTCGTACCTTATACAATGCAAAGTTGAGAGGTCTCGTGGGGACCGTGGCATTGCAACATAACGGTTTAATTAGAGGAAGGAATCGATGCAAACACGTTTGTTTTCCATTGTAAATTAGCATCTGCTGCTGATGGAGCTTACGAGCTTATGAGCCTCTTTGACCTGGATCTGTGTGTGGTGTGTGAATGTGTATGGGTAAGTAGGCACCTGAGCTGAGCCGTGAGAGAAACAACCACCCCCACTATCAGCTCGGGGGGGGTTACATTTTTATTAATTTGGGGATCGTTTGGAAGTTGTCAGATGTGATGAGAGCTTCTCGGAGTGAGCTCCTCTTCCTATAGCAAAAGTGACTGCTGTCCCCGTTAATAAAGTATCAATTTTACACTATCTAAAAATGACCATACTAATTGTTTCAAGTTAAAATACCAAATCTATTACTCATGGTGAACCTGGACAATTAAAATAAAATAAGCCCCGATTAGGTTTATTTTTTTATCTAACTAGGCAAGTCAGTTAAGAACAAATTCTTATTTACAATTGACGACCTTCCCCGGCCAAACCCTGACGACACTGGGACAATTGTGTGCCGCCCTATGGGACTCCCAATCACGGCCGGTTGTGATACAGGCTGGAATCGAACCAGGGTCTGTAGTGACGCCTCTAGCACTGAGATGCAGTGCCTTAAGACCGCTGCGTCACACGGGAGGAAGTTGGGCTGTAGCCAGATGAGAGTAGTGTCTGTCTCCGGTGGTAGCTTAGGCTACTTTCATTCCAGTAAAACATTTTCAACAGCGCATTTGATAAAAAATAACCTAGCAAATTGTAGTGGCTCTCACTCAATGAATAAAGCCTAATATTGCAAAAGCCATTTTAAAAACATTTGAATGCTGAAAGTGACAGATCAGGAATAGACTTTAATTTGCACCCTCTGTAGAATAGCCTAGAATTTTGAAGTGCGCATTGGCTCTAGTTGTATTAAAGACGCAGAAATCGCACCACCATTTCCTGGTTGCTCATATTTTAATAGGTTGCCTAATTTCAGTTTGTGATAAAACAAGCAGTCATTCTGTAGAGAATCATTGTACCATCTAAACCAGTGTGAAATATATTTTCCATAAACCAAAATAATGTATATTCAGCTGTTTGAAACTGGTGTACAAAACCAAAAGGAAGCACAGAAATAGCACACTTCTTCGACTTGCTTTCAACAGGAATGAAAGATCCAACTCAAATTTCTATGTGAATCTGGTCAGGTGTAGCTTAAATGGAATAGACTACAATGTTGGGTTTTTTCAGCTCAGATTTACTCAAGTGGCAATGGCATACAACCCGGCATAGCTTATAGGCCTAGGGGTTTTATTTATTTATATAATTATTATGTACTTACCGGACCGAGGTCCCCGTACACGAATGTGTACCATTACACCCCTACTGCACAATCATAAGTCCATTTGCAATCTCAGTAGAATAGCCTACATAAGCCTCCACACCTTACTTCCTAGTCTACTCTCGGGCCACTGAAAGGAAAACTCAAAATCAGTTGTTTGACATGACTGTCCTCGATGACCTTGCAGCAGATTAACAGCAATTTTGTGACCGGACATGCGATCCTGGTGTTGCGAGATTGTCATCTTACCTTTCAGGGTATCTTGCTCGGCCCTCATGATGTCAATGAGAGAGTTCTCCAGGGAGTGCATGTTGAAGCCATCAAAGGATCTGGTGCGCTCCTGTAAAAGATAGATGAGAGTTCTGCTTTAGAGGGATGGAGCCGCCGCTGGTTAAATGTTACATTTGTTGGCCTATATTCGGAGTCCGACGCCATGAAATTTCCATTATGCTTTCATCACACACACACACACTTCATGCATGGAATACAGAATACTATGAATAAAGTAAATGCAATCGTGCCAGTTTATTTTTTGCTGCAGAGTTATAATTTTATAGCTTTCTCTTACAGAAGTAAATCTGTATCTACACATTTTCATTGCCAGTATTATTCAGTACAGAATGCAGGTCGTCGGCTCAAAACACGCTCACTGTGCACGCAGAGGAAGCTCAGGCAAGCAATGATTGAGATGAACTTTAAACACAAGACCATGAAAAAGGGCTGACGCCGCGACCAAACTGGAAATGTTCAATTCTTTTAGTCAGTCGGGCACGACGTGGCAGTGCGATAGAGCGCTCATAACCTAAACCAAAGACGCTCTTAAGCCAGCAGTTCAACTTGTATACAAAAACAATATGGAGGTCTACTACTAAAACAAGGCAGCCTTTCACTCGCTGTCCTTGACTTGAAGGTTTTCAATGGACACTTCCCCATGACAATGGTAGTCGCAACTCATTTCTAAGAATTACTTGAGCAGCAAGCAGGTTAAACCCCTTTACTGAACGGCATACCAGAGGCCAGCCAGGAATAACACAAGACAAGTCCTACCTGATGATAATGTGAGGCTTGTTGCGCAAGAGCTGGAAATGATTCACAGTATCCTTCAACCCAGGCCAGACAAGATCTGGCTGTCATATGACAGGAGAAGCACTAGCATGAAGGCTCATGTGGTTTCGGGACATGGTCACGTCTCACATGTTATGGAGTCATATACCAGGATTTCTACACAGGCCCCATTTTAGGAATCTCAATACCGTTTACTGAAATAATCCATGCTTTGAATAAAACGTACGCGACAGCCTATCATCATGCTAGGTGGTGGGAATTGAAGCAGACGTTTGAATGCTCCATGGCCACCATTTAAAGTGATAACATTAACAACCATGGCCTTGACAAGGACAACCAAACTATTACCAGCAGGCTGGTGCTCCAGTAGACCGTGGTTTACCAGAGATTAATACAAAAATACTCATTACAAATGAAATTCTCCACAAAATCTAGGTTCTAGTACAGTACTAAGTAACGAGATGCCATAAAGGTGTGACATTGTGCAAGATCCGGTAAAACCCTTCCGCCACCACGACGCACAAACATGGCTGCTGTTGTTGCTAAGCATCTGAATGGATTGGCAACCGTAGTGATTAACTATCTGTTCTGCCCTCCTTTCTCACGCACCTCCTCCCATCTGATGAACAGGCAGCAACACTCATCCCTGGAAGCTTAGAGGGCCCAGGCTACGTACTTAGGTGCACACAAACAGCCCTTAAGAGCACACATGGCATGGGCCAGTGGAACCTGCCTGGTCCTCAGTGTCTATCTCACAGCCTCAGATGTTTGGTTAATATCCAAGGTACACAGATAGAAAGGTGCGCGGGTCAGATAAGGCACTTCCTTAAAAAGCTCAACAATAACCTTGAGAAGAAAACAAAATTGTATAAAATAAAAAAGGCAGGCTTCAGGCGTCCGCATGCTTCCCAGGCGAAACAGTTTCAGGAGAGTTTTTATATATAATGGAGACATTGACATTTTTGTTTGTTCTTTCTGCCGTTTGGGCAAACAAAATGGTCTCCCCGAAGCCAGCAGAAGTTCGGGAGCCGAAGTCCACACCCCTTCGTCTGTGATTATTGAACAATCCCTACAGTTGACCAAAGTTTTTGTTATCATTCAACGAGAGACGACTCGTATTCATGCACATTTTTTCATTGAGAAATACTGCAGCAAACGTCTTAGAAAACGAGCCGTTTTACATTCTAAGATCCCCTCTGCAAAAACTTTAAATGAATGACAGATTAGATTAATTCAGACTATTTTGAGGTAGTGTGTACTGGCAACGGCATCTCAAAATAACCAAACAGTACTATTGCCATTTTTTCCAAAAGAAGGTCTTAAAGGGAGTATGCCAGCACACACTTTCAGTTTGCCTAACGAACTTCGGCTTGCCGCCAGCCAAACTGAAGCATGACGCCGCCTTTAGTCCACATAATAGGCGAGTTGCACATATACAGGAAAGTAAATCAAAGAATTCCCCCGACCCCAACTATGAGGAAAAAAAGTTGCACCTTACAGAAACTAAAGAATCTAGGGAAACAGTGAGGGAGAGACCAAACCGGTACAACAAAGGAAACTGTGAAGGAGACCAAACACAGTGTAACCCATTTGTATTATAATATCTCTCTCCAGGCAGAGAGCCTGTGTCTGGGAGCTTGAAGCTAGGGCCAAACTATCCAACGTGAAGAACACTGCTAAAATAGGCCTTGATGATACACCCTGAGCGGAATGATTAAGTATGGCATGCTAAGGGTGTTTCTGCTACAACATTAATCTACAATGTCACAGCTATACTAATGAAAAAGGGAATGGAACGGGGGGAGGGAGGGAGGTAGGTAGGTATAAGGGGCCCAGCTTTGAAACTTGATTTTTGTGTTGCTGGTCAGAGTATTTCAAAGCCTTGCACATTAAAACACCCTCAAGCCCATTAATCCAGCCTCAGAGCCTGGTTAGGGAGGCAGGGGGTGCAGACTGGTCCCACGGGGGACCCAGATCTACTTTGGTGATAAAGTAATTAATGAACAGCAACAGAGCCTAATCAGAGAAGGGGTGTTAAATGCCTGTGACACTTCTGACATTTATTTTCTCTATCGCTCTCATTTCTTTTATCTCTCTCATTACAACATACAAGATGCTTCCTGTTTCAAAACGACATTCAAGGGTAGGAGAAGGGCGAATAGTACACAACACAATTATGCGCTACTCACTGATGGTTATTTCATTATTCCAGGGATATGTGCAGAATTTAACACCATAGGATCATTCCATAATTGTCTGATGTCCTCAAAATGTTAATAGCTGGAAGTGTTCTGGCCATAAACGAGGTGTTGAATGACAATTAATGAATGAGGCTCGTTACTACATCAGTAGAACAAAAGATTCAAACTGGAACTGACCTCAGAACAGCAGTCAGTCACACAGTCCACACGATCAAAAACATATTCCCATTAGTACACTTAACTGATACAACAGTGATGTGAACAACAAGACATCCTGCCACATTGTGACCCAATGGACAGCAGACTAATTTGAATGTTCGTAATGCCTTATACATTGTAAAAACACAAAGCAGCAAGGTCTACTATAAACTAATGACTTACGGGTATTTCAGTCATACCTATTCAATCAGGATTTATGAATCTCTTTAAAATGAGAAAATATTCAATTCATTCAAGATTCAAAACGTTCAGTCTTGTATACAAGGACAATGCAATTCCCATTCAATAAGGTCCTTGTGCACAGCCCAATGTCCCCATAATTATATTAGGGCATCAATGTATATTGCATGGTTCAATAAAATAAAAAAATGTATATGATAAACTCAATTCTGATTTGGAGCGGTTATATATTCAAGCAAATGTATGTCCTTCATTTAAACTAGCTAACCAGAATACCATAACCTACCTCTACTAACAACTTCCCACGTAAATTGCTAATGTGGCCCTTTGGGTGCCTGCCCAGTCCCAAATCCAAAAGGCATGTTACCGGGGCAGCAGGCCCTGTTCCTCCCAGTCACGGAAGGCTGTAGAGCAGCTTACACAAGGCTAAGAGGAAGTTTGGGTTTTAGAAAGTGAAAAACCTGCTTTGCCTCAGTGCAGAGAGGCCTAACAACACAGCTCTAGTACCACACCCAAAGGCAGTATAGTAGGGACCAGGGCCCTTCACACAAACTGTCTCCTATGTACAATCTTTGAAATAATATCTTGAGATGATACTGGTGTGTATGTGTTCATCCACGTTGTATAATATTATCATGACATCCCTCTCTGGGAGGCACAGTCACTGATCCCTGAAAGATGACACTGGACCTAGGCAACAGATGACTATTTGTCATGGGCACTTGCACCCAATAACAAAAGCTACTCTAATACAGAAACAAACAGAGTACAGTGGCCTCGCCAGCAAAACAAACAGCCTTCCCACAGTAGTCTAGGTCTCCCAGTACAGAACTGATCTGTGATCAGCAGCACAACCCAAGGCCATCACAGGATGCACGTCACATCTAAATAAAAAGGAGGGGCCTTTTGTTTTTAGCACCATTGTCTCTTGACAAACCTTTTGTTGGCCGTTTTTGTTCTCCCGAGTGGGAGCAGCATCTCCCTTCTCTTATTTTCTCCCTAAGATGCTCGTTAGCCTAATCATGAACGCCTCACCTGTGTCAGCTTGCATGGAACCCGTGCTCTCCTACCCCACCAGACAGCCTCTGCCTTCACACCAAACGTGAGATATTCTAGGTGGTGGAGACACAGGAGGCATATGGAAACCTACAGCGCCATTAAGCTTTGACTAAGAGATGGGCATCACATCACTTGTATCAATGCAACTATTTTTAAGTCCCTAAGGCATACACCTGAACAATTAAGGCTACAAATAGACATCCAGTGTTGATTAACATAACCAAGGGTTTCTATGAAAATGTGCTGCTACAGTACGGTACCAAGGTATTTTTACACAATATTACTTGAGCAATGTAGCCTAAATGTGGTGTAAGCTTGATGGCTGTAGGTTACGCTAAAAAGGGAAATTGGTGACAGCCTATATGCTGCTGCAATCTATTATTTTAAAACAGGCAAGTGGTTAAAAATTAATAGGGAGTGAACAAACAGGGGACAAAATAACTGCAAAAGGACACCGCAATCACCCACATGTTGCCTCTGTGATAAAATGGAAACTATGTGGAGCCATTTGGAAATGCCTGGCAGTCACAAGAGAAAGGCATGTGATCCATGGAAATGGACTTGTGTTCACCATCGCTGTCCACTTTAAGCTGAAAACATTGCTTGGTCAGGGACAGAGACAAACAGGAAACCTAGTTATTATGTAGTAATGTCCTTAATACAAAAATCTGTGTTTCCCCTAAATTAATTTAGTGGCGGTGACCGAGATGCGCTTTTAATTGGATAGTCGTTGGCTCAATAATTGGAAGTCTATGGGAACAGCTAGCATGTCATTGCGCTAACGCTAGTAGCATTGCATTCACCCCCACCAACCTTGCCACCACTGCTGAAAAAAATCCTAGGGGAAACACTCAAAATAGAACAAAACCATGAGTTAGCCTAGTGTGACTAAACATGATTGCACAGTAGAAATGGAATAAATCAACAGCACTTCCAAACAGCTAACCTTAGCCTACTATACTGCATTTACATTCAAAACAGATCCCTCAGTCCAGTCACACAAAAGTAGCCTGTCCTTTCTCTACTCAACCGTTGAATATAGAGACCGTTGCAGAGGGTTCAACTTCATTTCCAATGGATTTTAAGACCACAACTTCATTCTGACAGTCTCTATTCAACGCTCTGCATTCTGAACTGCCGATCAGGCCAACCTAACATGTGAGAATATTCATCCTCTTGAAAAGACAAATTTAAGTATTCACAGCCTGCGTCAGGAAGCTAAAACCCCCAATCTAACCCTCTACCCCCAATGCATTTAGAAGGCAGTGTCATAATCGAGCTAGCCTGAGCAACACGGTGATTCTAAACCAACAAGGGCACGGCACTGCTGTGTGATATAGTAACATAGTAGCGAAGCTATTAGCAATATGTAACATGGTCGGTATGGCATCATGGCTGATGAAGCACTTCTGGGGGGGGGATCCTCAAAGCCTTCAATCAGGCCTTCCAGCACATTTATATCAGCCCAACCCCCACAATCACCTTCACCCCACAGACACCCCTGTGCTTGATCAATAAAATAACCTCCATGCCCTTTCCATCAATCCTATCAGTGTTCTCTGCACATAACACTGTTGTCGAAGTCATCTTAATTGTGCGCTATCAAATTGCATTAAAAATGAGACTGCATTATAAAGACGGCGTAGACCGGTAGTCTTGGGTTATTATTAGCCCTGTAATCTTAAAATCACTATTTCACAGGAAGATGGGTAATTGATGCTCCATCCATTTCTCTACTGCATGTTCTATGGATGAAGAAAACTATATCATAGCTTCTCTCTCGCATATACGTGGCACCCATCACTGCAGTGGCAAAGCTATGTTAGTCATAAGGGGCCTCTGGCAATTAAAGCATAGGACTAACATTAATATCGTGACAAATTCATCATATAATGGAGAGTAGGGCCTTTGGGTACATAAAATACAATTACTACTCACTGAGTGGCTCTAAGTATGATCACAAAATTAAGAGGTATAAAAGCGGTGGGAATTATTCACTGACCTGGAAGGGGAAGATGTTCTCACTCCTGCTCACACTCTCGTCCATCCAGGACTTGGGGTTGAAGCCAGGGCTGGTGCGGGAGTACTTCTGCGACGGCACGTGGTTGTTGGGGAAGGTCTTCTTCAGCGGGGAGATTGAGTTCAGGGGAGTCATGCCTCCGTTGAGGCCTCGACGGTACTCACGCCCCTGGGAGCCTCCCCACCCACCATAGCCCCCACCGGGGCTCCAGGAGGTGGAGGAGGGGGAGGGAGAAGGGCTTTGGTAGCTACCCCAAGGTGACGGGGGCTTATTCAGGTTATTGGACAAATGCGGCAACTGGCTAAAGGCAGCATTCCTATGGGGGAAGGGAGGAGGGTGGGGGCTGGCCGGGGACCTTCGGTGCTGTTGGTGCTGGTTGTGGGGATGCTGAAAGTGAGGGTGTGGGGGATGGTGCTGGGAGATGGGTCCAATCTGGGGAGAGAAGTTTCCCCCGAAGCCTGGGCTGACGTGGTGGGAGAAATTCTGGAACAGGAGGGGCCCGTTGTTAGCAGAGGCAGCTGGGTTAAAGAAGCTGACATCCTCGTTGATGATGGTGGAGGGGGTCTGGGAAATAGCAGCTGACCAGTTGTTGAAGCCAGTCAGGGACGAGGAGGTACTGGACTGGCACGGAGTCCCAAGACCTGATGTCTCTTGGTAGTCGAAGCCTGTCAGTACTGGGGACTCGAGGCGCAGCTTCTCTTTTCCATTGCTACCCTCAGAGAGGCCGCCCTCCACCTTGTTCTCCTCTGACCTCGCCTTCTCTAACTCCGATACGATTCCAGACTCCGGGTGGCCAGGGGATAGTAGCTGTTTTTCTTGCGTTTCTTGCATTTCCTGTTGCTGGGCTTTGGGCTTTTCTGACCCAAGAATTTCATCTTGCATGCTGCTGTGGGCAGCTGTTGCTGAAAACAGCCAAGGTGACCCATTGTTACTGCCATTGCCAGCTGTGGTACTGTTTATAAAAGCACCAGGGCTTTGAGATGCATTCTGATGATGGTGTGGAGGTTGCAGATGTGGATGAATTCTAACTGGGAAAGCAGACTTGTTGCCAGTGTTATTTTGCACTAAGACTCCAAACCCGTAATCCCCCATTTGTTTTCCCACACACAATATCTGCTATCCCTTGATCTTCAGGTCCTAAAGAGAGGGAGGGGGGGGTGACAAAATACACCCGTTAGTATTTCAATGTTTGTAAATGAGAATCAGGCTGATAGAGAAATCAGACAGGACATTGATAGCACTCTAGTTCTCATTTTCTACTGCTAATGTGATGATCCCTTATTGCTTGTCAAGCTAACGTCTGTCGAGAATAGCTGTCAATATAACAACCTTACTAACGAGACATGTTTCTCTGCCACATCAGTTCCCTGTAGTTAACTATTTTGTTTGCATGCTAGCTGTTTAGCTAGCTAGCAACATATTTAACTAAAGGCTCATGACGTTGCCACAGACAGCATATGCTACGCGCTAGCAGCTAGCCAATTTGCTAGCAACTCGGATAGCTAGCCTACCTAGCTAGTAAACGTTAGCCTGCTATTTCGGACAGTCGACAGTTGATCCAACATTTATAAGGCCAACTAAGTTAATAATAGCTAGCATTTGTCGATAACAGGCGCAATTAGCTTTCTAGTTGCAATAGAATTATTCAAGAGTATTTGGAAAATGTATCTAGCTAGGTAAATTTAGAACGAAAACATGACAGACAAGCGACCTTGCGTGACAGCTGTCAAAGCCTATTCCCTGTGTGGGTGCTAATTTGGACTAGACCCTTTATTAATTACATAAAACTTGTGACGTAGCTAGCTAACGCGTTAGCAATCTCTTCATTTATATAGTTTCTGGTTGTTTTAGGCAAAATATGAAACGGTTATTATCAAGTCAATAGTGGTAGATGCTAGCTAGCTAACTTCTGAATAATCTGGCTAAAGCGACGCTACAAACATCGATCATAAAATACATTTTTCACCTTTTGGGCGCTACCTTTGATCCAAGCGATGACTCGATCCGTCCTGTAGTTAACCTGCAACCTCGATGTGTCTGATGAAATAACGAAAAGAAAGTTTATGACTCAAGCGATATGGTTCTTCTATGCCTTTCGCTCATACAGTAGCTATGGCTAAACAGCTTTTCTCTCTCTCTCCTGACGTGTCCTGCCTGATCAATGACACAACCCTCTCTGGAGAGCGCTAACCTTGACTGTATAAAAAATAATTACGTCATTGAATTAAATATATACAACTAATTCAATACTAGTTAAGTGTAGTGGCTTATTCGGTCGGTTTCATTGTTAAAATTATTTCAAATGTCCCTCTAGTCAACTGACTTGTTCTGCGTTTCTTCGCCGTAGCTCTACCTCTCCTCAGAACCGACCGTGGCCAAATGACAAGGTTCTCATCCGCAAGACACTTCCGGTTAGAGCTCTGCCCCCTCCTTAAAGCCCTCCCGCGAATGGCTGAGAGCCTCGCGTCAATTCCTGACACCACCCACACCTCGTGAGACAGCGTCGTGTAATTGGTCATACAAAAAGTAGCCTCACCCATTTTTTCCAAATAAGGCGCACATGCGAAAGATGTGTCCGCCTTTTAAGGTCTTTAAACGTGATATGCATATTCTCTTCACGCCAAGTCTCCACCTTGTAGGGTTGAATCGTGAGAGATGAGATCCAGCTGAAATTGCATTCCATGCACGGTATCTTATGCAACCATGTCATGAGCCTCCTACAGAAAGATTGAAAAAGGTGAATGGTATGGATCCTGAGCAGAATCAAAGCATTGACCAGGCTGTAGTTATGATGATATAGTGACAGTCCTACCTTACTGGTAGATACATATACACAGGGTACAAAACATTAGGAACACCTGCCCTTTCCATGACACTGACCAGGTGAAAGTGATGATCCCTTATTGATGTCAACAGTTAAATCCACTTCAATCAGTGTAGATGAATGGGAGGAGACAGGTTAAAGAAGCCTTGAGACATGGATTGTGTCTGTGTGCCATTCAGAGAGAAAATAGTTAAGTGCTTTTGAACAGGGTATGGTAGTAGGTGCCAGGCACACTGGTTTGATTGTCAAGAACTGCAGCGCTGCTGGGTTTTTCATGCTCAGCAGGTTCCCGTGTGTATCAAGAATGGTCCACCACCCAAAGGACATCCAGACATCTTGACACAACTGTGGGAAGCATTGGAGGCATCCCCAATAGATCATCACATTTTTCTGTAGAAAAGCCAATGATAAAGCCCTGTACACTGGGTATGCAAATTGTTCCTATTTTGGGGCCATTTAATTTGTCTGAAAAGACTAACTCTGCCTACCTGGCTGACCGGGAGATCTGTGGCCAAATTGAGTGTGCCTACTGTGCCAATCAGACAGCTTAAAACACCGTGCCTACAGCTTCTACGACCCCTGCCACAGCAAAGTTTGATACTAGCCTACTTGAGATTTCATCGTTTTTAAATCATGACCAGAGTGGGACTGTCAAAGAATACAGCAAAGAGCTGCTGTTATCAGTTACTTTATGTTTAGGTTGTTTAGGTTTTTATCCAACACTGTCAACACTGTTTTATTCATCACTATTACAAAATATAAAAAGCGTGTCTCTCTATGTCCACACACGTTGCAGTTGGAATGAATGAGTGAATGAATATCGAAGAATATTTCACTTTCTCTGGTCATAGGAACAAAATTCATTTGTGCATGATGCTTGTGCAACTAGAGTTTCGCCATCAGGTCTCTGGTCAGTCTTAGCAGAAGAAAGGAAAGAGAGAGCAGGGACCATGAGAGGCTGACCCTCTGCTGCTCTCTCCCTCCCTCTGAGACAAATGTCGTGTTCAAAACAACTGGGAACTCTGGGAAAAAATAAGATCTGCCTGGGAAAAATCTTTTTGAACGGTCATCCAACTCGGAATTCCAAGTCGGAAACTCTGGCATCCTTCTAGGGGTGCGTTAGTAAATTCAATTCAGCGATCTACTCCGATTTTAGAGCACTGTCGTCTGTGTGTCAGAACGCAGAATAACTTAGGAGTTTATGAACTCTCAACACCCTTTGAATATGGCCGGTGTCAGTAAACGTCGTCAAAAAAATAGTAATTAAATTGTTGCCAGTAGTACAGTTAGTCACCAACGCTCTGCATAACAATAAAACAGCCTAACCAGCTCTGCTAGGGCGAGTAAAATTGTCAGAGTGAGGTGTTCTCTCATATGTGTCTGGAAGTAGCTCCGAACGCTTCCAGAGCGAAACGCTCTGAATTTACGAGTGCACTATGGCACTCCAGATTGAATTTATGAACACACCCTAGATCTCCAACCTGAAGATCACTGATGTCATGTTTCCCCCCCCCCCCGAGTCCCCAGTTGTCTTGAAAGCACCATGACCAACAAAAAAAGCTAATTGTTATCAAACTATTTCAATGTATCCTGAGCTGTGCCTTGCAAATGCTACAAAAACTGATCTATTATGTTATCAAAGCTCAAGTTTTGACATATAGATATGGTCTGAGAAGAACGATATTGGCAGGCCAGGCATATAGCCAATGTGTTGTGATAATGTATTAGGCCTACAGCACAAAACTCATTCCTGCAGAGCTGTTACATTTAAGATGTGTAAAAAAACAAACATCTGAGCGGTAGATATCGGCTTGAATTTTGACTGGGAAAGTGATCTTGACCCAGAAAAGGCAATGCCCTGACGAATTGAGGCTTTTCTGAGGGCAATATTCAACATGGAAAAGAGAGCATGCTCTTCTGATCTTAGATATATTCACCATCAAACACTCACAGACAACCAGGATCATGTGATGTGCCTTAAATGAGCATGCAGCCCTTGAACTGCAGGCCATAGGCATGGAAGCTTGGGATGCAAATATCTTCTTCAACTTCCTGAAATTCTTCCTATCTCTGTGGTTTTGAAAGGCAAGTTGGTGGTGATGGGGCAGATTGTGACAGCGAGGGAAAGGCCTGCTGTCTGTGGCAGTGGTGGTGGCACCTGCTTGCTCTCCTCTCCATTTTTGGGCATGCAGGATCAATCTCATTACCAGTGGGCTGTGAAATGATGGGTCAGGGAGCACCGAGAGAGAGCCTCCACTCTGAACAGCTGTGTCACAGACAGAGATCTAATTAAACCAAGCTGCTACCTAGTCTTCTATTCTCTCACCCACTAATCAAGCTCTTCCTGCCTGATGATTTTCCTGGGCTGCTCGGGTCACAACTTACTGAAATTCTCTAATTTTCCTTTTCATGAAACAAATAAAAAATAAATGTCCCATTTTATTTTTTTAAAGTGTGATTGTGGTGTACTGGGGGTTCTACAGAGTGATTTCACCGCATGCTGGTGGTGGCCATGGCTACTAGAGCATGAGAGCCCATTTTAGAATGTTCCGTCTCATTTCTATTTAACCTCATACTTCACTCAGTGAGACATGTCTCTTCACCTGTTGATAACAGCTTTGACTGAATTGAATTCAAATGTGTGTGTTATTATCTGCCTGTGCTGCCATTGTTGTGTTTGACAAGCCAACGCAATTCAAATACAATGAGGCGTTTGTTTGCAATGGATTCCAATACTCCGCCTTGTAATGCAGCGTCAGGCGCCATTTAAAGATGTGTTATAAAGGCTTTGTATAATTGCAGCCAGTAGTTTTGAATGTAACGCTCACGAGCCAAAACGGGTCCCTGAAAATTGTGTACAACGTCGTTGTTCTTTATCCTCTATAGCAGGGGTGTCAAAGTCAAATGGACGGAGGGCCAAATAAAAAATTTAGCTACAAGCCGAGGGCCGGACTGTTCGAATGTTCATTGAAAAAATTTTAAATGACGCATATAGTCTAGTGAACCTAATTGAACCTACTGAAAACCTAACAAATATATTCCAATATGATCAGATAAATAAAGCAATATTTTCTTATGGCTCTGTCAGTAATCTTTAATTTTCAACAGACACAAAAGACAAATTTCCTTTATATAAAAATCCCCATAACATGAACATTAAATGAAAGAAACCGGTATTCAAGGCACCATCAGTAGCCTATATTTTCTATTTTAGCAAAAGTGGGCTAAATTTACTTCAAAGAAAAAAACAATAATAGCAATTTTCTATCATCCACTCAACTGAAATATTTTTAAAATATAATTGGATTGAAATACAATAAAATAAAGTGCAAAAATCTATTAATCAAAAACAACACTTTGTTTAAGGAGAAGTAACATGCAGTGAAAACAAATATTAAACTTTAACTTTTAAACTTGAACTGAGTAAAAACTCTAAATATGTGATTGCACAGTAATGTTCACTTGTTTGAGGTTGAGGGTGATACTTGGTGGTGTCCCATCTTTTCCACAAGTTCATCAATGTTCGGGGTAAGGCTCTGAGCTGAGGAAATCCTCAGAATTGAGTGGAGGTGTTCAGCAGTAAGTCGACTTCTGTGTGATGTTTTGTTCAAGTTCATCAAAGAAAACAGTTGTTCACACAGGTATGTGCTGCCAAACATAGACAACGTTTGAGCAGCCTGGATGCGCAGCTGGGGCATTGTGTCGGGGAGGAAACGGGCGAACTCCGCAGCACCCACTGCCGCATATTTTGCCCTCAGTGCATCATTGCATTGGAGGTCAATCAACTCCATTTGGAGGTTTGGTGGTGAGCTTTCCACGTCAACAGCAAATGGGTTACCGAGCAGTTCCAACCTGCTTTTTGTGCTTCAAAGTCAGCAAATCGGCGTCGAAAGTCAGCGGCAAGCATACCTATTTTATCAGCCAACTGTGCGCTCGGGAACGCACTGGTAGAGAGCTTCTCTTTCATGGTCTGGCAGCTGGGAAAGTGGCTCAAATTTTCTTTCCGCATCTGCGTCTCCCACAGAGTCAGTTTGGTTTTAAATGCCTTCACTGTACTGTACATATCAGAGATGACACGATCCCGACCCTGCAGCTGCAAGTTCATTGCATTCAGATGACTCGTAATGTCACACAGAAAAGCCATTTCACACAGAAACATTTCGTCTCGGAGTTGTGTTGTGTCTTTCCCTTTGCTGTCCAAGAACAGACAAATCTCCTCACGAAGCTCGAAACATCTTTGAAGCACCTTTCCCTGGCTTAGCCATCGCACCTCTGTGTGATAAGGCAAATCACCATGCTCCGTTTCTAACTCCGTCAGAAATGCCTTGAACTGGCGGTGATTCAAACCTTTGGCTCTGATAAAGTTAACTGTGCGCGTGATGATGCTCATTACATGCTCCATTTTCAAGGCTTTACCGCACAACGCTTCCTGGTGTATGATACAATGATAAGCTGTCAGCTCACCTGTCGCGTTTTCCTCTTGCATCTTTTCCTATCTTTGCCACCAGTCCGCTCCTGTGTCCACACATCGCAGGTGCTCCGTCGGTTGTCAAACCCACGAGTTTTTCCCAAGGCAGCTCCATCTCATTTACACATCTTGACACCTCTTCATACAAATCATGCCCCGTAGTTGTGCCATGCATAGGACGTAAAGCCAAAAACTCCTCTGTCACGCTTAGGCTGGAGTCCACTCCGCGGATGAAAATTGACAACTGGGCAATGTCAGAAATGTCGGTGCTCTCATCCACAGCCAAGGAATATGCAATGAAATCTTTTCCCTTTTTCACAAGCTGCTCTTTTAGATTGATGGACAACTGGTCTACTCTCTCGGCAATGGTGTTTCTGCTCAGACTCAGAAAAGAGTTGCCTTTTTTCTGGGCAAACTTCGTCACAAACTTTAATCATGCAGTTTTTGATGAAATCCCCCTCCGTAAATGGCCGGGCTGATTTAGCGATCTCTTCTGCCAAAATAAAACTGGCCTTGACAGCAGCCTGGCCTTGTGATTTGGCTTTTTTGAACAGAGCCTGTCGAGATTTGAGGCCTCGTTTTAATTCCTCTGCCTTTTGTAGCCTTTGTTCCATGTCCATATTCTTGTTTTTGTCCGCGTGTTTCGTTTCATAATGTCGTCTCAGATTATACTCTTTCAGTACCGCCACACTTTCTCCACACAGAAGACACACAGGTTTTCCAGCTACCTCCGTGAACAAATACTCCGACTCCCACCTTGTTTGAAACCCCCGGTTCTCAGTGTCCACCTTCCGTTTTGCCATTTTTGATGGGTATCTGAAAGTTAATTTTACTGTGATGCTGACAACTGCTGTGCCAATAAATATTGAAATGAAGCAGCCTACTGCTCGGTGCGTCACCGTTGCATTGTGGGAAATGTAGTATTGGTGCGTGTAAAAGATCTGCGGGCTGCCGGCTTGCTGCGGTCTGCGGGCCGGTTCTAATAATAAATCAAGATCATCCCAGGGGCCGTAAAAAACCTTCTCGCGGGCCAGATGTGGCCCGCGGGCCTTGACTCTGACATATGTGCTCTATAGCATGTGGCCCCCAAAAAGACAACCTATGTGGGGTGTGTATGTTGGGCTCACCCCGCACCCTCATTGGACAATACTTTGCTGATCTGATCCCACTTTAATCTTGTAACCTCTTTGGACATCCTTCCACCTGCCAATCAACATTGTACATCAAGTTCGGTTGACAGCCGAATCAATCAACAGCTGCGGTGGTGCCCACATGGGATTACCCCATAACGTGGAATTTGTGTGTGAAAGTTTAGAAACACAATAGGTGGATTACATGGAATTAGTTCATTTTGATGCCTGGTTGACACAAAATAAAGCTAGGCTGATAGTGTCTGAAATCAAATCAAAGTTTATTTGTCACGTGCGCCGAATACAACAGGTGTAGACCTTACAGTGAAATGCTCACTTACAAGCTCTAACCAACTGTGAAATGTCTAAAAGGAATTAGGGGAACAATAGGTAAGTAAAGAAATAAAAACAACAGTAAAAAGACAGTGAAAAATAACAGTAGCGAGGCTTTATACAGTAGTGAGGCTATACACAGGCACCGGTTAGTCGGGCTGATTGAGGTAGTATGTACATGTAGATATGGTTAAAGTGACTGTGTATATATGATAAACAGAGAGTAGCAGTAGTGTAAAAGAGGGGTTGGCGGGTGGTGGGTGGCGGGTAGTGGGTGGGACACAATGCAGATAGCCCGGTTAGCCAATGTGCGGGAGCAATGGTTTGCCCTGGCTAATTGAGGTAGTATGTACATGAATGTATAGTTAAAGTGACTATGCATGTATGAAAACAGAGAGTAGCAGCAGCGTAAAAGAGAGGTTGGGGGGGGGGCACACAATGCAAATAGTCCAGGTAGCCATTTGATTACCTGTTCAGGAGTCTTATGGCTTGGGGGTAAAAACTGTCGAGAAGCCTTTTTGTCCTAAACTTGGCACTCCGGTATCGCTTGCCATGCGGTAGTAGAGAGAACAGTCTATGACTGGGGTGGCTGGGGTCTTTGACCATTTTTAGGACCTTCCTCTGACACCGCCTGGTGTAGAGGTCCTGGATGGCAGGCAGCTTAGCCCCAGTGATGTACTGGGCCGTACGCACTACCCTCTGCAGTGCCTTGCGGTCGGAGGCCGAGAAGTTGCTGTACCAGGCAGTGATGCCACACCAGGAATTTTCTGGTTTGCAGAGCAATGCATTGACAGGGAAATGAAACTACCACAAGGTTGTTCTTTCAATTATTTTATATTTTCAATAATACTGTCCCCAACAACAACATACCACACGTACACAAAATAAATAGCACAATGTTGAGGTTTTCTAAAAGCACAAATGTTACAATAAGCCAATTAGCATCAAAATAATACTGAGGTCTAATAGATCAAACTTCTAATTTCTGATGTTTTTTGTAGCTTATGATGCATGGATTTGATCAATTTTGTCATGTATTGTCATATATTGTCATGTCTTGTCCCTGTGCTTTCTCTTCTATTCGTTTCCCCCTGCTGGTCTTATTAGGTTTCTTTCCCTCTCTCTATCCCTCTCTCTCTCTATCGTTCCGTTCCTGCTCCCAGCTGTTCCTCATTCTCCTAACGACCTCGTTTACTCTCTCACACCTGTCCCCTATTTTGCCCTCTGATTAGGTCTCTATTTCTCTCTCGGTTTCTGCCTCTGTCCTTGTCGGATTCTTGTTTGCTGTTTGCTGTTTGCTGTGTCCTTGTTCCGTCCTGTCGTGTTTTGCCTTATACATTTACATTTACATTTAAGTCATTTAGCAGACGCTCTTGTCCAGAGCGACTTACAAATTGGTGCATTCACCTTATGACATCCAGTGGAACAGTCACTTTACAATAGTGCATCTAAATCTTAAAGGGGGGGGGGGGGAGGGAATACTTATCCTATCCTAGGTATTCCTTAAAGAGGTGGGGTTTCAGGTGTCTCCGGAAGGTGGTGATTGACTCCGCTGTCCTGGCGTTGTGAGGGAGTTTGTTCCACCATTGGGGGGGCCAGAGCAGCGAACAGTTTTGACTGGGCTGAGCGGGAGCTGTACTTCCTCAATGGTAGGGAGGCGAGCAGGCCAGAGGTGGATGAACACAGTGCCCTTGTTTGGGTGTAGGGCCTGATCAGAGCCTGGAGGTACTGAGGTGCCGTTCCCCTCACAGCTCCGTAGGCAAGCTCCATGGTCTTGTAGCGGATGCGAGCTTCAACTGGAAGCCAGTGGAGAGAACGGAAGAGCGGGGTGACGTGAGAGAACTTGGGAAGGTTGAACACCAGACGGGCTGCGGCGTTCTGGATGAGTTGAAGGGGTTTAATGGCACAGGCAGGGAGCCCAGCCAACAGCGAGTTGCAGTAATCCAGACGGGAGATGACAAGTGCCTGGATTAGGACCTGCGCCGCTTGCTGTGTGAGGCAGGGTCGTACTCTGCGGATGTTGTAGAGCATGAACCTACAGGAACGGGCCACCGCCTTGATGTTGGTTGAGAACGACAGGGTGTTGTCCAGGATCACACCAAGGTTCTTAGCGCTCTGGGAGGAGGACACAATGGAGTTGTCAACCGTGATGGCGAGATCATGGAACGGGCAGTCCTTCCCGGGAGGAAGAGCAGCTCCGTCTTGCCGAGGTTCAGCTTGAGGTGGTGATCCGTCATCCACACTGATATGTCTGCCAGACATGCAGAGATGCGATTCGCCACCTGGTCATCAGAAGGGGGAAAGGAGAAGATTAGTTGTGTGTCGTCTGCATAGCAATGATAGGAGAGACCATGTGAGGTTATGACAGAGTCAAGTGACTTGGTGTATAGCGAGAATAGGAGAGGGCCTAGAACAGAGCCCTGGGGGACACCAGTGGTGAGAGCGCGTGGTGAGGAGACAGATTCTCGCCACGCCACCTGGTAGGAGCGACCTGTCAGGTAGGACGCAATCCAAGCGTGGGCCGCGCCGGAGATGCCCAACTCGGAGAGGGTGGAGAGGAGGATCTGATGGTTCACAGTATCGAAGGCAGCCGATAGATCTAGAAGGATGAGAGCAGAGGAGAGAGAGTTAGCTTTAGCAGTGCGGAGCGCCTCCGTGATACAGAGGAGAGCAGTCTCAGTTGAATGACTAGTCTTGAAACCTGACTGATTTGGATCAAGAAGGTCATTCAGAGAGAGATAGCAGGAGAGCTGGCCAAGGACGGCACGTTCAAGAGTTTTGGAGAGAAAAGAAAGAAGGGATACTGGTCTGTAATTGTTGACATCGGAGGGATCAAGTGTAGGTTTTTTCAGAAGGGGTGCAACTCTCGCTCTCTTGAAGACGGAAGGGACGTAGCCAGCGGTCAGTGATGAGTTGATGAGCGAGGTGAGGTAAGGGAGAAGGTCTCCGGAAATGGTCTGGAGAAGAGGGGAGGGGATAGGGTCAAGCGGGCAGGTTGTTGGGCGGCCGGCCGTCACAAGACGCGAGATTTCATCTGGAGAGAGAGGGGAGAAAGAGGTCAGAGCACAGGGTAGGGCAGTGTGAGCAGAACCAGCGGTGTCGTTTGACTTAGCAAACGAGGATCGGATGTCGTCGACCTTCTTTTCAAAATGGTTGACGAAGTCGTCTGCAGAGAGGGAGGAGGGGGGGGGAGGGGGAGGAGGATTCAGGAGGGAGGAGAAGGTGGCAAAGAGCTTCCTAGGGTTAGAGGCAGATGCTTGGAATTTAGCGTGGTAGAAAGGGGCTTTAGCAGCAGAGACAGAGGAGGAGAATGTAGAGAGGAGGGAGTGAAAGGATGCCAGGTCCGCAGGGAGGCGAGTTTTCCTCCATTTCCGCTCGGCTGCCCGGAGCCCTGTTCTGTGAGCTCGCAATGAGTCATCGAGCCACGGAGCGGGAGGGGAGGACCGAGCCGGCCTGGAGGATAGGGGACATAGAGAGTCAAAGGATGCAGAGAGGGAGGAGAGGAGGGTTGAGGAGGCAGAATCAGGAGATAGGTTGGAGAAGGTTTGAGCGGAGGGAAGAGATGACAGGATGGAAGAGGAGAGAGTAGCGGGGGAGAGAGAGCGAAGGTTGGGACGGCGCGATACCATCCGAGTAGGGGCAGTGTGGGAGGTGTTGGATGAGAGCGAGAGGGAAAAGGATACAAGGTAGTGGTCGGAGACTTGGAGGGGAGTTGCAATGAGGTTAGTGGAAGAACAGCATCTAGTAAAGATGAGGTCGAGCGTATTGCCTGCCTTGTGAGTAGGGGGAAGGTGAGAGGGTGAGGTCAAAAGAGGAGAGGAGTGGAAAGAAGGAGGCAGAGAGGAATGAGTCAAAGGTAGACGGGGGAGGTTAAAGTCGCCCAGAACTGTGAGAGGTGAGCCGTCCTCAGGAAAGGAGCTTATCAAGGCATCAAGCTCATTGATGAACTCTCCGAGGGAACCTGGAGGGCGATAAATGATAAGGATGTTAAGCTTGAAAGGGCTGGTAACTGTGACCGCATGGAATTCAAAGGAGGCGATAGACAGATGGGTAAGGGGAGAAAGAGAGAATGACCACTTGGGAGAGATGAGGATCCCGGTGCCACCACCCCGCTGACCAGAAGCTCTCGGGTGTGCGAGAACACGTGGGCAGACGAAGAGAGAGCAGTAGGAGTAGCAGTGTTGTCTGTGGTGATCCATGTTTCCGTTAGTGCCAAGAAGTCGAGGGACTGGAGGGAGGCATAGGCTGAGATGAACTCTGCCTTGTTGACCGCAGATCGGCAATTCCAGAGGCTACCGGAGACCTGGAACTCCACATGGGTCGTGCGCGCTGGGACCACCAGATTAGGGTGGCCGCGGCCACGCGGTGTGGAGCGTTTGTATGGTCTGTGCAGAGAGGAGAGAACAGGGATAAACAGACACATAGTTAACAGGCTACAGAAGAGGCTACGCTAATGCAAAGGAGATTGGAATGACAAGTGGACTACACGTCTCGAATGTTCAGAAAGTTAAGCTACGTAGCAAGAATCTTATTGACTAAAATGATTAAAATGATACAGTACTGCTGAAGTAGGCTAGCTGGCAGTGGGTGCGTTGTTGACACTACACTAATCAAGTCGTTCCGTTGAGTGTAATAGTTTCTACAGTGCTGCTATTCGGGGGCTAGCTGGCTAGCTAGTAGTGTTGTTTACGTTACGTTGCGTTAAAAGAACAACAATAGCTGGCTAGCTAACCTAGAAAATCGCTCTAGACTACACAATTATCTTTGATACAAAGACGGCTATGTAGCTAGCTATGTAGCTAGCTACGATCAAACAAATCAAACCGTTGTACTGTGATGAAATGAAATGAAAATGTGATACTACCTGTGAATGCGACCGGGTTGTTGAGTTCTATTCAGAAGACGTTGGCTAGCGTTGGCTAGCTGTTGGCTAGCTAGCAGAGTCTCCTACGTTAAGGACGACAAATAGCTGGCTAGCTAACCTCGGTAAATTAAGATAATCACTCTAAGACTACACACTCTAAACCTAAACAACACAATTATCTTGGAACGAAGATACGAAGACAGCAAAGACAGCTATGTAGCTAGCTAACACTACATTAATCAAGTCGTTCAGTTGAGTGTAATAGTTTTCCCAGTGCAGCTAATCAGTGGACGTTAGCTAGCTGGCTAGTGAAGACTACGTTAGGACGGCGAAATACGATAATTACGCAATTATCTTTGATACAAAGACGGCTATGTAGCTAGCTGAGAAGAAATTGCTAAGATTAGACAAATCAAACCGTTGTGCTATAATGAAATATAATGAAATGTAAAAAGTTATACTACCTGCGGGAGCGAAGCGCCGATGCGACCACTCGCTCCAAACCGGAAGCGGAAACATCATCAGATGCTGCGTGTGAGCAGGTGTCTCTGTCCGCTACGGCCCGCGCCTACCTGAAGGGACCTGCAGTCTGTTGCCGCTTATCCTGCAATTCCCCTCAACAACTAGAGGATTTATGTTTTCCCCGTTTGGACATTTCCTGTAAAGGATTGAGGATTATGTTATCTCTGTTTGGACTTTAATAAACTCAGTTTCTGTTAAGTCGCTTTTGGGTCCTCACTCACCTGCATAACAGAAGAATCCGACCAAGAATGGACCCAGCGACTACGGATCCTCGCAACTCAGCCGTCGAGATCCAGGGAGCGATGCTCGGCAGACACGAGCAGGAATTGTCTGCTGCTCGGCATGCCGTTGAGACCCTGGCCGCTCAGGTCTCCGACCTCTCAAGACAGTTTCACAATCTCTGTCTCGATCCACCAGCTACTTCCTGGGCTTCCGAGTCTCTGGAACCCAGAATTAATAACCGCTCGTTTCTCACCCAGTGTGATATTGTGTTCTCTCTCCAGCCCAACACATGCTCAAGGGGTAGAGCTCGTATCGCCTACGTCATATCTCTCCTTACTGGACGGGCTCGTGAGTGGGGCACGGCAATCTGGGAGGCAAGGGCTGAGTGTACTAACGAGTATCAGAACTTTAAAGAGGAGATGATACGGGTTTTTGATCGTTCAGTTTTTGGGAAGGAGGCTTCCAGGGCCCTGGCTTCCCTATGTCAAGGTGATCGATCCATAATGGATTACTCTATAGAGTTTCGTACTCTTGCTGCCTCCAGTGACTGGAACGAGCCGGCGTTGCTCGCTCGTTTTCTGGAGGGTCTCCACGCTGAGGTTAAGGATGAGATTCTCTCCCGGGAGGTTCCTTCCAGCGTGGATTCTTTGATTGAACTCGCCATCCGCATAGAACGACGGGTAGATCTTCGTCACCGAGCTCGTGGAAGAGAGCTCGCGTTAACAGTGTCCCCCCTCTCCGCATCACTACCATCTCCCCCCACTGGCTCAGGTGTTGAGCCCATGCAGCTGGGGGGTATTCGCATCTCGACTAAGGAGAGGGAACGGAGAATCACCAACCGCCTCTGTCTCTATTGCGGTTCCGCTGGACATTTTGTCATTTCATGTCCAGTAAAAGCCAGAGCTCATCAGTAAGCGGAGGGCTACTGGTGAGCGCTACTACTCAGGTCTTTCCGTCAAGATCCTGTACTACCTTGTCAGTCCATCTACGCTGGACCGGTTCGGCAGCTTCCTGCAGTGCCTTGATAGACTCTGGGGCTGAGGGCTGTTTTATGGACGAAGCATGGGCTCGGGAACATGACATTCCTCTCAGACAGTTAGGGGAGCCCACGGCCATGTTCGCCTTGGATGGTAGTCCTCTCCCCAGTATATTATGTGAAACACTACTTTTAACCCTCACAGTTTCTGGTAACCATAGTGAAACCATTTCTTTTTTGATTTTTCGTTCACCTTTTACACCTGTTGTTTTGGGTCATCCCTGGCTAGTGTGTCATAATCCTTCTATTAATTGGGCTAGTAATTCTATCCTATCCTGGAACGTTTCTTGTCATGTGAAATGTTTAATGTCTGCTATCCCTCCTGTTTCTTCTGCCCCCTCTTCACAGGAGGAGCCTGGTGATTTGACAGGGGTGCCGGAGGAATATCATGATCTGCGCACGGTCTTCAGTCGGTCCAGGGCCACCTCCCTTCCTCCTCACCGGTCGTATGATTGTAGTATTGATCTCCTTCCGGGGACCACTCCCCCCCGGGGTAGACTATACTCTCTGTCGGCTCCCGAACGTAAGGCTCTCGAAGATTATCTGTCTGTTGCTCTCGACGCCTGTACCGTAGTGCCTTCTTCCTCTCCCGCCGGAGCGGGGTTTTTTTTTGTTAAGAAAAAGGACGGTACCCTGCGCCCCTGCGTGGATTATTGAGGGCTGAATGACATAACGGTTAAGAATCGTTATCCGCTTCCCCTTATGTCGTCAGCCTTCGAGATTCTGCAGGGAGCCAGGTTCTTTACTAAGTTGGACCTTCGTAACGCTTACCATCTCGTGCGCATCAGGGAGGGGGACGAGTGGAAAACGGCGTTTAACACTCCGTTAGGGCATTTTGAATACCGGGTTCTGCCGTTCGGTCTCGCTAATGCTCCAGCTGTCTTTCAGGCATTAGTGAATGATGTACTGAGAGACATGCTGAACATATTTGTTTTCGTTTACCTTGACGATATCCTGATTTTTTCACCGTCACTCCAGATTCATGTTCAGCACGTTCGACGTGTTCTCCAGCGCCTTTTAGAGAATTGTCTTTATGTGAAGGCTGAGAAGTGCGCTTTTCATGTCTCCTCCGTCACATTTCTCGGTTCTGTTATTTCCGCTGAAGGCATTCAGATGGATCCCGCTAAGGTCCATGCTGTCAGCGATTGGCCCGTCCCTAAGTCACGTGTCGAGTTGCAGCGCTTTCTCGGTTTCGCAAATTTCTATCGGCGTTTCATTCGTAATTTCGGTCAAGTGGCAGCCCCTCTCACAGCCCTTACTTCTGTCAAGACGTGCTTTAAGTGGTCCGTTTCCGCCCAGGGAGCTTTTGATCTCCTCAAGAAGCGTTTTACATCCGCTCCTATCCTTGTTATTCCTGACGTCACTAAACAATTCATTGTCGAGGTTGACGCGTCAGAGGTGGGCGTGGGAGCCATTCTGTCCCAGCGCTCCCATTCTGACGATAAGGTCCACCCTTGCGCGTATTTTTCTCATCGCCTGTCGCCGTCGGAACGTAACTATGATGTGGGAAACCGCGAACTGCTCGCCATCCGCTTAGCCCTAGGCGAATGGCGACAGTGGTTGGAGGGGGCGACCGTTCCTTTTGTCATTTGGACTGACCATAAGAACCTTGAGTACATCCCTTCTGCCAAACGACTCAATGCGCATCAGGCTCGTTGGGCGTTGTTTTTCGCTCGTTTCGAGTTCGTGATTTCTTATCGTCTGGGCACTAAGAACACCAAGCCTGATGCTTTATCCCGTCTCTTCAGTTCTTCTGTAGCCTCTACCGACCCCGAGGGGATTCTCCCTGAGGGGCGTGTTGTCGGGTTGACTGTCTGGGGAATTGAGAGACAGGTAAAGCAAGCACTCACTCACACTCCGTCGCCGCTTGCTTGTCCTAGTAACCTTCTTTTCGTTCCCGTTTCTACTCATCTGGCCGTTCTTCAGTGGGCTCACTCTGCCAAGTTAGCTGGCCACCCCGGCGTTCGGGGTACGCTTGCTTCTATTCGCCAGCGGTTTTGGTGGCCTACTCAGGAGCGTGACACGCGCCGTTTCGTGGCTGCTTGTTCGGACTGCGCGCAGACTAAGTCAGGTAACTCTCCTCCTGCCGGTCGTCTCAGACCGCTTTCCATTCCCTCTCGACCATGGCCTCACATCGCCTTAGACTTTATTACCGGTCTGCCTTCGTCAGCGGGGAAGACTGTTATTCTAACGGTTGTCGATAGGTTCTCTAAGGCGGCTCATTTTATTCCCCTCGCTAAGCTTCCTTCCGCAAAAGAGACGGCACAAATCATCATTGAGAATGTGTTCAGAATTCATGGCCTTCCGTCAGACGCCGTTTCGGACAGAGGTCCGCAATTCACGTCTCAGTTTTGGAGGGAGTTTTGTCGTTTGATTGGGGCTTCCGTCAGTCTCTCTTCCGGTTTTCATCCCCAGTCTAACGGTCAAGCAGAACGGGCCAATCAGACTATTGGTCGCATCTTACGCAGTCTTTCCTTTCGAAACCCTGCGTCTTGGGCAGAACAGCTCCCCTGGGCAGAATACGCTCACAACTCGCTTCCTTCGTCTGCGACCGGGCTATCTCCTTTTCAGAGTAGCCTTGGGTACCAGCCCCCCTCTGTTCTCGTCCCAGCTCGCCGAGTCCAGCATTCCCTCCGCTCAGGCTTTTGTCCAACGTTGTGAGCGCACCTGGAAGAGGGTCAGGTCTGCACTTTGCCGTTATAGGGCGCAGACTGTGAGAGCCGCTAATAAGCGGAGGACTAAGAGTCCTAGGTATTGTCGCGGTCAGAGAGTATGGCTCTCCACTCGTAACCTTCCCCTTACGACAGCTTCTCGCAAATTGACCCCGCGGTTCATTGGTCCCTTCCGTATTTCTCAGGTCGTTAATCCTGTCGCAGTGCGACTTCTTCTTCCGCGACATCTTCGTCGCGTCCACCCAGTCTTCCATGTCTCCTGTGTCAAGCCTTTTCTTCGCGCCCCCGTTCGTCTCCCCCCCCCCCGTCCTTGTCGATGGCGCACCTATCTACAGGGTCCGGAAGATTATGGACATGCGTTCTCGGGGACGTGGTCACCAGTACTTAGTGGATTGGGAGGGGTACGGTCCTGAGGAGAGGAGTTGGGTTCCATCTCGGGACGTGCTGGACCGTTCGCTGATCGATGATTTCCTCCGTTGCCGCCAGGTTTCCTCCTCGAGTGCGCCAGGAGGCGCTCGGTGAGTGGGGGGGTACTGTCATGTATTGTCATATATTGTCATGTCTTGTCCATGTGCTTTCTCTTCTATTCGTTTCCCCCTGCTGGTCTTATTAGGTTTCTTTCCCTCTATCTATCCCTCTCTCTCTCTATCGTTCCGTTCCTGCTCCCAGCTGTTCCTCATTCTCCTAACGACCTCGTTTACTCTCTCACACCTGTCCCCTATTTTGCCCTCTGATTAGGTCTCTATTTCTCTCTCGGTTTCTGCCTCTGTCCTTGTCGGATTCTTGTTTGCTGTTTGCTGTTTGCTGTGTCCTTGTTCCGTCCTGTCGTGTTTTGCCTTATCATCAGATGCTGCGTGTGAGCAGGTGTCTCTGTCCGCTACGGCCCGCGCCTACCCGAAGGGACCTGCAGTCTGTTGCCGCTTATCCTGCAATTCCCCTCAACAACTAGAGGATTTATGTTTTCCCCGTTTGGACATTTCCTGTAAAGGATTGAGGATTATGTTATCTCTGTTTGGACTTTAATAAACTCAGTTTCTGTTAAGTCGCTTTTGGGTCCTCACTCACCTGCATAACAAATTTATTCAATTTATTTCTGCTGCTATCAAAACAGCTAATGGTAAGCCATGCAGCCACTTGAAAATTTGCTTCAGAGTGTGCGTTCACTACATGGCAGGAACAAGCACGGTGTGTCTTGACGGCAGGTTAGAATGTAAGGATGGCCTGTTTCCACTGGGAAAAAGACTGTAGATCGTTCATTTTTCATGTACGAGCCATACATTTATACGTCGAGTCCAAAACGGGAGGTCGTTAAAAATACTGAGGTTGTTTTCAATCTTCGGGAACATCTCTTTTAACAGCTCAAGATCAAATCGTTCTGCCATGACATTACATTTGTCATGTCCCTTTAAATGGGGTTCATTCACTTCAGCCAACATTTCAGGATTTCTGTAAAGGAGTAAAAGGGAACCACTCTGTTTCCATGGATGCTGCTGTTCTCAGAACTGTGGCAGAGCAGCTTTTTTTACACTGAGTAAATGCTCATTTATGGCCCATAGTTTTTCCAGTTCCGAGACAGATAGCAGCCTAATGCTTACACAGTAATAATTACATAGTGTCAGTTAATGTAGACCAGTGTTTCCTAAACTTGGTCCTCGGGACTCCAAGGGGTGCACGTTTTGGTCTATCAAAGCTTGATGATTAGTTGATTATTTGAATCAGCTGTGTGGTGCTGGGGCAAAAATCAAAACAGGCACCCCTTGCGGTCCTGAGGACCGAGTTTGGGAAACTCTGATGTAGACAGTAGACACCTCCATAGCTCTCTGTCCTATACCCGTTGTTTTCCCATTTTCTCTCCAATTCAGCAAACATGGTCCTCGGGATATTTTATCATTCACCTTGACAATAGTGGGAAGAGCCAGAGGAAGGGACCATTTGATATACTGTACATATCTTTCTCGCACAGTGGGGTGAAGCTGTTGAAGTGTAGGCAAATAGAATACAGAAGAATAGAAGAACTGGTCTACTGGCCTTGTTCAGAGAGAGACACCCCCCCCCCCCCCACTCATCTTCCTTCTCATGCAACCCAGGAAAATACCATCCATATTTATAAGAGAGAGCAGCTTGGCGGATGATAATAGCTTTTAAACTATGTAACCTAATGTATTTCCTATCAGGATGTGCATTTGTTTGTCCACCATAGCATGTAAACCAATCGCAGATCCAGCCATGTTTTGTGTCTGTTTTTTCCCATGTATATATATCGCAATAGTGCCGCGGAGGCTATGAATAAAACATTGAATCCATTAAAATATTAATCACCCCTACCTAAGGCATAATTATGGTGCGATTTCTCCTAGAGGGCTGATAATAGACTGTAACAAAGCCACATTATGTTGCGTAATACCATTGTATTGCGCCACATAAAATATTCAAGCCGTGTACATACACCAAACAAAACAATCTGGGAAAGCTACTGGGTGCCTGGCCTTGTGTTCACAGCAGTCATCTGTCCCCATGAGGGCAAGGCAGGAGGATCAACAAAGGCATCATTTATGTTTGACGTGTCGTGTATATACTATAAACATGGTGTTTTTTTCAGCAACATGTGCTTAACACCACTGCTATGTAAGTGCCAGACGCCCAACCTAAATTTACACTAGCATGTTCCACTATATTTCTACACTGCCTCCTTATATTTGACACCGAATCCATTCCTTATCGCCGTAGTTTGTTTGAAAGGAATGGAATATAGTCATGGACTATGTTCCAGTACAGCAGGCCAGGGGTTTTTCATATTGTTGTCTGCGTCTTTGTCCTAGTGCATTTTTCCCCAGGGATGAAATACTAATTAAGCCAAAAAGGTCTGGCCAGTGGAATATATCAGTGTTTGAGGGAGGAATGTTGGATGGTGGATGTCAGAAAGGTCTTACTGATTTCATTAGTCCTTTGGGTACTGTAAGGAATAAATTACAATGGACCAGCTGTGTGTGTGTGTGTAACAATTGAGATCCTCCCTCTACCAGCACTGGGTCCACTTTCCTTTTGGGGCAGTTCTCCACTGTTGATGAGCTTGGCCTGTTGACAGGGAACATCTGACAGTGGCCAGAGCTAGTGACATAGCTTACAGCGAGGGAGAATGATCAAAATGGCTACCTTGGCATCATCTCACTCACACTACCAATCCACCTAGAACGACCTCTCTTTCCTCTCACCCCTCTCTCTCACCTCACTCCCCTCTCTCCACCTACATGTATCTCTCTCTTCTCTCTCACGTAATGCTGACGCGGCCTAAATAATGGAGCTTTGGAAGCAGAAGTGCTGAGTAAGAACCGACCTGAGCCATCCTTCACCCCGGCAGAGATGCATAGTGGGGCCTCATCAATAATGTAAAGTCCTCCGCCATGCTGTATTTGAGGGGACATAGCTTACAGTTTATGGTTCCACCTCTACTCAGCTGACGGGTGGAGTTTCAAGATGAACCTCATCAGTTGATGCCCTGTCAGCCCATGGACAATGTAATGTCTATGTGTCAGCCACTCGTGATACAGTGGCTTCCCATGTGAAAGAACCTGAGTCTTTTTCAACAGAATCTAAAGTTGCGCCAGTCACTAAACTGTTATCTACTTGTCCCAGGAGTGCTTGACACCATCATCATCATCAAATCTTGAAAGCCTTGAGGAGGGAAGATACTTATGTTTTTGACTCCCTCTCTCGCTCTCTTTCCAGAGCTCATATTCTTCTGTCTGAAATTACTGCTCCAGATGTTCGTTTCTTGGTGTCCCCATAAACGTCCTGTGTTTTAGCACCAGACAAAAGAGAACTAAGATGGATTCCCTGGGGCTTGGCATAGCCCCATTCTTTTCTTCACTGCTTTCAGTATACAGTAGCCTACTTGGGTCTGGGCAACTGGCTTGGCTATGCATGAGGTAAACTGTATCTGTACCTAGTCCAGGATGGGTTTCAGCCTTCCAGGTCATACATGATCATACGTTTACTGTAGCTTTAATGTATGGTTCAATCCAACATTCCAAAGTGGGTGCCGGTGCTTACAGAATAAATAATTGAAGACAGAGTTAATACAAATGGAAGGGCATTGATCCTCGAGTCATAGTTCAGTTTTATTTTCTGTTTCCTGGGAACATTATGATTAGCACCACAGTGTTTTTATGATGTGAAGAGGACTGTTGACCTTTTAATCAGGACCAGAGTGAGGCTGGGCTTTAGTAAAGAGATTGATTTCCCCTCAGGGCCCCCGAGGCACTGTTATGTTTTATTGACCTCAGTTTGCAGAGTTCACAACCTGGCGGATTGATAGTTGGTCCCATTGATTGAAGTATAACACATAGATTATTAATCAGTTTAAATCTCTCTCTCTCTCTGACTCTCCTCCCAGCCCTGCCTGGGATGCTCCCGGCCTCCCAGCACAACGGGACTGCTGCCTAGGTAACAACGATGGAACCAAAGGAGAGGCCCTGCAGTGTGCACTGTGCATGAAAAAGAGCTGTCCCCGGCCCCACCTATACACTGCACCACCATGCGGGATCAATATCATACAAAATCCATGAGGAAACCATTTAGCATATCCTTTGATCATCACTTATGACGCACTCTAATAACCTCTTGATATTACGGTTTCATGGGCAGGGAAAGGGAACGACGATGACTACATCTTTCTGCTTGTCTTTCTCTTTTTCTCCATCTCTCCGTTCAGAACGCAGGCCTAGGCAGGGGACAGATGGCATGATGCAACATATCAGACCAGCAATCTGCAATCCCACAAAACATTTACACCACCACTCCACCCCCCTCCAAGGCTCGCATGACAGACCCAGCCCTGTGCTGCCTGCCTGGGACAACACACCCTGCTAGTCTCCCATTACCAGTTACCTTCACAGAAACACTACGTACAGGACATCCCTGCATGTATCGACTCCCATACTGTCTGTCCTCTTAGAGACGCCACGGCGCAACATGATGATGTTGGAGGAAAGGAATGGAGCGAATAGGTACTTGTGTGAGAGAAAAGGCTTCGAGGTCTTGGTTTATATATCTGCTCTATTTTGGATGAGTTTGATGCATCTATTTATGTGTGCCTCTAACCTTGGAAGCCATAGACATACATGCACACGTTTACCGGTCATCAATACTTTGAGACCATTCTAAACCTTTATGAATTCAGTGTAAACCTGTGTAGCTAGCTATGATCAATTACTACCCTCCATTGAACTTCTCTTTCATCTGCATTCATTGAGCTCCTCCTTTTTTGGGGATGGGAGAGCTGTTTGGGGGAGGGGGTGAAGGGATGTGGCACAGTTTTTTGGGAAACATGTTCTTTCAGCTTCCACTCGCCAGGTCTGGCTGGGTCACTGGCAGGCCATTCTGCTACAGGCCAACATGGGAGCTGATTAGATTGATTTCTGCCATTCGCTGTCTATAAATCTTTATTGACACATAAACAATTGCTATGCAATGTATAGCACTTTCAGGCTCTAACCTTCACAGTAACTCACAGACATTATCGAACAACCGTCCCACAAACATTGCAACAACACAAACATTAGCGTTTGTCCATTGAATGATGACAATCTCTGGAATGGACCAATCTTTGTCTTGTATTATTTAGCTTTTTCCCCATAAATATCTGTTATGGTACTGTATTTTATCGCTTAAACAATTAAGAGCAAATCTAAGAAAACATAATTTTATGGAAAAGGTAAGACATTTTCTAAGGAATCCTGGTTAAGCATAGTATTTATTTTTCCGTTACCTGATTTCGATTCAGCCAGGCATTGAGAAGGGGTCCTCTGTCCTTGTGCTCATGGCAACAGCTGAGCCCGAGTGTGTTGCATCTTGCAGTGTGTGAGCATTGAAAGGTGTGGACGACAGCACACATCACTGTCACACCAGGCGCTCCTCCGGGCTATCTTGTGCAAGGCCAGCGCAGCAGCACACCCTGAGACAAAGCTGTATTGTATGTGCACGTGACCAATTAACCTTGACTTGATAGGGGATATCAGCTCATATACTACACAGACACAGACATAGACGTTGTATACCAGAGGCATGCTAGTCTAGATGGCACGAGTAAGTCATCTCCCAGGCGCAACTTTTATGTATGTCTTTTTATGTAAATGAGAGGTACCTATATTGCTGCTGTAAAACATTTCCACTTTATGTGGATTGCAAAGGATGGATTGCATGGTATTGGACGAAAGTCCTACTTGGTACAGGGAATACATGTATTGTCTTTGGGCACTATATTACAGAGCAATTACATAAGAATGAATTGTTAAAACGTGTTGTTTTACGTATGATAAAAAGACTGCATTCCAAGCAAAAATGCATAGTACTGGATCACTTGCAGTGGAGGATGATGCTACGCAAGCTGTCGTTGTCCCTGTCCCCATAGGTTGAGTTGTTATAGACCAGTCGAGAGCAGTGTTGTTGTTTTTTTATCTCATGGAGCGAATGCCCGGCAAATGCACTGAAATCAAATTCCTGCTGGAAGGTCATTTGTTCAGCTGCCCACAGAAGCGAGGAGGCAGGAGGCACTCTGCCAGTGGGGATAATGTAACAGCTAGGACATCACATTGGGGTGGCAGGTAGCCTAGTGGTTAGAGCTTTTGGTCAGTAACTGAAAGGTTGCTGGATTGAATCCCCGAGCTGACAAGGTAAAAATCTGTTGTTCTGCCCCTGAACATGGCAGTTAACTCATTGTTCCCCGGTAGGCTCTCATTGTAAATAAGATTTTGTTCTTAACTGACTTGCCTAGTTAAATAAACGTTTAAAAAAATAACATCACATCGCTGCCTGCCTGGCTGAACGGGCCCTGCACAAACACACACTCCCAATCCCTGCCCCCTCCTCCTACAGTACACCATGTCCACCAGCCCCCTCCTCCTACAGTACACTCTGTCCACCAGCCACCTCCTCCTACAGTGCACTCTGTCCACCAGCCCCATCCTCCTACAGTACACTCTGTCCACCAGCCCCCTCCTCCTACAGTACACTCTGTCCACCAGCCCCCTCCTCCTATAGTACACCCTGTCCAACAGCCCTCCTCCTACAGTACACTCTGTCCACCAGCCCCCTCCTCCTACAGTACACTCTGTCTACCAGCCCCATCCTCCTACAGTACACTCTGTCCACCAGCCCCCTTCTCCTAAAGTACACTCTGTCCACCAGCCCCCTCCTCCTACAGTACAATACACGCTGACGGCACAGACATAAAGACTACTTTTTAAACACCTCCAAGTGTCCCACTCTCCTTTCCAGCAGCACCACCACAATACATTGAAATGCATGGCATGGTCCGGTATTTTTAAATCAGTCAGACTGACACGGAATAAGCAATCAGGGTATTTTACGATACAGTTGCAGCTCAAGTTGGTGTTTGAAGGCCCAATGGTTTCTCTGTCAAGGATTTCCAGTTAGTTCATCCCATGCCTTGTGAGAGGAGTTACTCTTCCACATTAGTAACTTGCCTCCCCCCCCCCTCCCTCATACTCCCCCACCCCCGGGATAGGTCTGCCAAAGGGTTTAAGAGCACAAAGGTCAGACCAGAGCAGGGTGAAAAGGACTGGTGCATAGCGGGTCTACTCAGCCTTGAACAAGCACCACTACCGCTTCTAGAGCAGCTACGTTTTTTTTTCCAAATGCAGAAAAAGAAAGAACACAAACTGTTTTGGCAAGTGCACCCTACAGGATTCTCTGAGGTTGCTCTAGTGTGCAATTAAATCACAAAGCTAGTCTGCTCTTTGGCTCAGCAGCACTGGCATTGAGGAGGAGGAGTAGAGACAAGAAAACTCCTCTGTTAGCTGCTTGCTCTTTTTTTCAGTTTACTCTTTAAGATTTACCAGACTATATATTTATTTATATATATTTTAAATTTAACTAGGCAAGTCAGTTAAGAACAAATTCTAATTTACAATGACAGCCTAGGAACAGTGGGTTAACTGCCTTGTTCAGGGGCAGAACAATAGATTTTTACTCTGTCAGCTGGGGAATTCAATCTAGCAACCTTTCGGTTACTGGCCCAACGCTCTAGCCACTAGGTTACCTGCCGCCCCATATAGCTGATACAGATAAGGAGTCTGATTCAGATGCTGTAATTGGCGCCAGGAATCATCATTATAAAGACAGCCTTCTCCCTTGCCTGAATGCCACCGATCTTTTATGGGTAGGGGGTGCCATGGCACCCCAAGATGCGGTGACCCCGTCGTTCCGCTCCACTTCGGTCGCCGCTGCACCCCTCGTCTCAGTGGGGGTGGGATACCCACTCTACCTGAATCATCCACAGCAAGCAGCCCCAGACAGCCACCCAACAGGAACGTGTCATAGCCCTGGTGATAACACAAGACCCAATGCACTCCCATCTTTCATTTTCTTTTCACCTTTATTTAACCAGATAAGCTAGTTGAGAACAAGTTCTCATTTACAACTGCGACCTGGCCAAGATAAAGCAAAGCAGTGCGACACAAACAACAACACAGAGTTACACATGGAATAAACAAACGTACAGTCAATAACACAATAGAAAAAAAGAAAGTCTATATACAGTGTGTGCAAATGGAGGTAAGCAAAAAATAGGCCATAATAGCGATTTAATTACAATTTATCAAATTAACACTGGAGTGATAGATGTGCAGATGATGATGTGAGAGTAGAAATACTGGTGTGGAAAAGAGCAGAAAAGTAAATAAAAACAATATGGGGATGAGGTAGGTAGATTGGATTGGCTATTTACAGATGGGCTATGTACAGCTGCATCGATCAGTTAGCTGCTCAGATAGCTGATGTTTAAAGTTAGTGAGGTAAATATAAGTCTCCAGTTTCAGCGATTTTTGCAATTTGTTCCAGTCATTGGCAGCAGAGAACTGGAAGGAAAGGTGGCCAAAGGAGGTGTTGGCTTTGGGGATGACCAGTGATATATACCTGCTGGAGCGCGCTTTACGGGTGGGTGTTGTTATCATGACCAGTGAGCTGAGATAAGGCGGGGCTTTACCTAGCAAAGTCTTATAGATGACCTGGAGTCAGTGGGTCTGGCGAAGAATATGTAGCGAGGGCCAGCCAACTAGAGCATACAGGTCATGGTGGTGGGTGGTGTATGGTGCTTTGGTGACAAAACGGATGGCACTGTGATAGACTGCATCCAGTGTGCAGAGTAGAGTGTTGGAGACTATTTTGTAGATGACATCGCTGAAGTCTAGGATCTGTAGGATAGTCAGTTTTACAAGGCTTTGTTTGACGGCGTGAGTTAAGGAAGGCTTTGTTGTGAAATAGGAAGCCGATTCTAGATGTAATTTTGGATTGGAGATGCTTAATATGACTCTGGAAGGAAACTTTACAGTCTAGCCAGACACCTAGGTATTTGTAGTTATCCACTTATTCTAAGTCGGAACCATCCAGAGTAATGATGCTAGATGGGCGGGCGGGTGCAGGCAGCAAACGGTTGAAAAGCATGCATTTAGTTTTAATAGCGTTTGAGAACAGTCGGAGGCCAAGGAGTGGAGTGTTGTATGGCATTGAAGCTCGTTTGGAGGTTTGTTAACACAGTATCCAAGGAAGGGCCAGATGTATACAGAATCGTATTGTCTGTGTAAAGGTGGATCAGGGAATCACCCGCAGCAAGAGCAACATCGTTTATAGATACAGAGAAAAGAGTCGGCCCGAGAATTGAACCCTGTGGTATCCCCATAGAGACTTCCAGAGGTCCGGACAACAGGCCCTCCGATTTGACACACTGAAGTCTGTCTGAGAAGTAGTTGGTGAACCAGTCGAGGCAGTCATTTGAGAAACCAAGGCTATTGAGTCTGCCGATAAGAATGCGGTGACTGAAAGAGTCGAAAGCTTTGGCCAGGTCGATGAAGACGGCTGTACAGTACTGTATTTTATTGATGGCGGTTATGATATCGTTTAGTACCTTGAGCGTGGCTGAAGTACACCCGTGACCAGCTCGGAAACCAGATTGCACAGCGGAGAAGGTACGGTGGGATTAGAATTGGTCAGTGATCTGTTTATTGACTTGCCTTTCGAAGACTTTAGAAAGGCAGGGTAGGATGGATGTAGGTCTGTAACAGTTTTGGTCTACAGTGTCACCCCCTTTGGATGCGGGGATGACCGCTGCAGCTTTCCAATCTTTAGGGATCTCGGACAATACGAAAGAGAGGTTGAATAGTAATAGGGGTTGCAAAAATGGCTTCGGATCATTTAAGAAAGAGAGGGTCCAGATTGTCTAGCCCAGCTGATTTGTACGGGTCCAGGTTTTGCAGCTCTTTCAGAACATCTGCTATCTGGATTTGGGTGAAGGAGAAGCTGGGGAGGCTTGGGCAAGTAGCTGCGGAACTGTTGGCCGGTGTTGGGGTAGCCAGGAGGATAGCATGGGCAGCCGTAGAGAAATGCTTATTGAAATTCTCAATTATCATGGATTTATCGGTGGTGACGGTGTTACCTAGCCTCAGCCTCTTAACGATTAACTTTGTTACATTCAGGTCCAGGTTCCCATCTCACACTCAGGTGTCATTTATCGTCCGGAAATATATTTTGTGTGTCATAGAGTGCCATGCTCAGGTTCTTTCTCTTTCCTTTAGTCTGTTACTCTACTCTTTCTAGAAGTAGAGAGGAGGTTAAGGGCTACTTGAGCTGGGGATGTTTACCCTCCAGCTCTGTCCTGAAAAGGGTTCCAGTAGCTCCTCCAGCCCCCGACCGAGCAACCTGGACTCCGGGGTAGACATAACATAATAAAAGGTAATTGATATGATATGTTACATTTCGTGTGGTATGTATTAATTTGTCCATCATTCATTTTGAGTGATATGTTATGAATTACAATTCGTACGATACGTAATGACCCAATTTGTTGTGGCAAACGTTAGGTGGCTAATGTTAACGTTAGCTAGGTGGATAACATTAGCTACGCTAGGGGTTAAGGTTAGGGTTAAGGTTAGGGTTAGGAATTAGGTTAAAGTGTTAGCTAACATGCTAAGTAGTTGCAAAGTAGAAAATCATTTGTAAGTAGTTGCAAATGAGCTAAAATGCTAAAGTTGTCCGTGATGAAATTCAAACACACAACCTTTGGGTTTCTAGATGTTCAAGTTATACGCAAGCCCGCCCACCCTTTAACCTCGACCAAGCACCCTAATTTCATTATTGCCTGAAGTAACCTTCTGTCTTATGTAACTATACCAAACATAACATATTATACTATTTTTTATACTACTATTTGAGTGTCCCGGATGTTACGTTTAGTGTATGAGACCAGGCTGGACAGAGCTGCTTAGCCCGGCACAGACCAGTCCTCTGTCCTGGCATGGAGTGGGGCTCCTGTCTCACACCCTGACCACTGTTAACCTCACGGGCCCGGTTTCAGGGCAACGCCTCATAGACCACACTGTTGAGAAGAAACTGCACAGTCACTCTCAACAACGGGGCCATTTTGTTTCAGGTGCCGTGGCCTGCCGGTGTAGTGTATCAAGCCCAGAACTGAATTACCCATACAGGAAGAAGTCTGGCTTTTTCCCAGGGCTGGATTCAGCTGACAGTCAAAAAGCTTTTTTCCCTTCTTTTCTCTCTCAGTCAATGCATCAGCACAAGGTCAGACTTAAAATGAAAGTTGAATGCAAGCAGGGTTCTGTGGTGTGGTGTGCTGCCTGACATGCAGCAGATTTAGCTGAGTGCATATAGGCTACAGTGCAGTTCCCTCTGTAAAGCTGATTTACGGATAGAGAAATCACTGATGCCACTGAAGCGCTCAAAACTGTCCGTCCCTATACCCAGAGTCCTCTCTTGCTGTCCCTTGCCGTGCCACATAAACAATGCATTATGGCTCTGTGGGTGACGAAGAAAACACTAATTACCATGACAACGTGATGGAGCAGCGTAGCAGTGCAGTGTTCTGTGCACGGCTTCTCATGGTGACTCATTTCAGAATCATACTCAGGCAGTGTGCTGCTCCTTCGCCAAGCTATTCCTCACGAGGTCATGCAAGCGTGTGTCCATGTATACCCAAAAGGCACCGCCACCGCCAATGGTGCCTGTACTCCCTCTCCATGGCAACAGCGATGATTGCATTGCAGCCTACACGTGAAGGCTGTGGGGTAGAAGCAATGTAGAGCACATTCATACAGAGGGAAGACAGGCATCTCCATGCGCTAGTGGGAGTGAGGGACACCATATTGTGCTGTGGAAAGGATTGGGAACACAGCTTGCAAGGCGAGGTGAGTGGGTTATCTACATGAAGGCACCAAACATTAGTCTCTACAACATGCCAGAATATATGTGTGGTTTAATCAGATGAATGATTACTGGATTCTTTAGTATTACAATGAGTGATCGACATTTAGGCTCAAAAACAGCTCCCCAAAATCACCCGACAGACTGCAACACAGACACGTTCGAGATGGAGAAAAAGCATATGATATAAATCCTATGCATCTCATGCAGTGGATAGTCTAAAATGGTTGCCAAGCACTCTAGTTCCTTTAGAGCCTACAGCATCCATTTGTCGTGACAGTGTGTTTAAGTGGGTCCGTTTGTGTGTGTGTGTGTGTGTGTGTGTGTGTGTGTGTGTGTGTGTGTGTGTGTGTGTGTGTGTGTGTGTGTGTGTGTGTGTGTGTGTGTGTGTGTGTGTGTGTGTGTGTGTGTGTGTGTGTGTGTGTGTGTGTGTGTGTGTGTGTGTGTGTGTGTGTGTGTGTGTGTGTGTGTGTGTGTGTGTGTGTCAGAGGTATCCTGGACCCTGTCATAGAAATGGCACTGCTGGTGCTCTGAGATGCGTTAGACAGATGGAGCTTGTGATAGGTCACATCTGGCGGTGGGGGAGGAGTGGAGAGAGTCTTTATAGTCATTTACAAGGTAAGAGTACTCAAGTAGAGAATCTAGGTTAAAAACTGGGATATAAAAAAGATTAGATAGGAAAGTATGAATACTTTCTATTTTATTCACACGCATTGGTCAGTGTGTGTGATTACAGTATACCCCGAGTATACAAACATTAGGAACACCTAATGACAGACTGACCAGGGGAATCCAGGTGAAAAGAGAATAAAAACAGGTTAAATAAGGATTTTTAAGCCTTGAGACAATTGAGACATGGAGGGTGAGTGGGCAGACAAAATATTTTAGTGCCTTTGAACAGGGTATGGTGGTACACTTAGAAAAAAAGGTGCTATCTAGAACCTAAATTAGTTCTTTGGCTGTCCCCATAGGAAAACACTTTGAAGAACCCTTTTTGGTTCCAGATAGAACCCTTTCAGCTCCAAGTAGAACCCTTTACACAGAGAGTTCTACATGAACCTCAAAAGAGGTCTACCTGGAACCAAAAAGGCTTCTAGCTGGACCCAAAAAGGGTTTTCCTATGAGAACAGTCAAAGTTAAGTGTGTTAAGAAAAAACTGGCGCTGGAGGTGATGGCTGCAATTTAATGGGCTCTTAACCAACCTTGCTGTTTTGTTCGTTTTTTCACAGTGTTTAACTTATTTTGTGTACAGTGTTGCTGCTATCGACTCTTATGACCGGAAAGAGCTTCTGGACATCGAATACTCACCTTGAAATGGACAAATAATTTTTCTTTAATGATTCATATGGGAAGGATATACTCCAAGCTCCCGAACAGGCCCTCATCCCCGTCGATCGGGGTGCCTTGTGAGGATCAGACGACAAGTGGCTAATCTGCCTTTGCCATCCGTACTGCTAGCTAATGTTCAATCGCTAGAAAATAAATGGGATGAACTGAAAGCATGTATATCCTACCAACGGGACATTAAAAACTGTAATGTCTTACGTTTCACCGAGTCATGGCTGAACTACGACATTAAGAACATACAGCTTGCGGGTTATAAACTCTATCGGCAGGACAGAACAGCAGCCTCTGGTAAGACACGGGGCGGGGGCCTATGCATATTTGTAAACAACAGCTGGTGCACGATATCTAAGGAAGTCTCAAGGTTTTGCTCGCCTGAGGTAGAGTTTCTCATGATAAGCTGTAGACCACACTAACTACCTAGATTGTTTTCACCTGTATTTTTCTTGCAAACTATTACAGACTACAAAGGGAAGTACAGTCAAGAGCTGCCCAGTGACAAGAGCCAACTATTACTTCTATGCTCGCTTCGAGGCAAGTAATAATGAAACATGCATGAGAGCATCAGCTGTTCCTTTAAACAGGTCAACCAACGTTCACAAGGCCGCAGGGCCAGACGGATTACCAGGACGTGTACTCCGAGCATGCGCTGACCAACTGGCAAGTGTTTTCACTGACATTTTCAACCTCTCCCTGTCTGAGTCTGTAATACCAACATGTTTCAAGCAGACCACCATAGTCCCTGTGCCCAAGAACACTAAGGTAACCTGCCTAACTAATAACTACAGACCCGTAGCACTCACATCTGTAGCCATTAAATGCTTTGAAAGGCTGGTCATGGCTCCCATCAACACCATTATCCCAGAAACCCTAGACCCACTCCAATTTGCATACCGCCCCAACAGATCCGCAGATGATGCAATCTCTATTGCACTCCACACTGCCTTTTCACACCTGGACAAAAGGAACTCCTATGTAAGAATGCTATTCATTAACTACAGCTCAGCGTTCAACACCATGGTACTCTCAAAGCTCATCACTAAGCTAAGGACCCTAGGACTAAACACCTCCCTCTGCAACTGGATTCTGGACTTCCTGACGGGCCGCCCCCAGGTGGTAAGGGTAGGTAACAACACATCTGCCATGCTGATCATCAACACTGGGGCCCCTCAGGGTTGTGTGCTCGGGCCCCTCAGGGGTGTGTGCTCAGTCCCCTCCCGTTCACTCGTGACTGCACAGCCAGGCATGACTCCAACGCCATCATTAAGTTTGCCGATGACACAACAGTGGTAGGCCTGATCATCAACAACGATGAGACAGCCTATAGGGAGGAGGTCAGAGACCTGACCGTGTGGTGCAAGAACAACAATCTCTCCCTCAACGTGATCAAAACAAAGGTGAGCAAAGCTAAGGAGCTGATCATGGACTACAGGAAAAGGCGGGCCGAACAGTCCCCCATTCACATCGACGGGGCTGTAGTGGAGCAGGTCGAGATTTTCAAGTTCCTTGCTGTCCACATCACCACCGAACTATCATGTCCAAACATATCAAGCCAGTTGTGAAGAGGACACGACAAAACCTTTTCCCCCTCAGGAGACTGAAAAGATTTGGCAATGGTCCCCAGATCCTCAAAAGGTTCTACAGCTGCACCATCGAGAGCATCTTGTCCGGTTGCATCACCGCCTGGTGTGGCAACTGCTCGGCCTCCGACTGCAAGGCACTACAGAGGGTAGTGCGTACAGCCCAGTACATCACCAGGGCCAAGCTTCCTGCCATCCAGGACCTCTATACCGGGCGGTGTCAGAGGAAGGGCCTAAAAATTGTCAAAGACTCCAGCCACCCTAGTCATAGACTGTTCTCTTTGCTACCACACGGGAAGCGGTACCGGAACGCCAAATCGAGGTCCAAAAGGCTTCTAAACAGCTTCTACCCCCAAGCCATAAGACTCCTGAACACCTAATCAAATGGATACCCAGACTATTTGCATTAACCCCCCCCCTCTTCTTCGCTGCTGCCACTCTCTGTTATTATCTATGTATAGTCACTTTAATAACTCTACCTACATGTACATATTACCTGAATTACCTCGCCATCGGTGCCCCGCACATTGACTCTGTACCGGCACCCCCAGTATATAACCCCGCTATTGTTATTTATTGCTGCTCTCTTATTAACTCATACTTTTTGAGGGGTATTTTCTTAAAACTGCATTGTTGGTTAAGGGCTTGTAAGCAAGCATTTCACTGTATTTCACTGTTCGGCGCAGGTGACCAATTTGATTTGATTTGAAGAGCTGCTTAGCTGCTGGGTTTTTCACGCTCAACCGTTTCCCGTGTGTATCAAAAAGGGTCCACTACTCAAAGGACATCCAGCCAACTTGACACAACTGTGGGAAGCATTGGGGTCAACATGGGCCAGCATCCCTGTGGGACGCTTGACACCTTGGAAAGTCCATACCCTGACGAATTGAGGCTGTTCTGAGGGCAAAAGGGGTGGGGTGTAACTCAATATTAGGAAGGTGTTCCTAATGTTTGGTATACTCAATGTATTTGTTTGTGTTGCCACGTGTGTGTGTGTGTGTGTGTGTGTGTGTGTGTGTGTGTGTGTGTGTGTGTGTGTGTGTGTGTGTGTGTGCGTGCGTGCGTGCGTGCGTGCGTGCGTGTGTGCGTGTGTGTGTGTGTGTGTGTGTGTGTGTGTGCGTGTGTGTGTGTGTGTGTGTGTGTGTGTGTGTGTGTGTGTGTGTGTGTGTGTGTGTGTGTGTGTGTGTGTGTGTGTGTGTGTGTGTGTGTGTGTGTGTGTGTGTGTGTGTGTGTGTGTGTGTGTGTGTGTGACAACCAACAACCCTGTGGATCTGTGCGACGGTTGATCTGTGTTGGTTGGTATCTGTGGGTGTGTAGCTGTTGCATGTGATCTGGCTTCTCTCATGACCGGATTAGGAACAATGAGCTCCATACAGAGGCTGGAGAGGCAGCACAGCCCCATTAATGGGTGCTCCAGCACCTCCACCATCCACTGCCCAGCCTGCCCTGCGTTATCGCCAGGGCCCTCGCACCTCTTGCAACACACCACATAACCTATCCCATTTCAATGCCAACCCCTCCATTTTCCCCCCACACACTACACCATCTCTCTGTGCCCGCTTCCCGGCCTCCATGTCCCCCTACACACTACCACAACCCCTCTGTGCCCCCTTTCCACCCTCCATGTACCCCCACACACTACACCATCCCTCTGTGCTCCCTTCCCGGCCTCCATGTCCCCCTACACACTACCACAATCCCTCTGTGCCCCCTTCCCGGCCTCCATGTCCCCCTACACACTACCACATTCCTCAGTGGACCCCCCCCCCTCCATCTCACTCTCACTACTTTCACTACCCTACCCAAATCAAATGCCCACATCAACCCTTGTATGCCCCATATCTGAACTCATCCAACCCCTCCATTTCCCCCGCATCATCATGCCCCACTTTTCCATACCCACATCATACCCTCCTTCCCTCCACCCCAGGCTCCTGTTTGAAGCTGGCTGGATTTTGATGAGCCCCCACTCCATATCCAGGCCAGTGTCAGTTTACTCCCCACAATAGTAGCAACAGATGTAGGATCTTAATTTGAGAAGGTTTGCTACAGCAGTTAAATAATCCTGCAGCAACAGGAAATGTGAATTATGTGGATTATAATTAATGGAATATTTTTGTAGGGGTTGATACATTTTTCATTAGGGCAAATCAAGTCTGACATTTTCAAGTGGAAATTACAAACTTTAGAAGCCTTTTTAAACCTCAAATACACTACACGTTTGCATTTCCTGCCGTGCAGAAAAATTCTCAGCAACAAAAGAATGATCAAATTAAGATCCAAAAGAAGATCCTACATCTGTAGCTGCCATGATCACAATGAATAATAGGATGTTTGGATTCTAAAGAACAATACCAACTTAACCCTGTTAAAATATAGGACAGCAATGTTTTGTTTTGAACACATTTCTCCCTTTACTTTACTCAGAACTGGCCATACAACGGCGCTGAGTGACCTCAGCCCTGTGTGACTGGAGAGAGAGAGAGGAGACCTGGCTGGTCTCCAGTTACCGTTATCGCGGAGACAACAAGGATCTCAAGGTTAAGCCATGACCTGCTCCTTGTCATCGAATGCCGTACCTAGCTAATCCTACTGTCGCCCAACTGACCCCTCATCCTCCTCCTCTAACACCCCCCCCCCCTCCTCCTCCACCTCTGTAGGGTAGTTGTCTGTTTAGAAGGTAAGTGTGTCATGTTTAGCTAGGGATATAGGGGTGGCTTTGCTGGGGTGGTCTACCTTCATGCCACTCTATCCATGTGGCGTACCTTCACAGAACTATGGGGACAGCAGTGTGTCGGTCTGTGTGGCATACCTCACAGAACTATGGGGACAGCAGTGTGTCGGTCTGTGCTGCGTACCTTCACAGAACTATGGGGACTGCAGTGTGTCGGTCTGTGTGGCATACCTCACAGAACTATGGGGACAGCAGTGTGTCGGTCTGTGTGGCATACCTTCACAGAACTATGGGGACAGCAGTGTGTCGGTCTGTGTGGCATACCTCACAGAATTATGGGGACAGCAGTGTGTCTGTCTGTGTGGCATACCTCACAGAGCTATGGGGACAGCAGTGTGTCGGTCTGTGTGGCATACCTCACAGAGCTATGGGGACAGCAGTGTGTCGGTCTGTGTGGCATATCTTCACAGAGCTATGGGGACAGCAGTGTGTCGGTCTGTGCTGCGTACCTTCACAGAACTATGGGGACAGCAGTGTGTCAGTCTATGAGGCATAACTTCACAGAACTATGGGGACAGCAGTGTGTCGGTCTGTGTGGCATACCGTCACAGAACTATGGGGACAGCAGTGTGTCGGTCTGTGTGGCATACCTTCACAGAACTATGGGGACAGCAGTGTGTCGGTCTGTGTGGCATACCTTCACAGAGCTATGGGGACAGCAGTGTGTCGGTCTGTGCTGCGTACCTTCACAGAACTATGGGGACAGCAGTGTGTCGGTCTGTGTGGCATACCTTCACAGAACTATGGGGACAGCAGTGTGTCGGTCTGTGTGGCATACCTTCACAGAACTATGGGGACAGCAGTGTGTCTGGTCTGAGCTATGGGGACAGCAGTGTGGTCTGTGCCTTCACAGAACTATGGGGACAGCAGTGTGTCGGTCTGTGTGGCATACCTTCACAGAACTATGGGGACAGCAGTGTGTCGGTCTGTGTGGCATACCTTCACAGAACTATGGGGACAGCAGTGTGTCGGTCTGTGTGGCATACCTCACAGAACTATGGGGACAGCAGTGTGTCGGTCTGTGTGGCGTACCTTCACAGAGCTGTCCGTGTGGCCGTAGGAACAGCTGTTGTTTATGGTGCTCCAGTGGTTTTGTTTTCTTCAGACTCCATTAGGTACCCAGACACTCGAGAGCAACGGGGAGAGCCAGCATGCAGTGCTCAGGAATTAGACGGTCACTGATGCTGAACCTTGTCTCCATCCCCCATCCTACCGCCTCTCTCTTTCCCGCTGTCTCTTTATTGCTCTCTCCCTCTCCCTACAGTCTCTCAGGTCCTGGTGGGTGCACAGGAACATAAACAGATGCACAGAGAGACACAGGCAAACACAAGTACAGACACAACGACACACTCACACAGACACACACAGGCATGCACACATTCAACGACACAAGCACAAAGGCTCTCACTCAGGCACAGAGAGGGAGAGAGAGAGAGAGAGAGAGAGAGAGAGAGAGAGAGAGAGAGAGAGAGAGAGAGAGAGAGAGAGAGAGAGAGAGAGAGAGAGAGAGAGACACAAACAGGGGATTGTTGTGTGGTGCCCAGAGGCTGAGCTCCAGTGCAGCTGACCCAGTCCACCCAACACAGAGCAGCTGCACATGTGAGCCCATGTGACTTACTTTCGGCCATGTGAGTCTCTCTCTCTCCCTCTCCCCTTCTCTCCCTCTCTCTCAGAAGCCTGCAGTGTGACAAGCCGGTGCTCACGGAAATCCACAGTGTTGTGGGATTCCTTCCTGCTGGATTATGTCACTGTATCTACAGTATGTCTCTCTATGTTTCACCAGCTCTACAATACAGATTTTTCTATGACATTAACTATGTTTCCATCCACAGTTTTAATGCGAGTATAAAAACAAAAATCCCGACAAGTGTGATGGAAACAAATGAATTATGCCACAATTGCGGTGGAAACTCAATGACATGCTAAATTGTACTACCACTACGACCTTGGAAAGCTTCGAGAGTTTATAGGCCCGATTAAATAATAATTTATGATGGCCTTCATGGTGGTTAAGTGATGGACGGTGATGAGTTTGACGCAAATTTCCAATAAATATTGAGGGTGTCATATCTCATCGTATAACCTACCCTGTCCACTTGATCAGCGAACTGTTGTTTAGACAGCACGCACCAAAACCAGACTGACAAAGTTTGCTATTTATCCCAACCCAATGAACTTCTGCTATTTATTCGGTACATGGAAACTTCAGTGTTATTTATGTGTTAGTTATGTACACTATGTCATCACGCACAGCATGTTATCCTCAACAAGTCCGTTTTGATGGGTTCAGAAGTCTGGGGTACAGATTTTAGAATATCCGCGTGAAAATCTGTCGCCAACTGGATGGAGACCTAACTATTTATTTGGCCCTGTCTGTCGGGTGCATTGTCAACCATTATCTCGTTACATGGCGAATTGACCACATAGTTATCCTAATTCCATTGGTGAATACACCGCAGTTCTATGATTATGTAGGCATGTGTATAAAGGGTTACGTTACTGCAGATGGAGAAACACTGTTCTCTGGGGGCTGGTGACCCCCAGGAGGAACTCCATGCGCTGATTACGGCACTCTTCACTCAATGGAAATTTCGGGGATTGTGTAAGAGAAACATGTACCACCCGGCTGCGCCAGTCTCTCATCCCTCCATGGCTTATAAAAGACATGGTTATCGGTTTAATTCTCGTGTACTTCTATGTTAACCACCCCCTACTGTATCTATCTACACATGCAAATGCATAATAGCTAGCACTGTTCCGAATTTTCACTCACTTAGCTAGCTACCCTTCCCCCAACACTCAGAGCGCTCACTGACACCCACACACACACACACACACACACACACACACACACACACACACACACACACACACACACACACACACACACACACACACACACACACACACACACACACACACACACACACACACACACACACACACACATAAACACATGCGCAATAACAGACACACACACAAATACACATGCACAATGAAATACACACACACACACACAGCTGATTACAGGCACATAGTCACAAGTGGATTATACCGTACTTTACACTCACCCACACAAACATACTAGCTTTTTGCTAACAGAAACACACGTGGTAGCCAGTTCAGAGAAATTTGGACATCTCTGCACAAATCTTGTTCTGTAATTCATTCAGCAAAACAGAAGAGTTTGGGTCAGGTGACAATGTGACACACAGCCTTGCCTAACCTCTCACCAGACACATGACTTTGGAGGGATCTGTAGCGCCTGAATAACTAGACTGCATCATTGTCACACTTCGTCTCGTCTTTGAGTCTTTATAAATCTATATGAGTGTACAGTATGTATACATGAGTGTACAGTATGTCTATATGAGTATACAGTATGTATACATGAGTATACAGTGTGTATATATGAGTGTACAGTATGTATATATGAGTGTACAGTATGTATATAGGAGTGTACATTATGTCTATATTAGTCTTCATGAGTGGTATGTCTATGAGAGTAAGTCAAACTCATTATCAAAATCATTAGTTCAGCCAGTTAAACAACAATACTGTAGATCATATATCATAAGGCAATCTTAGTCATAAAAGCGTCCACTCTAACAGTATATAAGCAAAGAAATGCCATAATGATTTACATACACAAGTTAGTCATGCTTATACACAATTAGAGGACGTGCCATCCTGTTTTATCTAAAGAGCCTGGAAAAAGTTCATTAAATGTGATAAGGAACGTCACAGCCTCTGTCACATCCGCATGTCAAACACAGCAAGGGGACGGCCCTTCAGTAGGCACTGTATGGCAGCTTTGTTCACAAGCCGACTCAGAATCCCTCACTTCTTAGTTTTGGGCGGACTAAATAGATAATTTGTGGCCTAATTAGCCACCCAGAGACACCCAGCCCTGCACACACAGTACGTCACCATGCTGACTGCCCAAACAGAGTGCAGGGAAGAGATACAACACAAGGACAGAGGGCTAGTACAGTGTGCAGAGGAGAGATAGTCATGTGAGGAACAACACAAGGACAGAGGGCTAGTACAGTGTGCAGAGGAGAGATAGTCATGTGAGGAACAACACAAGGCGGGGGGGGCTATAGCTCTGCTGTGTGAGTGTCAGTCATAGTCCACTGTTAATCTAATCTGTAGGGCTGTTTTCCTTCATTCTCACCAGTTAACAAATGCACCTCTTACTCTGTTCTGTTCCAGCGTTTACATAACCAACCCATGTTAAGCACTTGGCCAAACAGAACAACAACACATGTGACCTGGTCATGTACAGTACAGTGGGGTAGGAAACACTAGAAATGTGACCAATCGTTGGTCTTGATAGTAATAGATGCATTTTTGCAAGTCAAACTTCCGTGAAATTGCTGAACATTCTTCAGATTTCCCCCCGGCTAGATCCATTAATCACACACCTTGATCGGAGAGGGAGGTAAAGACGGGCCAGCATGTTTCAAAGGTTGAAGAGGCTAGACATTCAACTCAGCGGAGTGTCTTTCCTGCATGACAACAGTGGGGCTGATAGGGCAGATTGATAAAGGCCTCACACACTTCTGTGGAATGAGAAGGGAGGGCACACCCTTATCTATAACCTCTCCCTTTCTCTCTCCCCTGCCACAAACAGAGACCTTCTCCACATGAGCTCTGTCAATGTGTTTTTAACCAACTTCTCCGATCTGTGGTGAAAGTCCGTAGCTATCATTTTATAGCACTTGTCTGCAATACTGTTAGGGAGAATCTGAATGTACTGAAAATATACAGTCCCCATGCATTGAAAATATGCATTTTCAGAGGATATTCTTTTTTGCACGTTGTTCTTGGGCACGTGTCTTGCTTTCAGTCTGTTTGTGTGTGTAGGTCATAGGAGCCTGTGTGTTTGTACACCCCCCCCCCCGTCAATCAGTCTGTGTGTGTGTGTAGGCCATAGGAGCCTGTGTGTTTGTACACCCCCCCCAATCAGTCTCTGTGTGTGTGTAGGTCATAGGAGCCTGTGTGTTTGTACATCCCCCCCCGTCAATCAGTCTCTGTGTGTGTGTAGGTCATAGGAGCCTGTGTGTTTGTACATCCCCCCGTCAATCAGTCTGTGTGTGTGTGTAGGTCATAGGAGCCTGTGTGTTTGTACACCCCCCCCCGTCTATCAGTCTATGTGTGTGTGTAGGTCATAGGAGCCTGTGTGTTTGTACACCCCCCCCCGTCAATCAGTCTGTGTGTGTAGGTCATAGGAGCCTGTGTGTTTGTACATCCCCCTGTCAATCAGTCTGTGTGTGTGTGTAGGTCATAGGAGCCTGTGTGTTTGTACATCCCCCCGTCAATCAGTCTGTGTGTGTGTAGGTCATAGGAGCCTGTGTGTTTGTACATCCCCCCCGTCAATCAGTCTCTGTGTGTGTGTAGGTCATAGGAGCCTGTGTGTTTGTACATCCCCCCGTCAATCAGTCTGTGTGTGTAGGTCATAGGAGCCTGTGTGTTTGTACACCCCCCTCCGTCTATCAGTCTATGTGTGTGTGTAGGTCATAGGAGCCTGTGTGTTTGTACACCCCCCCCCGTCAATCAGTCTGTGTGTGTGTGTAGGTCATAGGAGCCTGTGTGTTTGTACATCCCCCTGTCAATCAGTCTGTGTGTGTGTGTAGGTCATAGGAGCCTGTGTGTTTGTACATCCCCCCGTCAATCAGTCTGTGTGTGTGTAGGTCATAGGAGCCTGTGTGTTTGTACATCCCCCCCCGTCAATCAGTCTGTGTGTGTGTGTAGGTCGTAGGAGCCTGTGTGTTTGTACATCCCCCTGTCAATCAGTCTCTGTGTGTGTGTAGGTCATAGGAGCCTGTGTGTTTGTACATCCCCCGTCAATCAGTCTGTGTGTGTGTGTAGGTCATAGGAGCCTGTATGTTTGTACAACCCCCCCCGTCAATCAGTCTGTGTGTGTAGGTCATAGGAGCCTGTGTGTTTGTACATCCCCCCCGTCAATCAGTCTGTTTGTGCAGCCAGTTACAGTATGTACACAGCACTGTTTGTGTTAGTGGGAGTAGGAGTGAGTGGGTTGTATCTGTTTGACAGAGTCTGAGGCCATAGCCTATGTGTTTGCCTGACTGCTTCTACCCTGTAAGGCAGGGGAGCAGGTTCTGTGCTCTGTGACTTATAGGAATCCCCTCCCTCCCTACTGCTGTTGGGATTGGTCAGAGCTGCAGTGGGAGGAGGTCACACGGCTCTCCCTGTAAGACCTAATTGATTGAGACCGATAACTTCCAGTAATTCAGCTGATTAAACCTTTCACTCTCAAGGCTGGCAACAACCTAGCGGGGCAGGAGGTCATTGGCCAGCCAGGAACAGCCTGAGGGGTAGAGATGCCTACTGTTTTGTTTGGGCCTTTTTTTCCCTAGAGCCGATAGTGCTGATACTTGCTTTTCACATTCCATCGTAGAGCACATGGTTGAGTGGAGACATTAAACTATGTGGCAGTTCAGTTCCACCCAACCCTCCAGCTGCTCGCTGCCATGGTGAAGGGTTCCATTCAAGCTACCCATGTTACCTTTGATGAAAGTAGTTAAAAGAGTCCATTAATAACCTGTTTCATCCCAGCGGTCACAACAGTGAAGAAGAAAAATGTTTGTACTTTACAGCCTCTACAGAAGTTAAAGTTGTACATAATTAACGAATAAGTCCCATATTCTGCATTGTTATTAAGGTGTCTGATTCAGGCAAGTTTCATATGATTTCTCAAAATGGTCAAGACCACAAGCATACATCTCCAAGGTGTACTTTTTACAGACGATTTGACACCAGTATTCAACAACTTAAAAAACAAATTGTTGAAATGTTGAAATATTTTCTTTGTAAATATAATGTTTAAAGGGTCTAGTTTATATATGTGCCTTCATTTTCAATACAATGAATCCATGAGGCCTGTTGTAGTATTTGAAAATATCTTAGTGGTCACATTTGTGACCGATGGGAAGTCGCTCTGGATAAGAGCGTCTGCTAAATGACTTAAATGTAAATGTAAAATGCAGTGAGTCTAATTTATTGTATACAGTATATTTAATCATAGCAGATTATTTATTTTTTCAGTAGATTGAAGTTTAGTCGGGATATGGATATACTTGATTCAAGACGATCTTTCAGATGATTTTACCATTATCCATTAGCCTTTAAATATATTTAAAAACAGAGGTATTGTAAAATGTAATTTTGTTATTTCAAGGGGAGAATTGGCCATGAATTAGTGTAATAACTTAACAAATATTGAATGTCAAAAAGTTTGTTTAGTGTCTCTTACACAATGGTATAACTGGTTTATGTGAGTTGCTGAATAGTCACTCGGGTAGACTTGGTTTTTCAGAGAATTTGGACATAAGCGCAGGTGTAAACCTGGTTCGTTTTAGTATTTGGGCTGAGATATGCAGATGTAGATCTGGTTTATATTAGTATTGAGACTCAGTCAAAGGTGTAAACCTGGTTCGTTTTAGTATTTGGGCTGAGATATGCAGATGTAAATCTGGTTTATATTAGTATTGAGACTCAGTCAAAGGTGTAAACCTGGTTAGTTTTAGTATTTGGGCTGAGATATGCAGATGTAGATCTGGTTTATATTAGTATTGAGACTCAGTCAAAGGTGTAAACCTGGTTCGTTTTAGTATTTGGGCTGAGATATGCAGATGTAGATCTGGTTTATATTAGTATTGAGACTCAGTCAAAGGTGTAAACCTGGTTCGTTTTAGTATTTGGGCTGAGATATGCAGATGTAGATCTGGTTTATATTAGTATTGAGACTCAGTCAAAGGTGTAAACCTGGTTCGTTTTAGTATTTGGGCTGAGATATGCAGATGTAGATCTGGTTTATATTAGTATTGAGACTCAGTCAAAGGTGTAAACCTGGTTCGTTTTAGTATTTGGGATGAGATATGCAGATGTAGATCTGGTTTATATTAGTATTGAGACTCAGTCAAAGGTGTAAACCTGGTTCGTTTTAGTATTTGGGCTGAGATATGCAGATGTAGATCTGGTTTATATTAGTATTGGGACTCAGTCAAAGGTGTAGAGTACTGGAGGTGAGGTGCAGGGATAGACCTGGTATACAGTTTATGAGTATTCAGGCTTTGACACATTAAGACCTGGCTTTGTTGACTAATTGGGTTCAAGCACAGGTGCAGACTTCATAGGTACGTAACTTGGAGCTGAAGTACAGGTGTCGACCTGATTTGTATGAATCTTGGGGCTGAAATGCAGGAGTACTCCTATTTTTATGACAATTGGTGCTGACAGACCTGTAGCAGTAGACTTGTTTTGTTTGAATCCATATTGAGTTTGACGTGCAGGTGGACACCTGGTATGTAAGAATATTGGGGATAAAGTACAAGTGTAGACCTGGTTTGTATGAATGTTGCAGCTCAACCTGGAAGCTACGGCACTGGGGTAAACCTCTTCTATATGAGTGTGCCCATGGATTTACCTGGTTTATACAGTATGAGTAATGGGGTTTAGGGATATACAAGGCTCATACAGGTAATGGGTCTGGATGAGCGTCTATTACCCATTCAAATCAATTCTGACAACCCTGACCTGTTCACCGGACGTGCTACCTTGTCACAGACCTGCAGTTTTCAACCCTCTCTCTCTCTCGCTCTCCCTCCCCCCCTCCCCCTCTCTACCGCACCTGCTGTCTCGACCTCTGAATATTCGGCTATGAAAAGCCAACTGACATTTACTCCTGAGATGCTGACTTGTTGCACCCTCTACAACCACTGTGATTCGTATTTGACCCTGCTGGTCATCTATGATTGTTTGAACATCTTGAAGAACAATCTGGCCTTAATGGCCATGTACTCTTATAATCTCTATCAGCACAGCCAGAAGAGGACTGGTCTCCCTTCAGAGCCTGGTTCCTCTCTAGGTTCCTCTCTAGGTTCCTGCCTTTCTAGGGAGCTTTTTCTAGCCACTGTGCTTCTACATCTGCATTGCTTGCTCTTTGGGGTTTTAGGCAGGGTTTCTGTATAAGCACTTTGTAACATCTGCTGATGTAAAAAGGGCTTTATGAATACATCTGATTTGATGACTAAGATATGGAAATAACAGGGTTTGGATGTGCAGCAAATAGCTGGATATAGGTTACTGTTGGTTACTTGGAATACAGGCCAAAGGAAAGTGGGTAACAGGGCTGAAATAGGCAATTAAAATGAAAAGTAAAATAACTGGGGTCTATGAGTAACAAATAGTGCATTTAGGGCTAGGATGTGGGTGTATCGGTATTGTATCCGTTTTAGGGTATTGACATGTGGGTATAGGGTTAGGGCATGGGAGTAACAGGGCTGGGGTGTGTGGGTAATTGGGTTTAGGTGTGTGGGTAAGTGGGCTAAGGTACAGTGCCTTGCGAAAGTATTCGGCCCCCTTGAACTTTGCGACCTTTTGCCACATTTCAGGCTTCAAACATAAAGATATAAAACTGTATTTTTTTGGATCATTCAGAGATCCTCACTGAACTTCTGGAGAGAGTTTGCTGCACTGAAAGTAAAGGGGCTGAATAATTTTGCACGCCCAATTTTTCAGTTTTTGATTTGTTAAAAAAGTTTGAAATATCCAATAAATGTCATATTTACATTACATTTACATTTAAGTCATTTAGCAGACGCTCTTATCCAGAGCGACTTACAAATTGGTGCATTCACCTTATGACATCCAGTGGAACAACCACTTTACAATAGTGCATCTAAATATTTTAAGGGGGGTGAGAAGGATTACTTTATCCTATCCTAGGTATTCCTTAAAGAGGTGGGGTTTCAGGTGTCTCCGGAAGGTGGTGACTGACTCCGCTGTCCTGGCGTCGTGAGGGAGTTTGTTCCACCATTGGGGAGCCAGAGCAGCGAACAGTTTTGACTGGGCTGAGCGGGAACTGTACTTCCTCAGTGGTAGGGAGGCGAGCAGGCCAGAGGTGGATGAACGCAGTGCCCTTATTTGGGTGTAGGGCCTGATCAGAGCCTGGAGGTACTGAGGTGCCGTTCCCCTCACAGCTCCGTAGGCAAGCACCATGGTCTTGTAGCGGATGCGAGCTTCAACTGGAAGCCAGTGGAGAGAGCGGAGGAGCGGGGTGACGTGAGAGAACTTGGGAAGGTTGAACACTAGACGGGCTGCGGCGTTCTGGATGAGTTGTAGGGGTTTAATGGCTCAGGCAGGGAGCCCAGCCAACAGCGAGTTGCAGTAATTCAGACGGGAGATGACAAGTGCCTGGATTAGGACCTGCGCCGCTTCCTGTGTGAGGCAGGGTCGTACTCTGCGGATGTTGTAGAGCATGAACCTACAGGAACGGGCCACCGCCTTGATGTTAGTTGAGAACGACAGGGTGTTGTCCAGGATCACGCCAAGGTTCTTAGCGCTCTGGGAGGAGGACACAATGGAGTTGTCAACCGTGATGGCGAGATCATGGAACGGGCAGTCCTTCCCCGGGAGGAAGAGCAGCTCCGTCTTGCCGAAGTTCAGCTTGAGGTGGTGATCCGTCATCCACACTGATATGTCTGCCAGACATGCAGAGATGCGATTCGCCACCTGGTCATCAGAAGGGGGAAAGGAGAAGGTTAATTGTGTGTCGTCTGCATAGCAATGATAGGAGAGACCATGTGAGGTTATGACAGAGCCAAGTGACTTGGTGTATAGCGAGAATAGGAGAGGGCCTAGAACAGAGCCCTGGGGGACACCAGTGGTGAGAGCGCGTGGTGAGGAGACAGATTCTCGCCACGCCCCCTGGTAGGAGCGACCTGTCAGGTAGGACGCAATCCAAGCGTGGGCCGCGCCGGAGATGCCCAACTCGGAGAGGGTGGAGAGGAGGATCTGATGGTTCACAGTATCGAAGGCAGCCGATAGGTCTAGAAGGATGAGAGCAGAGGAGAGAGAGTTAGCTTTAGCGGTGCGGAGCGCCTCCGTGATACAGAGAAGAGCAGTCTCAGTTGAATGACTAGTCTTGAAACCTGACTGATTTGGATCATGAAGGTCATTCTGAGAGAGATAGCGGGAGAGCTGGCCAAGGACGGCACGTTCAAGAGTTTTGGAGAGAAAAGAAAGAAGGGATACTGGTCTGTAGTTGTTGACATCGGAGGGATCGAGTGTAGGTTTTTTCAGAAGGGGTGCAACTCTCGCTCTCTTGAAGACGGAAGGGACGTAGACAGTGGTCAGGGATAAGTTGATGAGCGAGGTGAGGTAAGGGAGAAGGTCTCCGGAAATGGTCTGGAGAAGAGAGGAGGGGATAGGGTCGAGCGGGCAGGTTGTTGGGCGGCCGGCCGTCACAAGACGCGAGATTTCATCTGGAGAGAGAGGGGAGAAAGAGGTCAGAGCACAGGGTAGGGCAGTGTGAGCAGAACCAGCGGTGTCGTTAGACTTAGCAAACGAGGATCGGATGTCGTCGACCTTCTTTTCAAAATGGTTGACGAAGTCATCTGCAGAGAGGGAGGAGGGGGGGGAGGGGAAGGAGGATTCAGGAGGGAGGAGAAGGTGGCAAAGAGCTTCCTAGGGTTAGAGGCAGATGCTTGGAATTTAGAGTGGTAGAAAGTGGCTTTAGCAGCAGAGACAGGGGAGGAAAATGTAGAGAGGAGGGAGCGAAAGGATGCCAGGTCCGCAGGGAGGCGAGTTTTCCTCCATTTCCGCTCGGCTGCCCGGAGGCCTGTTCTGTGAGCTCGCAATGAGTTGTCAAGCCACGGAGCGGGAGGGGAGGACCGAGCCGGCCTGGAAGATAGGGGACATAGAGAGTCAAAGGATGCAGAAAGGGAGGAGAGGAGGGTTGAGGAGGCAGAATCAGGAGATAGGTTGGAGAAGGTTTGAGCAGAGGGAAGAGATGATAGGATGGAAGAGGTGAGAGTAGCGGGGGAGAGAGAGCGAAGGTTGGGACGGCGCGATACCATCCGAGTAGGGGCAGTGTGGGAAGTGTTGGATGAGAGCGAGAGGGAAAAGGATACAAGGTAGTGGTCGGAGACTTGGAGGGAGTTGCAATGAGGTTAGTGGAAGAACAGCATCTAGTAAAGATGAGGTCGAGCGTATTGCCTGCCTTGTGAGTAGGGGGAAGGTGAGAGGGTGAGGTCAAAAGAGGAGGAGTGGAAAGAAGGAGGCAGAGAGGAATGAGTCAAAGGTAGACGTGGGGAGGTTAAAGTCGCCCAGAACTGTGAGAGGTGAGCCGTCCTCAGGAAAGGAGCTTATCAAGGCATCAAGCTCATTGATGAACTCTCCGAGGGGACCTGGAGGGCGATAAATGATAAGGATGTTAAGCTTGAAAGGGCTGGTAACTGTGACAGCATGAAATTCAAAGGAGGCGATAGACAGATGGGTAAGGGGAGAAAGAGAGAATGACCACTTGGGAGAGATAAGGATCCCGATGCCACCACCCCGCTGACCAGAAGCTCTCGGGGTGTGCGAGAACACGTGGGCGGACGAAGAGAGAGCAGTAGGAGTAGCAGTGTTATCTGTGGTGATCCATGTTTCTGTCAGTGCCAAGAAGTCGAGGGACTGGAGGGAGGCATAGGCTGAGATGAACTCTGCCTTGTTGGCTGCAGATCGGCAGTTCCAGAGGCTACCGGAGACCTGGAACTCCACGTGGGTCGTGCGCGCTGGGACCACCAGATTAGGGTGGCAACGGCCACGCGGTGTGGAGCGTTTGTATGGTCTGTGCAGAGAGGAGAGAACAGGGATAGACAGATACATAGTTGACAGGCTACAGAAGAGGCTACGCTAATGCAAGGAGTTTGGAATGACAAGTGGACTACACGTCTCGAATGTTCAGAAAGTTAAGCTTACGTAGCAAGAATCTTATTGACTAAAATGATTAAAATGATACAGTACTGCTGAAGTAGGCTAGCTGGCAGTGGCTGCGTTGTTGACTTTGTAGGCTAGCTGGCAGTGGCTGCGTTGTTGACACTACACTAATCAAGTCGTTCCGTTGAGTGTAATAGTTTCTACAGTGCTGCTATTCGGGGGCTAGCTGGCTAGCTAGCAGTGTTGATTACGTTACGTTGCGTTAAAAAGAACGACAATAGCTGGCTAGCTAACCTAGAAAATCGCTCTAGACTACACAATTATCTTTGATACACAGACGGCTATGTAGCTAGCTATGTAGCTAGCTACGATCAAACAAATCAAACCGTTGTGCTGTAATGAAATGAAATGAAAAATGTGATACTACCTGTGGAGCGAAGCGGAATGCGACCGGGTTGTTGAGTGCGGAAGTTCTATTCAGTAGATGTTGGCTAGCTGTTGGCTAGCTAGCAGTGTCTCCTACGTTAAGGACGACAAATAGCTGACTAGCTAACCTCGGTAAATTAAGATAATCACTCTAAGACTACACGCTCTAAACTACACAATTATCTTGGATACGAAGACAGCAAAGACAACTATGTAGCTAGCTAACACTACACTAATCAAGTCGTTCAGTTGAGTGTAATAGTTTCTACAGTGCTGCTATTCGGTAGACGGTGGACGTTTGCTAGCTGGCTAGCTGCTGGGCAGATAGCAGTGTAGACTACGTTAGGACGACAAATACGAAGTTGCAATAGAAATGCTGACTGTTTCACTTTGTTGTCCTCTTTCTTTTCCTTTTTCTTCTGTCCTTCTTTTGTCCTTATTTTGTCTTCCTTTCTTCTGTTAACTAGATATTTTTTGTTGTTATTCTTTGTAAGCTAGCTAGCTTCTTCCAGGAGAGTCCCTAGCAACTGCTTAGCAACAAGTAAACAATTCTGCTAGCAATTCAGCTAGCTAAGATAACTGTACAATTTTATGAAAAATAGTTAATAATTAATGTCGTTCCACTTCATGATTGTGTCCCACTTGTTGTTGATTCTTCACAACAAAAAAATACAGTTTTATATCTTTATGTTTGAAGCCTGAAATGTGGCAAAAGGTCGCAAAGTTCAATGGGGCCGAATACTTTCGCAAGGCACTGTATTGGGGTTGAGGAATATAGGTGAGTGTCTGTTAATTGTATCATAGGCAGAGCGCTGTATGTTTTTTAAAGCAACATGTATTACATGTTAGGATTACTAATGGCATAAGATTTGCATAGTGGCATGTCTGTCTGGAACAAATGGTGCTACCTCACCGGGATTCACTTTGGTCTTAAACTTAATGATCAAACATCCATAAATTTCTATTTGAACAAACAAAAGCAGAATGCACAGGAGCTAGTTCAGAAGGCAAGTCCTTCTACAGAAAAGTGCCATGCAGGAAGACCCTGACAGGGACAGGGAAGGTCTGCTATAGGCTAAATGGATTGTGCTGTGGAGACTTTGATGTGCATAGGGTGTGGTGCAGGGGGCTAGCGCCCACCCCAACCAACCCCACCCCATCCGACCCTTTCAAAGTCCAAGACCAGTCCAGGACCAGCCCAGGTCAACCCCACCCCATCTCATCTAACCCACCCCATCCTATCCCAGCCCCGTTTGGCACAGTTATCAGACAGGATGCATGTGAGAGCCATAAATAGAGGCACAGAGCTGCAGATCTCCGATCCCAGCCAAGCGGCCCAAGATTACACCTGCTGAGAGAGAGAAAGAGAGAGAGAGAGAGAGAGAGAGAGAGAGAGAGAGAGAGAGAGAGAGAGAGAGAGAGAGAGAGAGAGAGAGAGAGAGAGAGAGAGAGAGAGAGAGAGAGCTACCCTCTTCTTAATATTCTCTCCCTGTTTCTGTCTTGTTCACAGATCATTAGATCTGTCATATTGAGGATATCCTGTACTGGAACATTGTTAGTTCCCATGTAGAAGCTGATATACAAACCACATCCTGATCCTCTACTGTTTTTATGTCATTTCGACCATCACACGTGGGTTTCTCCAGCTCCTCTCTGTGTGACACAGTGTTACCTCATCATTGCTGGCTAGATTAGCTTTTCACATAAATCCCCTATAATTGACCATGGGAAACCTCTATAGAGGAACTGTATTAATGAATCAGTCATGTGAAAGATGAATGTGATATAGCATGAGAGTTTTAGCCTGAGAGAGACAGAGATTTTACAGGGACAAAGGAAAAGAGAAGAAGCGGTAAGTCCACTCTCTTTAACCTTATTCCTGAACCATTTGTTATTTCCACGAACGAACAAACGCACACACCCACACCTTTGTTTTACTATCCTTGTGTGGACTTGTGGTCCCCAACATTGCTGGGTAGGGGTCAGACGTATCCTTCTGCCTGCCTTTATCACAATCAAAGGCCAACGAGGAACAGGGGGAGCTACAGGAAGTGTGTTTCTTTGGAGATTAGTTGCCATGGTCTGTGGTGGTACGAATAGGGAATTTAAAGCCCTGCTCTCTCTCTCTCTCTCTCTCTCTCTCTCTCTCTCTCTCTCTCTCTCTCTCTCTCTCTCTCTCTCTCTCTCTCTCTCTCTCCTGCTCTCTAGAACAACAAGCTTTAACTACAGTCTAACTGTAGCCTGCCAATATGATGGGAGTCTGAGAATGGCACAGTGCCGTTCTACCATTCTACCGGCCATGACCGTCGTGTGCCCGAGGAGGGCTACACTCATGTGGTAATCAGACCTTGCATGTGCACCGGATCCCTACTAGTATTCATAGCCTATATTTAGAATCCTAATGGATGGAAAATGGGGGCATGAAAGGATTACGCTTCTAATCAACTGAGATTTGAACATTTCTCAGAATGAGTTGCTCCTGAGCTCCTGCTGGATAATGTTGAATGGATAATGCTGAATGGATAATGCTGAATGGATAATGCTGAATGGATAATGCATGGGATACCTGAATGGAAGCAATTTGATAGCTATAGCTGACCCTGCAGGAAATGCTCTGAATAGAATATGACTTGATATGAGATATATCAAATTCACCATGGTTTATTGGTGACTAGCACCTGTTCCCAATGCCTATATCAGACAATATGGCCTTAGGCTGGCCATCATCTGATTCAGCCAAATATACATGCTCCGTATTTTAACTGGGTCTGGAGGGCACAATGGATTGTCACAGTATCACAAGACAGGAGTCTGGCAGGGGTACCACTCAGTCTGCAGGCTGACTGCCTGGGATCCCATAAGCCAGAGGCAGGCAGCATATTGAGCTCTTCTCATTAAAGTGTCACCATGAGCTTACAATCTGGGCATTTTGGGCTTCCATCCATCACACCCAACCCCACCCCCACACACACCCACTTCTACATGAATCTCTCCCCGTCCCAACCAGGGCACAATACTGTCTCATGTGGAGGCAACAGAGACTAACAAGCACGCATGCACAAACGCAAGTACACACACACACACACACACACACACACACACACACAGAGAGAGAGCACAACACAGTTGGTGTCTTAATTAGCTTTGGATTAGGGTACAGCATGTGCAGGAACTGAAAAATAAAGGGGAGAGGAGACTGGGGAATGTGGGAAGTGTGGCGTGGTTTTGGTGGGGAATCGGCTGTTTGTTTCCATTTGGTCAGGCAATGTCGGGGAAGCTACTCTGAAAATGTAGTTTACCAAGCTACCAAGTACTTCACACTGGAAGAAGCTAAGCTACACTAAAGCTACTCTTAAGTAGAATATATTTTAGGCCAACTTAATAACATGTTCCGGAACTTTGGCAACTACTGAGTCATTTTTAAATCTCCTGCTTCGGGCTGGATCTGTAGTTCATTCATGCATAATCTATGAGCAGAATTACTGTCTTACCTCAGTTAGCCACAAAATCCCTAGTTTGAAAGTGATTGTTTTTTCTGGAAGCCATGCTGCGCCATTTTCCCCCACGTGGGCAGGCCCCCTAGCAATTCAAGTTCTAGCCAATGAATTTCAGCCTCTCGCATTTTGAGTGACTGCTAGCAAGATACACACAGCATAGCGCGAGAGAGAGCAATGACCAAATAAGGCCATCTTCTGTATACCCATCCTACCTTGTCACAACACAACTGATTGGCTCAAACGCATTAAGAAGGAAAGAAATTCCACAAATGAACTTTTAACAAGGCACACCTGTTAATTGAAATGCATTCCAGGTGACATCCTCATGAAGCTGGTTGAGAGAATGCCAAGAGTGTGCAAAGCTGTCATCAAGGCAACAGGTGGCTTCTTTGAAGAATTTAAAATTTAAAATGTATTTAGATTTGTTTGGTTACTACATTATTTCATATGTGTTATTATTTCATATGTGTTATTATGTGTTATTTCGTAGTTGTGATGTCTTCACTGTTATTCGACAATGTAGAAAATAGTAAAAATAAAGAAAAACCCTTGAATGAGTAGGTGTGTCCAAACTTTTGACTGGTACCATAGTATGCAATTATCGGGGACTACTTGCTTGTGCGCGCTACTTTCAGAACTACTGGCTACAAGGTATACACAACTAACAGAGAATCTCTTTAACTGAAGTTACTGAGAAAAAGTAGTTCATTACATCCAAACTACTTTGTGAAAAATCAGCATATCTAAATCTGAAATGTCATAGACTACAAATTGCAATAACAGTTCCATCTGGAGTCAGATGTTAACAGAATGTGTCATTTAGCTATTAAACGCAGTTGAATTAGGCACACAAACTATATTTAAAGTGAGAATTAGGTTGGTCTGATGCTGAAAAGGACATTCTTGCCTACTTCACCCAGGTACTTTTGTTGCAAAAGATGGTAATGTGTAGTTCCAGTAGTTAGCCACACCACTACGTGGCAAACAAAAGTTATTGACTACTGAAAACACTACCAAGGTTTGGATTTAGTTCAACTACCACCAATCTACTGCAAAATGAAATTATTTTACTAGTAGATTACTTGAACTAAATGTTGTTCACTACTCCCCAACACTGTGGGCAGGTCCCAACAAGGTAGGTTGTTCAAACTGGACTGGGCAGGAGGAGGAGCAGGAGAACAGGACATGCCTCAGCACACATGTCAGTGTTGGAGAAACCTAGCCCTGGCATTGGTTAGATTGGTGACCCTTGACCTCCCAAGCTGTATGGACATGTCATCTCTTCCTGCCTCCACAGGCTTTTCAATAATTAATCCACTCCCACTTATCATTTCTTTATTGGACACAGAGGGAAAGAGGCAGGCTTCTCAAGTTGCCCCCTACTGAAAAAAAACACACACAATCACAGATCACGGCCTGCCTGTAATGTCAACCCCCACACTAGCATAGAAACACACACACACACACAGAGTTACTCAAACAAAGACACACACACACACCGGCAAACACATACACACTCATGCACACAGATATACACAAACAAAGACAGTACACACACACCTGCCCGCACTTTGTAAACCCCATCGGCCTCGGCACGCCAACTCAATTGAATTACTGTTATCATACACCCCCGGCTGGGAGTGATGTCCAGTCTGCCCGTCATGAACCATGCCTCATATGTCTGGCCTTCACTGGAGCACATACACAAGACCAAACACACACACACACACATAAATATGCAGGGCCAACAAACACACACACACACACACACACACACACACACACACACACACACACACACACACACACACACACACACACACACACACACACACACACACACACACACACACACACACACCCACACACACACACACACACACTCACACCCACCCACAACCAAAAACAGAGACAAACACAAGCACCACCACTGCCTCCCATTATGGCAATCACTTACAGGCCATATTGATTCCCCTCAAGCTCTGAGTCATAGTTTGGGCAGGAGAGATGTTACCCAGCTAACAATTCTAGGGAGAGTGTACGTTTTTGTAATGTTACCCATAATGTTCCCCTAATGTTTGAGTGTCCAGTTTTCCGTTAGTTAAGGGAACATTCTATCAATGTTAGCAAAAACCTTCTGAGAACCTTTTTAGCGTGTTTTGGCGTTAGAGGTAGGAGAACATTCCCTTAATGTCAAAGAGAACATACCCAGAACATGGATACCATGTTCTCAGAATATACAATGTTAATGTTCTAGACACATTTCATGGGACGTTGCAAAAACATTTCTGTCCAATTTCCTGAGGGTTAGGAGAATATTCCATCAACGTCCCACCAAATATACACAGCATGGTGGTTGCCATGTTCTCAGAATATAATATATACATTTCCAAGACACGTTTCATGGGAACGTTGCAAGAACATTCATGTTTCCAGTTTTCTGAGGGTTAGGAGAATATTTCATCAATGTTCCACCCGACAAACACAGAACATTGTTGCCATATTCCCAGAACATAAGATATTCATGTTCTAGATACTTTTTATGGGAACGTTGCAGGAACACTTCTGTGTGTCAGTTGTCAGGTCATCGCCTGATGGAACCAATGAAATGTTCTCTCCACCAAAAAATGGTTTCCTTACACACCACGCCTATTGCCGTGCCAATCAAGACCCTGATTGGGAAACTACTGATCCATTCACAGCTCTTAGTCTGTTGGCAAGGTTATGGATACTCACCAACACAGCACTTTTAGCAAACCACACACTGTTTCCACATCATTTCAACAACATAAAGATCTATGTGATGACGTTGAAAAGTCACCGACGTAAAAAGGGAATTTCATGGGTTTTTTTTCGCCCAACTTTCAATCTAGATTTAAAGACATGGTGACATTTTTGTTGTTGTTGATTTCACGTTGAATTCACATTAGTCGACAATTCAACCAAATGTAAATCAAAACTAGGTGTTGAAATTGCATCTGTGACCCAGTGGGAGTGTTTCCAACTTGCATATTTCACACACTTGATATACCTGATTGCATTGTGCATTTTCATTTACACAGTAGTTATTATTCAACATTCCTCACCTGGGATTTGAACTCAAAACCTCTTGGTTCACGGTACACCAATTGTCCTGCTACGAAACTATGTATGTGTCTTGTGTCGGTTTATCTAACTATTCAGCTTCTTGATATGCCCCACCTGTCAGGTGTATGAATTATCTTGGCAAAGGAGAAATACTCACAATAGCTGGGATGTAAACAAATCTGTGCACAAAATTTTTGAGAAGTAAGCTTTTTGTGTGTATGGAACATTTTGGGGATCTTTTATTTCAGCTTGTGAAACATGGGAACAACACTTTACATGTTACGTTTATGTTTATGTTCAGTATAGCCCTGTCCTGTCCAGATTAAACACTACCCCCGTCCTCCCTAGGTCCTTGTGTAGATCTGAAACAACTTGATAGGTGTAAGGCTGTAAGCAATAGGGTGAATGAACTTTGAAGTAAATTTCAGTTCTGTTAAAAGTACATTCAATATACACTTGTATTGATGATAGGGATTCAGAAGTATCAGGTTATCATGCCCCACCAACATTAGACAACTATACAGAAAGACCTTAAATTGCTAAAATAAGTCAATCAAATCAATGATGAGAATAGTCAAATGAACCAATACCTGACACATGGTGGCGTAGCGGGAAGATCAGTGTACCGTGAACCAAGTGGTGGTGAGATCCCAGGTGAGGACATGTTGAATAATAATTACTGTATAAATGGATCAGTGGTTAACCAATCAGGGCCTTGATGGGCTTGGCAACAGTAACAAGGTGTGACGTGTAATTAAAATGTGTAATTAAACGTTTCTTTGGGAATGTCTTGACAACTGATACGCAGAAATGCTCTTGCAGCGTTCCCATTAAACGTGTATCGAACTGTAACATGTTTTGTTCTGAGAACATGGCAACAATGCTCCGTGTACACGTTTTGGTGTGACATGGATCAAATATTCTACTAACCACCAGCACACTGGACACACGAATGCTCTTGCAGCGTTTCCATGAAACGTGTCTAGAACATGAACATCTTCAAATGGTAACATGGTAGGCAGGTTCTGGGTAAGTTCTATTTTACATGAAGGGAATAGTCTCTTGGAAACATTCCTTGCACATCCTCTGGAACGTTCCCATTAAAACGTTAGTTAATAACCTAATGAGACTCTCAAGGGAATGTCCTCTAAAATTGTGTGGGAGGTTTGTTGTTAGCTGGGTAGATCCCAGGCTATTGATTTGTTCACTGTGGAAATTGCTGCCCTGCGTTACGCTGTTCTTTTCCTTCTGTTCGGTTTCAGTCTGGCAGGTTTTTGTTGCTAGGCAAATGGAAGAGGAGATTAATGAAACCAGCCAGGCTCATGTATTGAAAACAAAAACACCAGTCCACTGCATTACAGAGGCAGGCAGAGAGGGCTGGATGCAGAGGAAAACCCAACTGAATAATGAACCAACACACTCGGACCTAAGAGGCTGAAAAAGATGAGAGCGTACTGAAATGCAGTAGCTGGTTTAACACACCTTGTTCTTCCAGCCTCATAGACCACGTCATAAGAACATGCTTTTAATTGGAACCACTGACACATTTCTGAGCCCACAATTATGTACACTGAACAAAAATAATAACACAACATGTAAAGTGTTGGTCCCATGTTTCATGAGCTGAAATAAAATATATATATCACTGTTAGGGAGCATTTCTCCTTTGCTAAGATAATCCATCCACCTGACAGGTGTGGCATATCAAGAAGCTGATTAAACAGCATCATCATTAAACAGGTGCACCTTGTGCTGGGGACAAAAAAAAGGCCACCAAAAAAATTAAAATAAATAGGCGCACAACACAATGCCACAGATGTCTCAGGTTTTGAGGGAGCACGCAATTGGCATGCTGACTGCAGGAATGTCCAGCAGAGCTGACTGCCACGCCGTTTTAGAGAATTCTGCAGTGCGTCCAACCGGTCTCACATCCGCATACCATGTGTATCCACGCCAGCGCAGGACGTGTGGAGAAAAAAAATTATTCTGGTTGGCTGGGCGTGGCTCCCTAGTGGGTGGAACTTTCTGCCAAGTGGGTGGAACTATGCCTTCCCAGGCCCACCCATGGCTGCACCCCTGCCCAGTCATGTGAAATCCATAGAAAAGGGTCTAATGAATTTATTTAAATTGACTGATTTCCTTATGTGAAATGTAATTCAGTCAAATCTTTGAAATTGTTGCATGTTGCATTTATACTTCTGTTCAGTATAAATGTGGAGTCTGAATCATTTTAGCGGATCTACTGAGGCAGATCTGCACAGTGTTAGCAACAGTGCTAAGAGGGCAGGAGAGGGAAGGAGAGGAGAAGAGAGAGAGAGAAGACACACTGGGGCTTTCCCCAGAGCCGCTCTGTTCTGAGCCAAGGAGAAGGGGTTTCCATGGCAGCCACGCTACATCCCACACCGCCCTCACCACACTCCGCATGGGGGCACAGCCTTCACTACACCAGAAAAAAAGGTGCTATCTAGAACCTTAAAGAATTATTTAGCTGTCCCCATATGAGAACCCTTTTTGGTTCCATGTATAATCCTTTTGGTTTCGGGTAGAACTCATTTGGGTTCTACCTTCCCCTCTGTGGAAAGGCATGGCAGCCACAGAGAGATTACCCACTCCCCCCTCAGCCACAGAGAGATTACCCACGCCCCCTAAAATCACTCATGTCTTATCGATGCTGCCGTATGCTAGGGAAGTCTTATACACAGACTATGCCAGGGCAGTCTGAAATCTGAATCATGCCCTGCTAGCTGGTAATGGTTCCTTTATTTCACCATGCAAGGGAGAGACATAGTCTATGGCTCTTACCTATTAAAAGGGTGTGCCTTGTGCCCCCCAAATTCCCAGGGTCCTATCCACAAACTGTGCCATAAGCTTCTTTATGCTCTCCTGTGTTTATTGGGGTATGCGAATCGTGGAGAGACGGGAGTAATTGGAGAGCCCATCCCCCCTCTCACTGGTTCTAATGTACATGTATCATTAGTATTTTGTCATTTGATATCCCCACCCATTTTATTTGCTGCTAATTAAACAGTTGATGAGCTTTGCATGCTTGTTGATGTCTACCAGGCAGAGATTGACTTCTGGCTGAAATCTGTCAATCCATGCTGACACATAATTCATATCAGTACTTGCAAAGCGGTTTAATACCGGAGTGTACAGACGGTGATATGGAGTCACTTTGTGTCATACAAGTCGATGGCGTTTAAGTAACAGAGAATGACTCAGCTGTTACCAACAACCACAGATTCAGAACATAAAACTTCCTACAGTGCAGTAGAACCACCCATCACTCTTATCCACCCTCCTGACTGTCTCCACCATCCTGACTCCTGAGTGGCTGAAACAGAAGCAAGGGGGAAGGGCCACGAGGCAACCTTGAAAAGGGATCATGGTTAGGGACCAATCCTATTGGTGTGACAGACCAGTGGTACGCACAAGCATGCTTTAAGCCCTCACCCCAGGGAGCTGTGACACCAGCTGCAGGACCAGACCTGCAGTGCTGATCCAATGCACACCCATCCCATCCCAAGCATCAGCGGATGGGGAGTAGCTGGCCCTAGTGTGAAAGATCTAGACAAGCAACACGCTGATAGCTTCCTATATCAAAGTTACCCATTTGTACATGAACACCTCTTTGATTGATACAACGCTGAAGCATCAATCATTTCCTCTCCCAATGCTCTCTGCCCCCCCCTCCCCTTATCCCTCTCTCTTTATATCATCCATCTACATTTTTATCTACCGTTCTTTCTCATTCTAAAAAAAATAGACAAGGCATGCATGTATGTATGATTGATCAAGCCTCTGTTTTAGCTAATCAATCTGAGAGGTAGGAAGGCATAACAGGCTTACGAGAAAAGGCAGGAGAGGGAGGGGGAGTGGAGGTCAACAGAAGAAGGGGCAGATGCTTGGGCTTCAGATGCCGTGAGCAAATAATTATCCTGATGATATTTGTAGATTGCGGCACGACGCAGAGGAGAGGGAATCAGGATTTGGGGAATACCTCACAACACAGAGAGAGAGAGAGAGAGAGTAGGAGAGAGAGTGGCTTTTAATTGCAGAGGGATATGCTGCCTGCCTCCCACACTCTCTCTCACTGTTCCTCTTACTCTCGCTCTCCTGCTTTCTCTATCCCCCTTTCTACCGCTTCGTCATACATAGCGTGAGAAAGTGGAGCCTCGCTCCCGTGTTTGTAGTGGAGTCATGTCCTCCATAAAAACTCCTCCATTGATCCACACTAACACATTCATTTTCTGTGTAAAAATAGAGATCTTTGGGGAAGCTAGCTTGCATTAGCATGGAATGTGCATTAAATACTGACAAGGAAACTGCTTTGAATTCACACCGGCACCCATCTGCAGGCTTTACACACAGACTGGAGAGTACAGAGATGTAACACAGAGAAAGCATGCAAAGCTGATCAACTGTCTAATTAGCGACAAATAAAATGGGTGGGGAGATCAATAGACAGAGAGAGAGAGAGATATATACTGAGTGTAGAAAAAATTAAGAACACCATCCCCCCTACAAGCCGCCGAAAGTGTTCCACGGGGATGCTGTGGGATATCCAATGGATATCCTTGCCTGTGAAGCCCTTTTTGTGCAAAGTAATGATTACGGCACGTGTTTCCTTGCAGGTAACCATGGTTGACAGAGGAAGAACAATGATTCCAAGCACCACCCTCCTTTTAAAGCTTCCAGTCTGTTATTTGAACCCAATCAGCATGACAGAGTGATCTCCAGCCTTGTCCTCGTCAACACTCACATCTGTGTTAACGAGAGAATCACTGACATGATGTCAGCTGGTCCTTTTGTGGCAGGGCTGAAATGCAGTGGAAATGTTTTTGGGGGATTCAGTTCATTTGCATGGCAAAGAGGGACTTTGCAATTAATTTCAATTCATCTGATCACTCTCCATAATATTCTGGAGTATATGCAAATTGCCATCATAAAAACTGAGGCAGCAGACTTTGTGAAAATTGATATTTGTGTTATTCTCAAAACTTTTGGCCACGACTGTACAACCCTTCAAATGAGTGGATTCGGCTATTTCAGCCATACCCGTTGCTGACAGGGGTATAAAATCGAGCACACATCCATGCATTCTCCATAGACAAACATTGTCAGTAGAATAGCCTTACTGAAGAGCTCAGCAACTTTCAACGTGGCACAGTCAAAGGACGCCACTTTTCCAACAAGTAAGTTCGTCAAATTTCAAATTTCTGCCCTGCTAGAGCTGCCCCGGTCAACTGTAAGTGCTATTATTGTGAAGTGGAAATGTCTAAGAGCAACAACGGCTCAGCTACAAAATGGTAGGCCACACAAGCTCACAGAGCAGGACAGCCGAGTGCTGAAGTGCATACCAGGTAAAAATGGTCTGTCCTCGGTTACAATGCTCACTACCGAATTAGCATCAGCACAACAACTGTTCATTGGGAGATTCATGAAATGGGTTTCCATGGCCGAGCAGCCGCACACAAGCCTAAGATCACCATGTGCAATGCCAAGCGTCGGCTGGAGTGGTGTAAAGGTTGCCGCCATTGGACTCTGGAGCAGTGGAAACGCGTTCTCTGGAGTGATGAATCACACTTCACAATTTGGCAGTCCGACAGACTAATCTTGGTTTGGAGGATGCCAGGAGAACACTATCTGCCTGAATGCATAGTGCCATTCTGTAAAGTTTGTTGGAGGAGGAATAATGGTCTGGACTGTTTTTTATGGTTAGGCTAGGCCCCTTAGTTCCAGTGAACGGAAGAGACGATTCTGTGCTTCTAACTTTGTGCCAACAATTTGGGGACGGTCCTTTCCTATTTCAGCATGGCAATAACCCCGTTCACAAAGCGAAATCCATACAGAAATGGTTTGTCGAGATCAGTGTAGAAGAACTTGACTGGCCTGCACAGAGCCCTGATCTCAAACCCATCGAAAACCTTTGGGATGAATTGGAACGCCGACTGTGAGCCAGACCTAATCGCCCAATAAGTCCCTGCAGCAATGATCCAACATATATTGGAAAGCCTTCCCTGAAGAGTGGAGGCTGTTATAGCAGCAAAGGGGTGACCAACTCTATGATAATGCCCATGATTTTGCAATGTGATGTTCGACGAGCAGGTGCCCACATACTTTTGGTCATGTAGTGTATATAGTGCGAGAGAGGAAGAGAGAGACACCGTTTTAAATATTTCATACAGCGCTGAATTCCTATTAAAATAAGCCTATCAAAAAACAAAAGCCAGCTCTTTGTTTCGAGGGGGCTTGATCTCTCTCCAGAATATGGCAAGATGAAAAGAGATTTGGGAACTTTTTCTTCGGTACAAGAACCTTCCGGCCCCTTTGTGTGTTATCCTGCCTGCCCGCCCACCTATGACACATGTCCTCAAATGGGACCGATTCTCATTACATTTGCCACGGTGTGACACATTGATCGATTGAGGTTTTATAAATGTGAGGAAGATGATTTGACCTGGTTTTCATGAATTCCCGAGATGTCTTTCTCGTTTGAGAGCATCAAACTTCACAGGCATGTTTAGAATTGGTTTAAGGAACCTATTTCTATTCAGATCCTATTGAATTATAGGTCATACTGCAGAAAGTTCCATTAGAACATGACTCTTTACAACTGAAAGAGACTTCTCTCTCTCCTCTGCGTTCTCTGAGTAATGAGTGAGTGGGTAAGATGATGTGTAAAGTAGAGCAGGGAGTGAGCAGTGAGACACATGCCCTCTAGTGGCCGACGACAGCCTCCAGCTCTGTCAAGGACGTTTCCTCCGTGCCTGCCTGACACCTGCAGAGGCTCAACATGTCTGTTTCCTCAGTCTGTCTGTCTCCACAGCCAAATCACAAATACACACAATACTGAACTCACAAATTATGCATCTGGTGAGGAGAGCAGCCTCAGGCAAGCATATGGCCCAGGCCTGCTAACCAGCCAGGCAGACCTGCACATCTGGGTTTTGGGTTTGGTTTTCTCGATGTCACTTACAATCTCCATTTTATTGAGATTCACCATTTTGTTTGGGTTTCACGCTTTGCAAAGGGAAGAAGGAGCGTGAGTTGATTCCAGCTGCAAGGAGACTGGCAACCTGGTGGGATAAGACAATGACATGTTCGTATTCTGAAGGCACACCAGCCTATCAGGCCCCAACGTTTCAGACTGACAGTCTCTCCTGTGACTGAGTGATGACTGTAATGTCTAATTGAATTAGCATGCATTTGCAAAGAATGGCTTGCAGATGTGAGTGAAGGTTTGCAGCAGACAACGTGGATAATCTCTGTCCCCGCGACGATTAGCATAATTGGAGACTAACGGCATCAAATAAAAGGACTTGGCTGCCAGACAACAGAGGAACCCCTGCAGAGGTTTAAGAGACAGCTGTGCATTGTCTTGAGGTATAGTAAAACACACACATTCACACATGCATGCACACGAGCAGACACACATTTTGCATAAAAAAGCACTTCATGCAGATGTACACATTGTGTATACATTTTCAATGAACAGAGGGAAGATTTCATAGTTGGTTTTCACATTCAGTAAGAAAAGCCTAGTTCGTGTAACAGGATGCACCACCCCTGGGTAGAGAACAGACGTTCCTCAAAATAAACTTTCATTGTTGGTTTAATGTCACCTCAATTTTGCTGTTTGATTAGAGTGTCTAGTGCACCAATGTGTGAATGTGAGTGCTGTAAAACAAAGATGAGGGACATGTCACATCCTTTCCTCTCCCCTTAGTGGCTTGCCTTAAGACGACAGTGACTTAATATTTCACAGTCTCCCGTGCTCATAACACACACGCTCGTGCTTCAAGCAGTGCAGCTCATCTATGAGGAAAACAAATGGGAGCGATTCTCTGGAGGCATGAATAAAACAACACACAGCATTCAATCTAGCACTTCAGCAGGATGCAGAGGACAATTTTCATATCAAACAAAACCATTCACACCTGGGTTGGGAAGGGGTGGGCAATCCGCAAATCAGATATTCACCCCCTTGATATTTACTTAATATCTCTGTAATGTCCGGCAGGAATGCATAAGATCATGTGACACTAGATGATGTCATCAGCTGCAGTTGCCATGACAGAGTACTCTTCTATCTGTGGAAGCCATTTTCCTCCAGCCCTATATTGTTCATCTATATTACAGAGCTATTAAAACCCTATCAGGGTGCTGGAAGGATGGAGCATTCAGACAGTAATTAGTGTTATTCTAGTGTGTGTGTGTGTGTGTGTGTGTGTGTGTGTGTGTGTGTGTGTGTGTGTGTGTGTGTGTGTGTGTGTGTGTGTGTGTGTGTGTGTGTGTGTGTGTGTGTGTGTGTGTGTGTGTGTGTGTGTGTGTGTGTGTGTGTGTGTGTGTGTGTGTGTGTGTGTGTGTGTGTGTGTGCGTGCGTGTGTGTGTGTCAGGAGATGGCGACTGGAATCTGCTGCCATCCATCCACCATGATCTCTTCCTCCTCCTCCGACTCCTCCGCCTTGCCTTGGATCTGCGTCATTTTTAAAGGCAACAATTGAATACGTCAAGGCTGTTTAGCCCTCATTATTGTACATGGATCTGTTTTACAATGACCTAAATCATCCATTCTATTTTTCAAGCATCAATCTTTTGTGAACTTCCAAATTCACCCCTCCCAATCTAATTTCAATTGCAGTAGAGGAAAAATAAATGAGCGCCAATAGATTGTACGAAGGGTTATCATGGCAATTAACACGGCAGTTGCAGCGCATTCAGAAAGTATTCAGATCCCTTGACTTTTTCCAATTGTTGTTACGTTACAGCCTTATTCTAAAACTGATTAAATCGGGGGGTTTTCCCCTCATCAATCTACACACAATACCCCATAATGACAAAGCAAAAGCAGGTTTTTAGAAATGCATCACATTTACATCCTCGAGTCTTCTTGGGTATGGCACTACATGTTTGATACACCTGTATTTGGGGAGTTTGTCCCATTCTTCTCTGCAGATCCTCTCAAGCTCTGTCAGGTTGGATGGGGAGCGTCGCTGCACAGCTATTTTCAGGTCTCTCCAGAAATGTTAGATCGGGTTCAAGTCTGGGCTCCGGCTGGGCCACTCAAGTACATTCTGAGACTTGTCCCGAAGCCTGTGTCCTGTGTTGTATTGGCTGTGTGCTTAGGGTCGTTGTCCTGTTCATCTTTCCCTTGATCCTGACTAGTCTCACAGTCCCTGCCGCTGAAAAACATTCCCCCATCATGAAGCTGATACCACCATGCTTCACAGTAGGAATGGTACCAGTTTGCCTCCAGACGTGACGCTTGGCATTCAGTCCAAAGAGTTCCAACTTGGTTTCATCAGACCAGAGAATTTTGTTTCTCATGGTCTGAGAGTACTTTAGGTGCCTTTTGGCAAACTCCAAGTGGGCTGTCATGTGCCTTTTACTGAGGAGTGGGTTCTGTCTTGCCACTCTACCATAAAGGCCTGATTGGTGGAGTGCTGCAGAAATGGTTGTCCTTCTGGAAGGTTCTCCCATCTCCACAGAGTACCTCTGGAGCTCTGTCAGAGTGACCATTGGGTTCTTGGTCACCTCCCTGACCAAGGCCCTTCTCCCCCAATTTCTCAGTTCGGCCATCTCTAGGAAGAGTCTTGGTGGTTCCAAACTTCTACCATTTAAGAATTATGGAAGCCACTGTGTTCTTGGGGACCTTAAATGCTGCAGAAATGTTTTGGTACCCTTCTCCAGATCTGTGCCTTGACACAATCCTGTCTCGGAGCTCTACAGACAAATCTTTCGACTTCATGGATTGGTTTTTGCTCTGACATGAACTATCAACTGTGGGACCTTATATAGACAGGTATGTACCTTTCCAAATAATTTCCAATCAATTGAATTCACCACAGGTGGACTCCAATCAAGTTGTAGAAACATCCCAAGGATGATCAATTTCGAGTCTTAGCAAAGGGTCTGAATACTTATTTACATAAGTTTCTTTCTGTTTTTTGCAGAAAAAAAAATCTAAAAAACTGTTTTCACTTTGTCATTATGGGGTATTGTGTGTAGATTAATGAGAAAAAATGTTTCATCAATTTTAGAATAAGGCTGTAACGTAACAAAATGTGTAAAAAGTCAAGAGGTCTGAATACTTTCCGAATGCACTGTACATCTTGCTCGTTGCTATGGGATGTCTCGGGATGCATTCTGTACAAGGCATACCATTTTAACCTGCCATTTTCAATGAGTAGAATATATGTGTTCACCGATTTAGTTCAGCTTATTCATTTGACCATTTTAAAAACAAGCGCACATGAAACTTGAAAAAGACATACAAGTACATGAGTCAAATCATCAACAATGTCTGGGCCTAATTTCCTATTGTGGTCCACTTCCAGTTGTATATTTGCTGGTTTAGAGACAGTCAGCAGGTCCTAATCAGGGCCACACACATCTGGGTAGTGCTGTTTGTTGCTAGACGATGCAGCTTTAAGACAGTGACACATTGAGTCAGCTACCATACCCCCCTGCCATCTCAAAATGGCTCCGCTCCAACTGGCTCCATCTGAGCAGAAAGAGAAGGAGCCATAATTCAGAGCCTTCCTGAAGCCTGCCTTATATCTATGGCCTTACTGCTATTAGTCCATAGAAACTCATTGAATAATACATTCAGCGACAACAATAAAACAACACTTCTTAAAAAAATAGCCTATTCAAGTGTATTGGTTTTCACTAATTATTTACAGCACAATCACGGGTGACCTTCTCACAAGTCCTGTGAATCAGAGTGAGCATCAGACTTTTTGAAAAATACATTATTTTCTCTCGCTTTTATTTATTTTTTACTGCAAAATAGTTACAGTTGAAGTCGGAAGTTCACCGTAGCCAAATATATTTAAACTCCGTTTTTCACAATCCCTAGTAAAAATTCCCTGTTTTAGGTCAGTTAGGGTCACCACTTTGTTTTAAGAATGTGAAATGTCAGAATAATAGTAGAGAGAATGATTTATTTCATTCATCACATTCCCAGTGAGTCAGAAGTTTACATACACTCAATTAGAATGTGGTATCACTGCCTTTAAATTGTTTAACGTTTCGGGTAGCCTTCCACAACCTTCCCGCAATAAATTGGGTGAATTGTGGCCCATTCCTCCTGACAGAGCTGGTGTAACTGAGTCAGGTTTGTATGCCTCCTTGCTCGCACACACTTTTTCAGTACTGCCCACAAATTTTCTATAGGATTGAGGTCAAGGCTTTGTGTTAGCCACACCAATACCTTGACTTTGTTGTTCTAAGCCATTTTGCCACAACTTTGGAAGTATGCTTGGGGTCATTGTCCATTTGGGAGACCCATTTGCGACCAAGCTTTAACTTCCTGACTGATGTCTTGAGATGTTGCTTCATGTCACGTCCTGACCTTAGTTCCTTTTTTATGTCTCTATTTTGGTTTGGTCAAGGCATGAGTTGGGGTGGGCATTCTATGTTTTGTTCTGTGTGTTGTATTTCTATGTGTTTGGTCTGGTATGGTTTCCAATCAGAGGTAGCTGTCAATCGTTGTCTCTGATTGAGAACCATACTTAGGTAGCTTGTTCCCACCTGTGTTTGTAGGTAGTTGTTGCCTGTTTTTTCACCTTACAGGACTGTTTCGTGTCGTTCACGCTCTTGGTTGTTTTTTGTCATTCAGTGTTCAGTTTATTTAATTAATTTACTATGAACACTTACCACGCTGCGTGTTGGTCCGATGATTCCTATTCCTCATCATCAGAAGAAGAGGAGAGCCATTACACTTCAATATATCCACAAAATGTCCCGCCTCATGATGCCATCTATTTTGTGAAGTGCACCAGTCCCTCCTGCAGCAAAGCACCCCCACAACATGATGCTGCCACCCCCATGCTTCAGGGTTGGGATGGTGTTCTTCGGGCTTGCAAGCCTCCCCCTTTTTCCTCCAAAACATAACAATGGTCATTATAGCCATCATGGCCATTTTTGTTTCATCAGAACAGAGGACATTTCTCCAAAAAGTTCACTCTTTGTTCCCATGTGCAGTTGCAAACCGTAGTCTGGCTTTTGTTATGGCGGTTTTGGAGCAGTGGCTTCTTCCTTGCTGAGCGGCCTTTCAGGTTATTTCAATTAAAGGACTCGTTTTACTGCGGATATAGATACCTTTGTACCCGTTTCCTCCAGCATCTTCACAAGGTCCCTTGCTGTTGTTCTGGGATTGAATTTCACTTTTCGCGCCAAAGTACGTTCATCTCTAGGAGACAGAACGCGTCTCCTTCAAGAACGGTATGACGGCATTGTCCCATGGTGTTTATACTTTCGTACTATTGTTTGTACAGATGAACGTGGTACCTTCAGGCATTTGGAAATTGCTCCCAAGGATGAACCAAACTTGTGGAGGTCTACAATTTTTTTCTGAGGTCTTGGATTATTTATTTTGATTTTCCCATGATGTCAAGCAAAGAAGCACTGGGTTTAAAGGTAGGCCTTCAAATATATCCACAAGTACACCTCCAATTGACTAAAATTATGTCAGTTAGCCTATCAGAAGCTTCTAAAGCCATAACATAATTTTCTGGAATTTTCCAAGCTGTTTAAAGGCACAGTCAACTTAGTGTATATAAACGTCTGACCCACTGGAATTGTGGTACAGTGAATTATAAGTGGAATAATCTGTCTGTAAACAATTGTTGGAAAAATGACTTGTGTCATGTACAAAGTAGACGTCCTAACCAACTTGCAAAAACTACAATTTATTAACAAGAAATTTGTGGAGTCGTTGAAAAATGATTTAAAAACGTTTAATAACTCCAACCTAAGTGTATGTAAACCTCTGACTTCAACTGTACTTATCCCTTTACCTGTTTCCATAGAGATGGGACCTAGATGCAGGCTAACTTACATGTTCCCTCCCAGCTCAGCGGTCTTTACTTATTCATGGTTACATGGTTGGTGCTCGCTCCTCTTGACCTGAGGATGGTGGGAGGGGATTCTTCACATTAAAGTCCAACATTATGAAGATGAATCATCTTTGAGGAGGACATGAATATCCTGCACCCATAGCGTGCACATAGATACACACATGTGTTTGTACACAGACACACACACAATCTTCCAGAGCATTAGTCTGTCAGCACAGTACTGTGGGTCTGACCTCACACTCCGTCTCACGTCCTATCAGTTGTGTTCTACAAAGTGGATAATTACTCAGGTGGGATTAGACACACATTCATGACGCACGAACGCGTGCACACACACACAAATATGCTGTGGAAGCTCAAATCTTGATAGCATACTTTACATATAGGCCGACTTGAATTAAGTGGAATGCTAACGAAAAAAGCTAAAAAGAAAACTGCAACAACATTCTGAGCAGAACTCGTCAGCACCTACAGTCTCCTTGAACCAGGACTCTGCTCCACTGTTCCATTCTAGTAACCAAGCCAACCACACAGATGGCCATACAATCCATTCCGATCATACTGATTTACACTGTAAAACCCACATAAATCATGCATGGTATCCATCATCAACATCGCTATCACAATCATTTGCCTTGGTGAACTACGACAATGTTGTGTATAAGGGAGATGACAGATCGAACACTGCAGAAACTTCAAGCAGTGAAATAGGACCTCCATTCTGAGGTTGCTACTAAAACTCACAAGGATAATTTGCTGGGCCATGTGAGGCTGGATGAGCACCAGGGAGGGTAAATGGCCAGTGGATGAATGGGTGTTACAGGGATGAATTTCAAGGACCATTGTGTGAGTATTCATGTCACTCAGACAGAACATTACACTTTGTCTATGAGACCTGTGGGGTTGAGAGCTGATGCTAAGGTGTGACAGAGTATGGTGACCTGTATAGGCAGAGAGAGAGAGAGAGTGATGAATAAAGACAATGTTCTGGGTGAAGGTTAAATCTTAATGTCCAACAGAAAATGGACTCTTAAACAAACTATTTCCAACATTATCATCCTAAGAGGGCAATGTGTGCACTTCAAACAGTAAAATGGCTCTTTGGCTAGCTTTTGCTACAGCCTATGTCAATGAGCATTAGCATTCTAGCATACTGATGCTGCATCCAAACTAGGAATTTTGCAAAGATCACAACCAAATATAAATATATATGTTAGCAAATGTTCAACAACATTCTATGGTATGAAAACTCCAAAAAGTTGTTTTGTTTAGATGTAAAAAGAACTTAAATCTAGACTATGTTGAATGGGTGCAGATGGCGACGGCTTTCTTTCTGCAGCCATGAGTTGCGCGCATCTGTACGTGACGTCAGTGTGTCGTGTGCTGAAAAGGGGCCTTTGATATAGATGTGACATTGCATATTCTGTATTTTGCTGGTGTTTGTCACAGTTATAGAATGAGTAATAAGAATATGAATTTAATAGGACCTCTTGTTGGTCACATTGCCCTAGAATCATTGTTGCCATGGAAATAGGCTAGGGGAGAGCTGGGACAAAAGTAACACGGGGTAAAAGCAACAGACCCATTTTCTCTGATAACACAGAAGCTAGAATGACGTAGTGAAGACAGCACATTCCTAATGCGGAGGACGGGCTCCCTGCAACAACAACAAAAACTGCCCAGTTCGACCATGTTTTGCTGAGTTATCAACAAAAAAGTGGTTTTGAGAGATGTAAGTAAAAAATGGACCCGGAGGGTTTTTCAGTTGTAGAGTTGAATTTAGTCATTTTCTTAAACCATCTAGTGACTAAATGACAGCATAGGTTTTAAGTATCATGCTAGCTAGTCTTGGGTGTTAGCCTGGGAGTTACAGGAGAGACTGTTATGCAGGTGAATGAGGACCCAAAAGCGACTTAACAGAAACAGAGTTTATTCCAGTCAAAACAGAAAACGACTAATCCTGAATGACATGACAATCTATGACAAAACATGACAGAGACATTTGGGACGAAAGTAACACAATGTTAACTGATGACCTGGAATAAATCAAAATAAACATTTAAGCACAGGCGTTGTCTCCTCTAGTTCATATTGATCTTATAATGTTAGCAAAATATCAACAAGTTTCTGAATGTTTGAAAATGATATATGACATCGTTAGCCTTAATCAATTGAATGGATGGATCAGCTTCTTGCATAAGCTTTTATCGACGGGTTAGTGGTTAAAAATATATATCTTTATGATTCTGGGGGTCAATTACCTTGTGGCAAGCCATGGGAATGTGATAAGTATGATGAGTTTGCCATTTGTGAAAAGAATGAAAACATCTATTCTATCAAGACACGAGGAGCTCGCATGACAAGGACAGCCACAGAGCACCTGATTGGTGGGGCTAAGCATTAGTCAAGGAAAATGGTGAAAAACATCTCCTACTGCATTCCCACTGAAGTGAGATGAGAAAATTATGGTTAATATAGCAATGTTGCGATGTTGACGCATGGTTCATTTTCATATATTTCAAACCTATATCGTTAATTATTCAAATCGACACTTACATGAAATGATGGCTTTTAGTGCATTTGTTAAAAGTAACTAGCATTACAAACCGAAAACATGGAGATAAGATGAATATTGTGTACTTCTCGCCAGCTGTTACTTCCATCCCAAGGCTGTGTTACTCCCGGCCCTTCAGACAGGTACAAAGGTAAAGTTGCAGTAGTTCTGTTCTCAGTTTAATTTAAACAAATTTACCCTAGAAATGAAATTACAGTTGCTAATGGTAGATGATATATATACGTTGTTTGTCATAGAATGTGGTGTCTTTAGCTCTATTGTTCTCTGAGTAATTAGGAATAAAACAAAAAGTGTTACTTTCGTCCTGGTTCTCCCCTACTCTTGACTGTTCCAAAGATATCCGACCTCAGCATTCAGAAAAGTGAACTTCTGATATTTGAAGCACAGTGGAAGACATTATTAGCCTGGTTTTGTACCTCTTAAGCTCTGCTGCGAATAACCCTGCTGTGTTATCTTCAGATAGCATATGTAGCTAATTCCATACTTGGCAGTTCTGACTTGTGGTACTTGATGTCGTAGGTGTGTGCTGAAAACATAGCCCGCCTTTGCATTCTTCTTATAGCAAATGACAGAATCCCAGTATGTGATCCAAAGATGCTCGTCAGGTGCCCCCAAGTGTGTGCAGTGTGCATTGTGAAGCTATAGGCGTTACTACAGACACGGAATCATTCCCGGGCTATGCCACAACCGGCCGTGAGAGGGAGTCTTATAGGACAACGCACAATTGGCCCAGCATCGTCCGGTTTAAGGGATGGATTTGCTCAGGGTGGCTTTACGCTCTAGCGACTCCTTGTGGTGGGCCAACTGCCTGCAGGCTGACCCCGGTCACCAGTTGAACGGTGTTTCCTCCGACACATTTTTGCATGACTCAAAAACATGAATGCTTCCTTGCATTTCATGAATGCTTCCTTGCATTGTTCAGTCCATTTCCATGTTTTGTCCTAACAAATCAACTGATGCAGTGGCTTCAGCTTCGTTGCTAAATTCGGGATAAAGCCTCCTTAGTAATTCAGTAACCCCAGGAAAGAACGTAGTTGGCTCACGTTCTGAGGAGCTGGGGCGTCCAAGATAGCCTTGACCGTGTCCACGGTATTCAACCAATGATTAGAAGAATACACATTCGTCCTTACGAAGTTGCAGTCCGCAGTCCTTCAATCTTTGTAAGGTTACATTCAAGTTCTGGAGACGGTCCTCTTCAGGTCATCCATTGTACTCCTGGCAATCCACTCAAGATCCGGTCCCAGCTAAAACCTCAAAAAGGTTGAAGATGTGTGGTAGCGAATACTGCTCAGCAGACAACACAGGATTAACTGTGATCTGAGTTGTTTTCCCGTTCCAACGTCCAACTCAAATCATTTTCTGCCATCCATGACGATGCTAACTCTCTCGATTGGCTAGCTCTACTATGCACTTGCTTCTGCTAGCAATACACTGCATACATTAGCCTAGATTGTACAGCAAAAAAATAACAGCTTTAAACTTATTTTTAAATGACTTATTCTGGACAGAATAGTTCATGTAGGTTAGAGGTATTGGTAGGCAGGATAGATCACTAACATTCAGGGGTCAATTTGGTATTTTATTGGGGTTGAACTGTCAATATAATTCATGGATTTTCTATCACTATTTTTTACTGTAACATAACTCTATTCCGTTCCATTGTTGTCACTACACCATGGCTGTGGAACTCTTCTCCATGCAGTTCCTCCCTGTTTTACCCCAGTAAAAGCCCATAGGAATATCCATTCATGAATATTATCTGAACTGTAACTACTGCAGCACAGACTAAGACATGATATGATAATTGATGTCATAATCCTAAAGACATAAGATAAAGATAAATGAAGCCGTTAGTGCATACAGATGTGGGATCTGAATTTGAGCCAGTTTGTTACAACAGGAAAATAATCCTCCAGCAATAGGACATTACAAACTTCAGAAGCCATTGTAAACATGTTTTACATTTCCTGCTTGGTAATAAAATTAAGATCCTACATCCGTAAAATGTCTCTTCAGTTGAAAATTTTAAATCTGGAGAAGTTACCTTGGCAACGGAGACTTGTATGATCAGACAATGGAGAAAATGGGTCTCTGTGGTCAACTGGTTTAATTTGTGGGCATTATATTACATTAACTATTCCCGGTGGTGGTTAGTGTCTACAATTAACATACAGATGTTAGATCATTAAATTTTAATTTGAGACAGTTTGCTACAGCAGGAAAATAATTCCGCAGCAATAATGTGAATTATTATGGGGATTATAATTAATGGACATTTTTGTAGGGGTTGAAATCTGAAAGTGGAAATTATAAACTTTAGAAGCCTTTTTAAACCTCAAATACTATGACGTTTTAGGAAAGACCCAGGTGCAGACAGTGTCGAAGTAACAGGGGGCAGGCAAAACGACAGGTCAAGGGCAGGAAGAGGTCAGTAATCCAGATCAGTGTCGAAAAGGTACAGAATGGCATGCAGTCTCAGCGTCAGGGCAGGCAGGGGTCAATAATCCAGTGTGGAGTGACAAGGTACAGAACGGCAGGCAGGCTCAGGGTCAGGGTAGACAGAATGGTCAAAACCGGGAAAACAGGAAATAGAAACAGACAGGAGCAAGGGGGAAAACGCTGGTAGACTTGACGTACAAAAACAAACTGGCAACAGACAAACAGAGAACACAGGTATAAATGCACTGGGGATAATGGGGAAGATGGGCGACACCTGGAGGGGGGTGTAGACAAGCACAAAGAAAGGTGAAACAGATCACAGTGTGACTGTATCCCCCCTCTAGGGACGGCACCTGGCGTCCTACCTGGGTGCATACCTGAGATGATGCCTGGGTCCAGGATAGCCCTAGCAGGGACCCAGCACCTCTCCTCCGGGCCATAACCCTCCCAGTCAACCAAGCACTAGAATCCACTGCCGGAGGTCGAAACTTCAGGAGAAGCCTCACCGTGTACGCTGGTTGGCCGTCAATCAGACGGAGGAGAGGGGTGGGCCTGGAAACAGGAGACCAAGGGCTGTGAGACATGGGTTTGATTCTAGACACATAAAAATTGGGATGTATACGGCGGGTACGGGGCAACAGAACACGAACAGCAGAGGGGCTAATTGCCTTAGAGATGAGGAAAGGGCCGATAAACCGGGGGGGAAAGTTTGCAGGACTCCACCCGGAGGGGCAGATCCCGGGTGGACAGCCATACCTTCTGCCCGAGACGATACCGGGGAGCCGGGGTCCAGTGGCAGTCCACTTGTCGTCGATACCTGGAGGTGGTCTTGAGAAGGGCTGACCGGGCTCTCTTTCAGGTATGACGACAGTGGCGGATAAACATCTGGGACGAAGGAATGCCGACCTCTTCCTCTTGCTTGGGGAAGAGCGGGGGCTGATAACCCAGGGAACACTCAAAGGGCGAGAGACCCGTGGGAGAGCAAGGAAGGGTGTTGCGGGCGTATTCGACCCACGCTAGTTTCTGGCTCCAGGTGGTGGGGTTGGTGGAGACCAGGCAGCAAAGAGTCATCTCCAGGTCTTGGTTAGCTGTTGGACTGGGGGGTGGAACCCGGAGGACAGGCTGGCTGATGACCCAATGACTGTGCAGAACGCCTTCCAGAACCGGGAAGAGAACTGAGGACCCTGGTCGGAGAGCATGTCCAATGGGAGTCCATGGACTTTGAGAATGATGATCGCATCAATGACTAGGTAACCCCCCTTACCCCCGTCACTGTCCATTTCTTGTTTTTAAGCGATGAGTGAAGTGCTACACCTGGTGGAGAGAGATTGTAAGACAGAAATAGTAGCTTTATGCTGTACGTTACGACATGACACACCACGATGTAACGGAGGGTACGTTTTTTTTTACTTTTCTCCAATACTATAGAGCCATTACCATGTCGATCAATGCTTGAATAGAAACCCAGTTCACACCTCCCATTTTAAAGGCAACACAGTCCCTACAGTCCCATTAGTTTTCTTTGAAGCCTCATTTGAATGTTGCGGTTATGCACATTTGTACGGAATGGGGTGAGTTTATGTTAGCAACTTAGTTTCAGTTACTATAGTTCTTTCGTCATGATGAAGCAGCTAAAGTAGCTCTACCTTGTGGTATGGTTATGTGGAATTGCAATATTGTCTTGCAATATTATAATTTTGATTCACAATGTATGTATTGATAGTTTTGAGTGGATCACAGACCAACACTACCACCACTTGGACTCCAAGGGACCACCGCTGACGACCCAATCTGCACCCATCGCGTCGTCCATAATAACAAACAGGGCAGGCAGGGGTATTGAGCATGTGCAACTTGGATTTTCTGTTAAATGAATAAAATAACTTTTCTCAAAGAATAGGTTTTATGATTGGAGTTCTGGATTTTCTATGCAGCATTTTTCTTTTTACACAAATATCAAAGATGTGCTTTGGAAATAGCAACTTGGATTAAATATGTGGATGTTTGCCTTTCCATGGCTTGTATAGCCTACTACTGAATGTGGTGCAAATGTATGCTCAGATATGTCACCTTCATGTGAAGAAGCACAATGCTTTTCAGTGCTTGAACAGGTCAAATAATTTGGCCGATGGACATTTCATTAGCCCATTTTCAATCAGACATAGGAGGATAAAACATTAATCTGAGCACCCTGTTGCAGGATCATTTAGAGAATTTGAGGTTTAAAAAGGCTTCAGAAGTTTGTCATTTCCACTTTGGAATTTCAGACTTGATTTTCCCTCGTGAAAAATGTATCAACCCCTACAAAAATGTCCATTAATTATAATCCACATAACAATTCATATTTCCTGTTGTGACTGGTTCGATTCCAGGCTGTATCATAACCTGTCGTGATTGGGAGGCACATAGGGCGGCATACAATTGGCCCAGTGTCATTAGGGTTTGGCCGGGGTAAGCCATCATAAATAAGAATTTGTTCTTTAACTGACATGCCTAGTTAAAGATTAAATCAAATCAAATATTCCTGCTTGACCAAACTGTCTTAAATTAAGATCCTACAACTGTAATTTATGAGTTGTATTGCCAGTGGTGTCTTTACATTTGTTTTAAACTTGCGCTGCTTAAAAAAAAGAGGGGGAGGACCATGTCTCACCAGTCACTGGTAAAGAAATGGTTGAGAAACGCTGTACTGTACTGTACTGCCAATGTTATGTGTCAGCACTACTGCCTGTGTCTAACTAGGATGTAGGGTCTGAGTTGTATGTGTGGGTTGAGTTGACACCGTGCGCAGTGATGTAGGCTGGTGTGGATAAAATACCAGGGCCGAATTCTTGTCCCAGTGCACCCCTGATTACATTACACCAGGCCTGCCTGATTCTGATAAATTGGCAGAGTTATGCATTGGACTAGTTCCATTAAGAATAGTGTGTGTGGGCGTGCGTGTGTGTTTCTGCCGGAGTGCTTTGTTTTTGTTATTTGGTGGCCATTACAGAATATCTTATTCTAAAGATCAAAGATACATATGCCGCTGCACATGTCGAAAACTGTCAACTACAACTGGAGAATAAATTAGAGGTTATTGCATAATTAAACCTCTGCTTCAACTGCTTTAACTCTGACACATATTGATGTTATGTCACCACCTTGTGGCCTAAATCTGGAAGATGAAATTACTTTTTCATATTAAATTGAAGGGTTGTCAATTCACATTTGGCCTATTTGCATTTTTCATCTTCCAATGAGAGTCAAATTAACCAGGCCTTCAGGCTCCAGCCACAATACATAGAAGGCTATAGGGCTAAATAATATTTAACAATCTACATAAAATTAAGTCTGACTTAATACTTTTAATATTATGGTAAAACAATGTGCAATCAATTATTATGAGTACCTGACTAAATCAAGAAATAGTAATGCGAACGAATATCAAAGCAAGTATTTAATTAACATTGTAAGATGAACGAGTTCCATAATACAAGGCGAAATGATATGTTACTACAAGGCATTACTGGCATTAACCAGGCATTTTTCTAGGCATACATATCCTAACACCTTGATCACACCGACAGCGTCATTGTGTAAAACGGTACTCAGCATCATCTGCGCTGACTGTTTGGATTCAAAATCGGAGTTTTTGACCAATAGCATTATTGTAACTCAGCCTCAGACCTACAGGGCCAGCAGAATCTGGTCCCAGAGGTGTCACGATTGGAGGGTTGGAGAGAGAAACACAGATAAGGTAGAATTCCTGAAAAGACAATCAACTCTCTTGCTTACAGTAGTTTAGAGTTCACTCTGAATGGATACAAGTTACCACAGAGATCATACATCCATATCATATATCCATACATATAGATGGCATCGATGTTCTCCGCAGGGAAAACGTTTCAGATAGATACCAAACATGGATGCCATAATATTACTCTAACACACATGCATTTTAGCAGTCAGTCCTCTGGGAACTGTGTGTGAGAGAGAGAGGGGCATTTTGACCTCTTGACGGGGGAAGGGCTGACTGGCTGGTATTATCCTTGTGTACCTGGGCCATTTGCCTCGTCGCCCCAGATGACAGAAAGCATGAGTTGGGGCAAGGCCTACAAGGACATTGTGTACTTAAATAGACCCAATGCTACAATACATTTGATATACTTGTCACGGCCCTCCTCATCAGGTCCTCTTGTCCCCCCCCCCTCCCTTAGGGTCACCATGGTTCCTCTCCCTAGTTGCCTGGCAACCAGCTCCTCCTGGAAATTGAGACTACAGTTGACTTCATAATTAAAGACCACGTCCACACTTTACAATAACTACATTTATTAGAGAAAATAATTGCAATGCCAAATCATGTCTCCTTAGTTTATTTTACAACTAGGCCTTGCAAATACATTCACGTTCAAGTTCTTTATAAATCATCAACTTGGCCAATAGTTTTCCAAACAACAATTGTCTCAATGGTTTTTAAAAGAGGCATTTGGAATTAATATTCAAATAAACAGAAGATGCTGTCTGACAATATGAGTCAGACATAATTGAGAATGTGCAAAGTGCAATGTAGAAAATAGTAAAATAAAGAAAAACCCTTGAATGATTAGATGTGTCCAAACCTTTGACTGGCACTGTATATGTGATGGGATGTATATACAATATGGACACTATATGAAAACAATATGTAGTATACCTGAATAATAGAACACGTGCAGCAACAGTTAAAAAGGATAGGCCTTGACTAGAATACAGTATACACATATAACGTGGGTAAAACAGTATGTAAACATTGTTAAAGTGACCAGTATTCCATGACTATGTACATAGGGCAGAAGCCTCTAAGGTGCATGGACCTCACCTTTTTTTGTATATATACTTTTTTATTTAACCTTTATTTAACCAGGTAGGCAAGTTGAGAACAAGTTCTCATTTACAACTGCGACCTGTCCAAAATAAAGCAAAGTAGTGAGACACAAACAACAACACAGAGTTACACATGGAATAAGCAAACATACAGTCAATAATACAATAGAAAAAGTCTATATACAGTGTGTGCAAATGAGGTAGGATAAGGAAGATAAGGCAATAAATAAGCCATGGTGGTGAAATAAGTACAATATAGCAATTAAACACTGGAGTGATAGATGTGCAGAAGATGAGTGTGCAAGTAGAGATACTGGGGTGCAAAGGAGCTAAATAAATACAATTAATAACAGTATGGGGATGAGGTAGTTGGATGGGCTATGTACAGCTGCAGTGATCTGTGCGCTGCTCTGACAGCTGGTGCTTAAAGTTAGTAAGGGAGATATGAGTCTCCAGCTTCAGTGATTTTTGCAGTTCGTTCCAGTCATTGGTAGCAGAGAACTGTAAGGAAAGGCAGCCAAAGGAGGAATTGGCTTTGGGGGTGACCAGTGAAATATACCTTCTGGAGTGCGTGCTATGGGTGGGTGTTGCTATGGTGACCAGTGAGCTGAGATAAGGCGGGGCTTTACCTAGCAAAGACTTATAGATGACCTGGAGCCAGTGGGTCTGGTGACGAATATGAAGCGAAGGCCAACCAACGAGAGCATACAGGTCGCAGTGGTGGGTAGTATATGGGGCTTTGGTGACAAAACGGATGGCACTGTGATAGACTGCATCCAATTTGCTGAGTAGAGTGTTGGAGGCTATTTTGTAAATTACATCGCCGAAGTCAAGGATCGGTAGAATAGTCAGTTTTACAAGGGTATGTTTGGCCGCATGAGTGAAGGATGCTTTGTTGCGAAATAGGAAGCCGATTCTAGATTTAATTTTTGGATTGGAGATGCTTGATGTGAGTCTGGAAGGAGAGTTTACAGTCTAACCAGACACCTAGGTATTTGTAGTTGTCCACATATTCTAAGTCAGAACCGTCCAGAGTAGTGATGCTGGACGGGCGGGCAATATTGATAAACGTCACCTTGTCCTAGAGAGATTTACACGGTTATCAAAACGTCACACCAGGGTAACCTACACAAAAGTGTTTCTAAAATCTCATATGGGAAAAATTAATGGTGGAAAAACGATTGGAACAATTTCCCTGTTTGACTGCTAGGTGTTATGGGTATTATGACTCATACTGTGGTACTCTATATCACCTGTTTCCTCAAAAATGATCATGCAAATTATCTGGTCATACTCACTGTCATCAGCATATTTGGGCGTTTTTAGGCAGAACTGTGTGTAACCATGAAAATATAATACAGTTCATTCCCTCTGTAAACCAAAACTAAATGTAAAACTAGCTAAGTAAATACTACATATCCCAATATGCAATGTGCCTCTTCCCGCAATGTAATAAATGTTTTAATAACCCGTACAGTAGGTGGCGGAAATACACCAATATGTGTAGTCTACTATCATGCCCGTAACATCGAATGTTAAAGAAGACGCAATGGGCACGTTCGTAGATTCGCTCTGGCTATCTGCTCCGATCACTCCCGTCTGAGTCTGCAGCGAGCAGAATAACTGATTAATTTACGAACGCACCCAACGTAAGAGACTTCCTATTGCATAGCATGTTGGTACTTGTGTACACTGCTAAATAATATAGCTAGGTTTTAGAGCCACCAGCAGTTATTTTGTGTCATTTCTTGAAATTATATCGATACTGCTACACTTCTATATGTACAAAACTAATTGACGGGCTGAAATTCAACAAACATCGGTATGGCGGAGGGTGTCGGTAACGCAGTGAATCTTCCCCCCGGAGATCCGCAGCTCATCGGGCTCATCGTGGAACATCTCAAGAACCGAGGCCTGTTCGACGAGTTCCGAAGAGACTGCCTGGCAGATGTGGATACAAAGGTAGCTAATCTAGCTTTTAACCTTTTCTGACTAGCTATCAACGTTCCTTTAAACCTGCTATTTAACGTTAGCTAGCAAATAGTTTCCGCTTTATTTGTCCCACCTTGTTGTTGTTTTTAGCTTAGCTAACTAGCTAGCCAGCTGTTTGAAATGTTGCGGCTATTGATCAATGGGTAACGTAAATGACGTGCTTCTGTCATTGTTGTCATTAGCCTGCCTACCAGAATCTACGACAGAAAGTTGACAACTTCGTCTCTACTCATTTGAACACTCAAGACTGGAACCCATCAATCAACAAAAATCAAGTGCGAAATGTGCTAAGACAAAGCGTCGTGCAGTGAGTAGCTACTATATATGATTATAATTCTGCTTGTAAATGTCTAATGCATTGTAATTGTTGACAGTACATAACAATTAAATCACTTTCTCAAGCCAAAAACAGTGCCATCTGCACATGAATGATTAAGATCATGTACCCAGTCTGGATTGCAATCAGGTGTTCCTGCTAATGTCAGTATTTGTTTTATTTCACCTTTATTTAACCAGGTAAACTAGTTGAGAACAAGTTCTCATTTACAACTACAACCTGGCCAAGATAAAGCAAAGCAGTGTGACACAAAAAGCAACACAGAGTTACACATGGAATAAACAAGCATACAGTCAATAACACAATAGGAAAAAATAAAGTCTATATACAGTGTGTGCAAATGGCGTGAGGAGGTAGGCAATAAAAAGGCCATAGTAGCGAAGTAATTACAATTTAGCAGATTAACACTGGAGTGATACATGAACAGATGATGATGTGCAAGTAGAGATACTGGTGTGCAGAAAAGTAAATAAAAACAATATGGTGATTAGGTGGGCTATTTACAGATGGGCTATGTAGAGCTGCAGCGATCGGTTAGCTGCTCAGATAGCTGATGTTTAAAGTTAGTGAGGGAAATATAAGTCTCCAGCTTCAGCGATTTTTGCAATTCGTTCCAGTCACTGGCAGCAGAGAACTGGAAGAAAAGGTGGCCAAAGGAGGTGTTGGCTTTGGGGATTACCAGTGAGATATACCTGCTGGAGCGTGTGCTACGGGTGGGTGTTGTTATCGTGACCAGTGAGCTGAGATAAGGCGGGGCTTTACCTAGCATAGATTTATAGATGACCTGGAGCCAGTGGGTCTGGTGACAAATATGTAGCGAGGGCCAGCCGACTAGAGCATACAGGTCGCAGTGGTGGGTGGTGTAAGGGGTTTTGGTAACAAAAGGATGGCACTGTGAAAGACTACATCCAGTTTGCTGAGTAGAGTATTGGAAGCTATTTTGTAGCTGACATCGCCAAAGTCGAGGATCGGTAGGATAGTCAGTTTTACTAGGGTAAGTTTGGCGGCGTGAATGAAGGAGGCTTTATTACGAAATAGAAAGCCGATTCTAGATTTGATTTTGGTTTGGAGATGTTTAATATGAGTCTGAAGGAGAGTTTACATTCTAGCCAGACACCTAGGTATTTGTAGTTGTCCACATATTCTAGGTCAGAACCGTCCAGGGTAGTGATGCTAGTCGGGCGGGCGTGTGCGGGCAGCGAAAGGTTGTTTTACTAGCATTTAAGAGTATTTGGAGGCCACATAAGGAGTGTTTTATGGCATCGAAGCTTGTTTGGAGGTTAGTTAACAGTGTCCAAAGACGGGCCAGATTTATACAGAATGGTGTCGTCTGCGTAGAGGTGGATATATCATTGATATATATACAGAGAAAAGAGTCAGCCTGAGAATTGAACCCTGTGGTACCCCCATAGAGACTGCCAGGGGTTCGGACAACAGGCCCTCCAATTTGACACACTGGACTCTGTCAGCGAAGTAGTTGGTGAACCAGGCGAGGCAGTCATTTGAGAAATCAAGGCTATTGAGTCTGACGATAAGAATGCAGTGATTGACAGAGTCGATGGAGTCGATGAAGATGGCTGCACAGTACTGTCTTTTATCGATGGCGGTTATGATATTGTTTAGTACCTTGAGCGCGGCTGAGGTGCACCCGTGACCAGCTCGGGAGGTACGGTGGGATTCGAAATGGTCAGTGATCTGTTTATTAACTTGGCTTTCAAAGACTTTAGAGTGACAGGGTAGGATGGATATAGGTCTATAACAGTTTGGGTATAGAGTGTCACCCCCTTTGAAGAGGGGGATAACTGCGGCAGCTTTCCAATCATTAGGGATCTCGGACGATATGAAAGAGCGGTTGAACAGACTGGTAATAGAGGTTGCAACAATGGAGGTGGATAATTTTAGAAAGAGAGGGTCCAGATTGTCTAGCTGATTTGTACGGGTTCAGGTTTTGCAGCTCTTTCAGAACAGCTTCTATCTGGATTTGGGTGAAGGAGAAGCTGGGGAGGCTCGGGCAAGTAGCTGCGGAGGCGGAGCTGTTGACCGGGGTTGGGGTAGCTAGGAGGAAAGCATGGGCAGCCGTAGAGAAATGCTTATTGAAATGTTCGATTATCATTGATTAATCGGTGGTGACCGTGTTACCTAGCCTCAGTACAGTGGACAGCTGGGAGGAGGTGCTCTTGTTCTCCATGGACTTTACAGTGTCCCAAAACATTTTGGAGTTAGAGCTACAGGATGCAAATTCCTGTTTGAAAAAGATAACCTTTGCTTTCCTGACTGACTGCCGTGTATTGGTTCCTGACTTCCCTGAACAGTTACATGTTGCGGGGGCTATACGATGCTATTGCAGTCCGCCACAAGATGTTTTTGTGCTGGTCAAGGGCAGTCAGGTCTGGAGTGAACCAAGGGCTATATATGTTCTTAGTTCTACATTTTTTGAAAGGGGCATGCTTATTTAAGATGGTGAGGAAATTACTTTTAAAGAACGACCAGGCATCCTCGACTGACGGGATCAATATCCTTTCAGTATACCCGAGCCAGGTCGATTAGAAAGGCCTGCTCACAGAAGTGTTTTAGGGAGCGTTTGACAGTGATGAGGGGTGGTTGTTTGACTGTGGACCGATAGCAGATGCAGGCAATGAGGCTGAGATCCTGGTTGAAAAAAGCAGAGGTGCATTTGGAATGCAAGTTGGTCAGGATAATATCTATGAGGGTGCCCATGTTTACAGATTTAGGGTATATGTGACAGTCATATGTATTGTCTCTGTGGTGTGTCAGGTCAGGCATGCTGGAGTCCGGAGTGGACAGAATCATCACCCAGGTGGTGGATCCCAAGCTTAACCACACCTTCAGGCCCCACATTGAGGAAGCCATTCACGACTTCCTGTCTGCTGAGAAGAAGGAGGAGGGTCCATCCAACACTCCATCAGAGACAGAACAGCAAGAGGCTCCAAGCCACACTGGACCCAAAACACCATGAGGTCAGTGTGTCACACCTGTGGTCAAGATTGCTGAAATCAACATAAACATACAAATCATGGGGAAAACTATAGGTATTGAACTATAATCTCCTCAGAATGTTTCAGGTTCTCAATTTGTCATTTATCTTTATTTCAGGTGCAGAGAAACGTCTTCTGCTAAAGGTAGACTTTTCTAGAGCTCCATCAGACTGGACAAGGAACTCCAACTTTAAAAACTAGTGTGGAGGAATCATGGCGCAAGGGCTTTGCAAGAGGTTTCCACAACTCTTAGTCATTCTTCATGTGGAGAAACCAAGCCATGGATTTTAGCTGTCAATGCTGGACATGTGTACCAACTACCAAGTCACAGGAGGAATTGTGCAAAATAACACTTTATTGTGTAGCTAGCACAATTGGCTAAATATACCATCTTTTACTTCCAGATAAAGTTGTATGAATTGCTCTGATTTAAATTGCATTTGTGGTTATTGAATTAACAATAGAATGGTCACTTTTATTTCTTAAAACCCAGAAGTAGTCATTGTTCGTAATGTTTGCTAACTGATTTTATCCCCCAATGTTTTACCACTTTTTTTTTTGTGAATTTTTGTAAATAAATGTTTTCAACAATAAATGATTTGGTAGAAATGTCTACACTGCCCTTTCATTTTTAAACTGGGTCAATAGAAAATGTGCTGTACTGGCCATGGTAAGACATCATTGCTGAGTTAGCCTAGATTAAATTATCCATACCTCTGCTACATCTGACTATAGTCTTATTAGATTAGAATGTTCTCAGATTTATTATCCAATTTGGAGCCATCTAGAGCAAAATCAGTGAGATCTCTTGAGAGGAGGGAGGTGCAATGTGTTTCTTATAGAGCACACAGTCCTGGGAAAAACCTTAGCCATAAAAGTGTGCTACAGTCTTTGCCAATTTGAGACTTGACATCTGGAGTACAACCCAGGATATGAAACTAGCTCCCAGGGGGGATCCAACAGGCTGCCTCTGACAGGTTTGTTGGCATTTCTCTGGGCAGACAGGGTGCAAGGTGATTGGCACGGTATGTTGCTGTCTCCACAGCCATGCTATATTTCTCTTGCTACCCTCGGCCATGTAGGAGAGGCTTAGCTCAATGGCCCTTAGATGCAGCCCCCAGGAAGGGGACGAGGGGCTCTGGATGAGCTGTGCAGAGTGTTCCCACCTGGCTGGGACAAAGGTTAAATTGATAGAGCTGCTTCTGTCTTTCACCACCTCGCCTTTGAGGACGTGCAGACTAGCAGGCCCTCTATGCTGCATCACTGAGAACTGGCAAGCAGGTCTTTCTGTTGTCTTTAAAAAAAATATCAGATACTTCCACACACCCGACACAACAGAATTAGTTTTCTTCGCTCTCCTAGTCTTTACAAGTAGTAGGATAAAAGTCAGAAGGAAATTATATATACACTCCTCTGTATTTATTTGGACAGTGAAGCTAAAACATTTATCTTGGCTCTATAATCCAGTATTTTGGATTTTGAGATCAAATGTTTCATGACTACAGAATGTTACCTTTTATTTGAGGGTATTTTCATACATATGTTTTACCGTTTAGAAATGATAGCACGTTATGTATCTAGTCCCCCCATTTGAAGGTGTCTGGCATACATTTTTTTTAAACAAATTTGCATACATAGATACATGGGCACACAGATCATACCCCCGAGACATGCTAACCACTCAATTTGACCAATAACAGTGGAGGTTAGCCTTTTTTTGGGGGGGGGGGTATGATATTTATACCTCTAACTTTCTCACTAATGTGGAAGTGTTCAGAAAAATATTCTACTCTTATTTACCATAAAAGTGACTCCAAAATGATTGACCATTTATTTCTATTAGGCACAACATAATGTGAAACACAACCAAAACAAACTGCAAACACATCCAAGTTTGTAGAGTCACAAGCTTGATGTAGTAATTTTGTGCTAGGGCTATGGGACCAAATACGACACTTTTGACCACTTATATACACATATAAGGGGATTTGCCCAAATACGTATGACACCTTCAAATGGGGGGACTAGATAAATAAAGTGCTTTCATTTCTAAACGGTAAAAAAATATGTATGAAAATAACATCAAAATACAAGGTGACAATCTGTACTGTCCCCTCATATGAAACAGTTGATCGCAAATCCAAAATGCTGGAGTATAGCGCCAAGTGAAAAGCTTTAGCTTCACTGTCTGAAAAAACACATTGGGGTGTGTAGTAGATCGATAGGGGCAAGTGGAAAGTGGATACTAGTGACATATTGGACATTGAATATAGCTAATTTGTTGGTTGCTAAGAGAAGTGACACCTAGTGAAAGCTGATCTTGTCCTGATTTTAACACCACAATTGTCAGCTGTCTGGCGTGAGTAATCAGAAAGCAGGGCGAGGAATTGAACGACCTGGCTCCGTTGCGCTCTAGCTGGAAGTCTCTCGTCCTCACTCCCTCTAGTCCGTACCTGTTATGCAGGTCATAGTATGTGGTTGGGATTATCGACTAACACTCTTTGTATTAAGTCAAGTAAAGCCACTTATTACACACGCATAATACCAGTAACTCAGTTAAAAGCCATGGCAACTTACGACCAGAAGGTCTGAACACACTCATTTTTATCCTGAATGGTAAAGGTCAAGTGGTGACCAAGTTGTGTTTCAGAACTCTCAGAACAACTGCATCTTCCTCCCACACAATGGAGGAGTACTGTGCAGTGTACAGGGCAACACAAGGCCGTGCTGAAGCAGATGCTTTGGCAGTATCTCAAATGTAAGACAAAACCCACAAAGGAGGCATAGTGATCCAAACTAGCAAAGGGACATCGTCCTCTAGCTGTGTCTCTGGAGAATGGCTTGACATAGCTGACAAAGTATGATGTATCATTTCTGGCGAAGAACAATGTATGCAACCAATACAACAGGAAGGGGTATTAATTGGGAGATAGCTGGTCACCTGTGGGGTTCCTTTTTGTGCCTCGGCTCTGGCACTGGCCACTCCCACTATTTTGTCTCGGGCAACAAATCATGACATGCAATCATGACTACCTAATTGGAATTTTTCATATTGCATAATGATAACGATAAATTCAAAGGTTTTTAATCATATTTGTAGGACATAGCAAGTAAATAATTTATCATCAAGTGTAAAAAACTCAAATCCACAGATGTACCTAATCGCTCACTGATGAGAGAGGACACCAGTACAAATACAAATAAGAGCGTCTGCTAAATGACTAAAATGTCAAATGCAAATGACACACATGGTTGAACAGTGCATTGTGTAAGGAACCAAGTGACACAGCACATTTAGCCTTAGATCTGCAGCAATTCAATTTGGGGTCCTTGGGGGGGCACAGGTAACTTGAACTTGTGTGTTCACTGCACATCTTGGGTTGGGAAGTCTCAGTTGTCGTTGCATTTGTCTTCTGGACTTTATAAATCACCAGAGTTATTATTGAAAGAGGACAGGGGGGGGGGTAAAGTCACCCCCCCATGCCCCTCCCCTTACCCCCATTAGAGCACAGCTGCACGTTGGTCCCAGAGTTGGCTCTCAGAGGCCCAAGCCACAACAATTAAATCCCCGTTCCTCTGCAAAGCCTTAGTGCATCTGTTCATTTTATTGCCCTTCAGATTTTTATCACACATCAGTGGGGGGGATTCATTACATAAAGTGGCACACTGAGGTTGCGCGATCCAGGCAAGGTCACTTTTACCACTAGGCACAAGTTCCTCAGTCTCTTCTCTCCACTTCAGCCAGGGAATATGCAGACATAATGTGTATTCAAATCTGTGGTGTAGTGATTAGGGAGCAAAAAAACTGTAGAAAAGAAATAATACAAAATACTAAGCTATAGTTAACTGACAAAATAAAGGAAACACTTGAGTAAATGAGGGATACAAAGTATATTGAAAGCAGGTGCTTCCACACAGGTGAGGTCCATGAGTTAATTAACATCCTATCATGGTTAGGGTCATGTTTAAAAATGCTGGGCAGGCAATTATTTTGGCTACCATGGCCATGCCCCCATAGGATGACATTGTCCCCATCCACAGGGCACAAGTGGTCACTGAATGGTTTGATGAGCATGAAAACAATGTAAACCATATGCCAAGGCTGTCTCAGTTACCAGATTTCAACCCAACTGAACACTAGAGTGGTGCCTGAGACAGTGCTTTCCACCACCATCAACAAAACACCAAATTATGGAATTTCTCATGGAAGAATGGTGTTGCATTCCTCCAATAGAGTTCCAGACACTTGCAGAATATATGCCAAGGTGCATTGAAGCTGCTCTGGCTTGTGGTGGCCCAACACCCGATTAATTAAGAAACTTTATATTGGTGTTTCCTGTATTTTGTCAGTTACCTGTATATTGCATTCACATTTATTTTGTTGAAATTGCATTATTTTATACTAATACTAATTGCTCAGAGAAAGAGACTTTGTTTAACAGGTAATATACAAAAAATGTTGCACCCTTGTTTTCAGTACTAAAACACTCTCCCCCTTGCGAGGGTAAATAAAAAGCCTTTTTCTAAATTGTTTTATGAGTTGGAGAACACATTGGGAGGGATCTTAGATCTTGATATCCATCGTCTGCATTTATGGACTGCTATCTTCAATTCAAACCACAGGTTTCTGAGGTGGCCATTGCGAAATATAGATGTAGTGGTCAATTAACCATTTCTTTGACGATTTTGATGTGTGCTTGAGGTTATTGTCTTGCTGGAAGATCCACTTGCAGCCAATTATCAGCCTCCTGACAGAGGCAACCAGGTTTTTGGCTAAAAGTTGATGATGCCGTTGACCTTAAGGGCCCCAGGACCAGTAGAAGCAATATAGCCCCAGAACATCAAACATCAAACATCCACCATCATAGTGCTCTAGTACTGAATTCAGCGGTGCCAATCATTTTCATATTCTTTAGATTCGTTTTTATTGCTTGTTAAACCAAACCTCTTTCTCTGAGCAAATGTATTAGCAGAAAATAATATCATTTTCCAAAAAATGTTTTGCATACAATATAACAGTATTTGTATGATTTATTTTACAGGCCTACAGTCTTTTTTTGCACATCTTCATCAACGTTGCCAATCATTGTGGACCTGACTGTATGCATGGTGAATATGTTAGCAAATTTATGATTTCTATCATTTTTAGAAAGTTATATTTTGAAGTAATTAGTTGCGGAATAAGGACTCAATAAGGACAGAGGATAGCTGCTGGCTACAGTTTATTTTATTTTTTTAAATGAGGATCAATTCATTACACAGAGAGAATTATTAGCAGGCCTATATACATATTAGGCAATTGTATTCATTGTACATTTTATTTTAAAAAATATTATGAATTCGGCCATTACAAGCACATTCTGCTGTTTTTCAGAGTGAGAAAGAAGAAAGTAAGCTCGTAACATGAGCACAGCTTGGCTATTCTATTCATCTGCAGATGTCAGCGCTGATGTAATTTCATTGATTTATCCACTTGTTTTTGGCATGAGTCTGAAGCACAATGCCCTAACAGGGCAAAGTGTATGCAACTCACATGTTTAATGTCAGGCAATGTGCAGATTTGAGTAGACGTTGTGTGTAGTGGGCCCTGTTGTCTTTTCCCACGTGCTTAGGGGCCGCTAGTAGGGGACAGGACAAATACTCTCTCTGTATGCATTGTCATGACCTACTGTATCACAGTGGAACACAAACCAGGTGCCTTCAACACTATCAGAACGTTTTATTTGAGTGTCTCACAGAGTTCATTCTCGACCCACATCTTCCATCTCTTCACTCCAATAATTTCCCCACCATATTAGATGATTTAGAATGGGGAAAACGTCCCCAGTTACATTTACATTTAAGTCAATTATTTCCAAAATGCCATTCCCAAATGCCACCGTAATTCAAGAATGACCCCAATATCAAAATAGAGTCTCTGGAATGCTCATACTACATCTGCATGGCCTTTTCTTTTGTGTTTAATCCATCATCATTTAAAAGCTACTCAAATTGTGTTCATACAACATGCACGCACAAGACTTGCATTTTACAACTCATAAAACCAGTTTTACGTTTTGCATTTTTCACAACATCATCATGTGAGAGACATGGGGTACAAGAATGCACATGAACATTGTGTGTTTGAGACAATGTGTAGGCATATGTTTCTAGGGCAGGGTTCGTTCAGTGGGGGATCAACACAAAGGTTGCCTGAATTTGGAACTGATCTCTTTGGTTGTTTTGAAAGCTCTCTGCGAGGACGAAAGAGCTGGACAGTCACCAGTCCGAACATGGGGCCCACTATGTGTAAAACCACACACACACACACACACACACACACACACACACACACACACACACACACACACACACACACACACACACACACACACACACACACACACACACACACACACACACACACACACACACACACACACACACGAGACCTCTTCGCCCCCTTCCCAAAACAAAACAACAGCTCCCCCTCCCATCTTCAATCGCCCAGGGCCAGGGGGAGGAGACCGGAGATCACCATATCTGTGTGGCGTTACTCCACTGGGACCCTGTGATGTCATCATGGCGTGCTGCACATGATCATGCTGCCCTTGGGCTTTACTAAACTGTCACAAAGTCCAGGGGGATCGTTCACAAAAACAGGTTTTGCACCCTGGGACTTTCATCCAATGTGCAAGTCTCTGCTTCAAGACAGCACACCCTTTGGATTTTTCCCCATAACACACAAGAAGCTGTTCTGTTCGACGAAAAGTTCTTCTCGCAGCAAGATAGGCACTCAATGCCCTAACCGAGCAAAGTGTATGCAACTCACGACTCTCCTGTGAGGAGTAGGGAGTCAGGTGAAATGTCGCTATGATTAAGGGCTGATTAACATGTGATGATGAAAGGACCTTAGGTAAGAATGCTGGATTTGGCCAAAGCACTGCCTTAGATCCATCTGCTGCTAAAGTGAGTAATGAAGGTTGGGTAGAAAGCGCATATACTGTAATTCTCTAACACGCTTGGCTGAAACCATAGCCAATAGAATGGCAGTCTTGACTGAGAGCTCCCATAGCTCAAGTGAAGACAGGCTCAAATGGTGGAGTCATAAATGATCGTAGGACAACATCTAACTCCCATGAGGGTACTGAAGGAGCCTTGGGTGGCCGTAGCCTGAGAGCACCTTTCATGAATTGCGATACTAGAGGTTGTCCATGTAGTAATGCATCCGCAATCTAGTCATGATCCATAGAGATGGCTGCCGTACACACTTTCATTTGTAGATGGGGACTTCCCTGCAGCCATAAGCTCCTGGAGGAAAGTCAAAATGACAGAAATTGGGCAGGAAGTAAACAATTCTGCATGATCGACACACCACTTCCCGAACACATTTCCCTTGTAGGAATACAGGGTTTGCGTAGAGGATGCCTTGGCTGCCTAAATTGTATCCATTACCAAAGAGAGCAACCCTGCAGCTACAAGGCAGTTACTTTCAGGGGCCACATCCACAACTTCAGTATGCTGGTTTGGAGTGCCAACGCTTGCCGTCTGCTTGTGACATGAGGTCCGCTCGAAGCGGGAGTTCCCATGGTTGGGAGGTTGTCAGCTGTACAAGGTCTGAAAACGAGTGATGCTGTGGCCTATGTGAAGCAACAAGCATAACTTACACACTCTCAAGACGGATCTTCTTCGAGACCCGAGGGAGCAAGGACATTGGTGGAAACGCATACAGCAGCCCCCTTGGCCATCTGTGTGATATGGCATCGCCCCAAGTGGGCCTCCAGGACCCTTGGAGAACTGCATAGGACAATGGGTTGAATCTTGCGATGCCAAAAGATCGGTGACGTCCATTCTGAATCGCGCCCAGATCATCTCCACCACAGAGGAAGAAGGCCTCCTCTGGAGAAGACGTTCTGCTGCCTGAGTCTCCACCCCTGGCAGGTGTATTGCTCTCAGGTGTCTGTTTGCCCAAACCAGTAGCTCCTTTGCTAGTGCAGTGTCATTTGACCTCAATCCTTCACGGGTGGTTGATGTGTGCAACCACGGTTGTGTTGTCTGTCCATATCAGTGAATGTTGTCTTCTCAATACTGGGAGGAAGTGCCAGAGTGCAAGGTGAACCACCTTGAGCTCCAGTACATTGATGTGAGCCATTGTCCATGGTGCTGACCATACACCATGGACCCCAGACTACTCCCCATCCCTGTAGGGAGGCTCTTTGTTCAAAGACCCGGTTGTGAACTGGGCATAGGAGAACTCCACTGGGAGTTTGATGTGCTAGGCACCACCTTTGTATTGCTCTCCAGTAACTCATTGAAATTGTCAGATTTTTGTGTTTGTCCCTTTTGGGACATAGATTATGTCTGTTGTATCAGCATTGTATTGGCCACATGTGGAGCAAGCCCAATGGTACAACATGGACTGCAGCAGCTTGGAAGCCTAGGAGCCTCTGACTCTATAGTGCTGACACCTGTTTTTTAAAAGTTTGAATGTCAAAAGACAATTTGTCAAAGATACCACTCTTTCTGGAGACTGTTGCTCGCATGATTTGAGCTTACAGTGTCAAGGCCAGGAAGTGGACACACTGAGTATGGACCAGAGAGCTCTTTTCCAAGTTCATTGTTAGTCCCAACTCAGAGAGGTCATGTGAGATCATGGATGTGTGTGCCAAAGCTTGGTTTTGTGACCCTGCAAATACACTATATATACATAAAGGTATTTGGATACCCGTTCAAATGAGTGGATTCGGCTATTCAGCCACACTAGTGGCTGACAGGTGTATAAAATTGAGCACACTGCCATGCAATCTCCATAGACAAACACTGACAGTAGAATGGCCTTACTGAAGAGCTCAGTGACTTTCAACACGGCACCGTCATACGATACCACCTTTCCAACAAGTCAGTTCATCAAATTTCTGCCCTGCTTGAGCTGCCCCAGTCAACTGTAAGTGCTGTTATTGTGAAATGGAAATGTCTAGGAGCAAAAACGGCTCAGCCGCAAAGTGGTAGGAAACACAAGCTCACAGAATGGGACTGGCGTGTGCTGAAGCGCATAGCGTGTAAACATTGTCTGTTCTCAGTTGCTACACTGACTACCAAGTTCCAAACTGCCTCTGGAAGCAATGTCAGCACAATAACTGTTCTTCGGGAGCTTTATGAAATGGGTTTCCATGGCCGAGCAGCCGCACACAAGCCTAAGATCACCATGCTCAATGCCAAGCGTCGGCTGGAGTGGTGTAAAACTCGCTGCCATTGGACTCTGGAGCAGTGGAAACGCGTTCTCTGGAGTGATGAATCACGCTTCACCAACTGGCAGTCTGACGGACAAGTCTGGGTTTGGTGGATGCCAAGAGAACGCTACCTGCCCCAATGTATACTGACAACTGTAAAGTTTGGTGGAGGAAGAATAATAGTCTAGGGCTGTTTTTCATGGTTCAGGCTAGGCCCCTTAGTTCCAGTGAAGGGAAATCTTAACGCTACAGCTTACAATGACATTCTAGATGACTCTGTGCTTCCAACTTTGTGGCAACAGTTTGGAGAAGGCCCTTTCCTGTTCCAGCATGACAATACTGTGTGCACAAAGCGAGGTCCATACAGAAATGGTTTGTCGAGATCGGTGTGGAAGAACTTGACTGGCCTGCACAGACCCCTGTATAATAGCAGGAAACTTGCTTTAAAACGGCAACATTTTCTCATAGACTCGTGAGGAAATTTGAAGAATAGCATTAGAAAACTGCACAGAAGGTGTGTGCAAATGTGTGTTAAAAAAAAAAAAAACGTTTTCCAGGGGCCCAAATGCGGTAGTCCTGCCCTGCGTTGGGCCCTGGGGAAGGCCTGCCTGGCCCTGCAGCCTGTACTCTTTTCTCAGCCTGGTAAAGTGAGTTTATTTGAACAGCAGCAGCAACCCTCCTAAACCCAAACTTATACTACCCTTCTGAGAAGCCTGCTCCTTTTCTTGGCAGCATGCGGGGTCTGTTAAATGTGCCCTGACGTAAGAGGCTGAGACCATCGTTGCTTTCCTCTGACAGTTCAGATTCACTCTGCAGAGTCAGCATCTGCTGCCACCAGAGACCTGAGACCGGCTCCATTAGGCCCACTGCCTGAGAGCAGCACACACACAGCACACCCAGAGAACACCACCCCTTAACCACACCGTCAACAGTGTGGTTAATCCTATGTGATTGTGTTGCCACAGCTAATGAGGACTTATGCATGGAGGTCTGGAAAAGCAGGCTATTCAATACCTTCCACCAGTCAGCAATAGCCAATTTTATTGATGGCAACTGTTTTCATGAAGTAATTTTGTTTAATCTGACTCCAGAGTGCTTACACAGGTTTTACATGCGGTGGTATCGGTATTACACAAGAGACATATGATGTCGACTGTTTTGAGGACCACATTCTTTGGATGTGTTGGGTGAGAGTCAGAAGGGTAAACAGCATACATTTACTACCGAACAACAGAGTACGGCCAGTATCCCTGTATCGGTTACCTGCATATGGGAAAAATGGAATTGGACTATTTCACGATCATGATTGCACACAGAGAAATATTATTGTGGGAAAAACGGTGGCTGAGCAAAACCAGAGGTTTCAGATATTCTCTTTTCCAACACGTCAGATAAAAAAAAACTGATTTCAAGCAGAGGTCTTAGAAAAACAGAACGCTAGGGTAGTAATTAGCCAAAAACATGGTCAATAGCTTTAGAATGTTACAACTTTTACTTGTTGATAAACCAAATATTGTATTCTTCCAACTCCCTGCTCATAACTCATCCATTGTATCAATCAATCAATCAAATTTTATTTATATAGCCCTTCGTACATCAGCTGATATCTCAAAGTGCTGTACAGAAACCCAGCCTAAAACCCCAAACAGCAAGCAATGCAGGTGTCGAAGCACGGTGTGTAGGGTTCTATTGTAAGGAACAACCAACCACATTCCATGACAACGCATAGCTGTGATTATGTGGTCCTTGTAGTCCACTTCATGGTTGATTGTTATCACCCCTGCCTGACATGCAGTATATAGAGTGCATCCGGAAAGTATTCAGACCCCTTGACTTTTTCCACATTTTGTTACGATTAAATTGTTTGTTTTTCTCATCAATCTACACATAATACCCGATAATGACAAAACAAAACCAGAAATGTTTGCAAATGTTAAAAAACAACCTAAAAAAAACTGAAATGTCACATTCAGACCCTTTACTCAGTACTTTGTTAACGCACCTTTGGCAGCGATTACAGCCTCAAATCTTCTTGGGTAGGACGCAACAAGTTTGGCACACTTGTATTTGGGGAGTTTCTCCCATTCTTCTCTGCAGATCCTCTCATGTTCTGTCAGGTAGGATGGGGAGTGTCGCTGCACAACAATTTTAAGGTCTCTCCAGAGATGTTCGATCGGGTTCACGTCCGGGCTCTGGCTGTGCCACTCAAGGACATTCAGAGACTTGTCCCTAAGCCACTCCTGCTGTGTCTTGGCTGTGTGCTTAGAATTGTTGTCCTGTTGGAAGGTGAACCTTCGCCCCAGTCTGAGGTCCTGAGCACTCTGGTGCAGGTTTTGATCAAGGATCTTTCTGTGCTTTGCTCTGTTCATCTTTCCCTCAATCCTGACTAGTCTCCCAGTCCCTGCCGCTGAAAAACATACCCACAGCATGATACTGCCACCACCATGCCTCACCGTAGGGATGGTGCCAGGTTTCCTCCATTCTGGCCAAATAGTTTCATCTTGGTTTCATCAGACCAGTGAATCTTGTTTCTCATGGTCTGACTCCTTTGGGTGCCTTTTAGCAGACTCCAAGTGGGCTGTCATGTGTCTTTTACTGAGGAGTGGCTTCCGTCTGGCTCTCGACCATAAAGGCATGATTGGTGGAGCGCTTCAGAGATGGTTGTCCTTCTGGAAGGTTCTCCCATCTTCACAGAAGAACTCTGGAGCTCTATCAGAGTGACCATCGGGTTCTTGGTCACCTCCCTGACCAAGGCCTTTCTCCCCAGCTCTAGGAAGAGTCTTGGTGGTTCCAAACTTCTTCCATTTAAGAATGATGGAGGCCACTGTGTTCTTGGGGACCTTCAATGCTCCAGAAATGTTTTGGTACCCTCCCCAGATTTGTGCCTGGACACAATCCTGTCTCAGAGCTCTACAGTCAATTCCATCGACCTCATGGCTTGGTTTTTGCTCTGACATTATATAAACATATAAACGTACCTTTCCAAATCATGTCCAGTCAATTGAATTTACTACAACTCCAATAAAATTGTAGAAACATCTCAAAGATGATCAATGGAAACAGGATGCACCTGAGCTCAATTTTGAGCCTCATAGCAAAGGGTCTGAATTACTTATGTAAATAAAAAATACAATATTTTTATATACATTTGCAAAACCTGTTTTCGCTTTGTCATCATGGGGTATTGTATGTAGAGTGATGATTGTGTTTTTTTATTTCATCAATTTTAGAATAAGGCTGAAATTTAACTAAATGTGGAAAAAATAATTGGCTCTGAATACTTTCCGAATGTACTGTATGTCCCTATTTGACTGTTCTTCAGTGTCACTTATGCTCCTGGCGCCGTTGTGGCACTGAACACTTTCACTAAGGATGTTTAGAGAGTGATATGTCTATGCTATGTAAACACTTGAGCTGTTGTTAATAAAGTAAATATCGGTATATTCAACAGCCGAAACATTCAGCACCCACGCTATTGAGGGAATGAATTAAACTCGGCTTAACTGGAGTTGTGTAATCAGCTTGCAAAATTCTTTCAACCCTAAACCATTTACAGCCATTTCAGAGGGCCAACATTTGACCATATTTGGCCATGGAGGAACATACATATTTGGAGAGAGGGTGAAAGCCATTGCTGAACTAGCCTTCTGCTGGGAGACATATAGCTTCTCATCCTGTCCCATTACTGGATCTCACCCATTCTGTAACATTAATATTAGCCTAACTAAATGTAACAGTATAACTTTAGACCGTCCCCTCGCCCATACCCGGGCGAGAACCAGGGACCCTCTGCACACATCAACAACAGTCACCCACGAAGCATCGTTACCCATCGCTCCACAAAAGCCGCGGCCCTTGCAGAGCAAGGGGACTACTACTTCAAGGTCTCAGAGTAAGTGACGTCACCGATTGAAACGCTATTTAGCGCGTACCACCGCTAACTAAGCTAGCCGTTTCACATCCGTTACATAAACACTGGGGCCTTCCCTAGGGCCCTGCTACTACTGAGGGAAGTATGCCATTATTCCCCGACCTCAGTACACAGCCGTGAATGATAGATGCTTTGTAAACCTCAGACCACCCCCCCCCCCCCTCTCCTTACCAGGCAGCTGGGAGTAATGCTAATGATATTAACTAAGTCAATTGGAGTTCTCCAAACAAACACATTGGACGTCTCAAATTAAGCACCTTACTGCTGAAAGCAAAGACAAATTTGTTTTGAAATGTGTCTATGACGTCTGAGTTGAAGATGCTGGTTGTGGGCATTTCTGTGGTCCCCTGTAACTCAGTTGGCAGCGCCAAGATAGTGGGTTCGATTTCCAGGACCACCCATACATAAAATGTATGCATGAATGACTACGTCGCTTTGGATGACAGCGTCTGCTGAATGTGAAAATATAAAAGCAACCATTTTAAAGATTTTACTGAGTTACAGTACATGTATGGCAAGCAGCCAATTGAAAACAATTAATTAGGCCCTAATCTATGGATTTCACAACTCGGAATACAGATATGTATCTAGTGTTGGTCACAGATACCTTTAAAAAACAACTAGGGGCGTGGATCAGAAAAACAGTCCGTATCTGGTGTGACCACAATTTGTCTCATGCAGCATGACATCTCCTTCGCATAGAGTTGATCAGGCTGTTGATTGTGGCCTGTGGAATGTTGTCCTACTCCTCTTCAATGGCCGTGCAAAGTTATTGGATATGGGCAGGAACTGGAACACGCTGTTGAACACGTCGATTCAGAGCATCCCAAACATGCTCAATGGGTGACATGTCGGATGAGTATGCAGGCCATGGAAGAACTGGGGAATTTTCAGCTTTCAGGAATTGTGTACAGATCCGTGCGACATTGGGCCGTGCATTATCATGCTGAAACATGAGGTGATGGCAGGGGATGAATGGCACGCCAATGGGCCTCAGGATCTCATCGCGATATCTCTGTACATTCAAATTGCCACCGATAAAATGCAATTGTGTTCATTGTGCATAGCTTATGCCTGCCCATATCATAACCCCACTTCCACCATGGAGCACTCTGTTCACAACGTTGACATCAGCAAACCGCTCACCCAAACAACACCATACACACTGTCTGCCATCTGCCCAGTACAGTTGAAACCGGGATAAATCTGTGAAGAGCACGCTTCTCCAGTCTACCAGTGGCCATCGAAGGTGAGCATTTTCCCACTGAAGTCAGGTCAAGACCCTGGTGAGGACGACAAGCACACAGATGAGCTTCCCTGAGACGGTTTCTGAGTTTGTGCAGATATTATTTGGTTGTGCAAGCCCAAGGTTTCATCAGCTGTCCGGCTGGCTGGTCTCAGACCATCCCGCAGGAGAAGAAGCCAGATGTGTAGGTCCTGGGCTGCCTTGATTACAAGTTGTCTACGGTTGAGAGGCCAGTTGGACGTACTGCCAAATTCTCTAAAGCAACGTTGGAGGTGGCTTATGGTAAATAAATGAACATTCAATTATCTAGCAACAGCTCTGGTGAATATTCCTGCGGTCAGCATTCTAATTGCACACTCCCTCAAAACTTGAGACATCTGTGGCATTGTGTTGTGTGTCAAAACTGCACATTTTAAAGTGGCCTTTAATTATTCCCACCACAAGGTGCACCTGTGTAATGATCATCCTGTTTAATCAGCTTCTTGATATGTCACACCTGTCAGGTGGATGGATTATCTTGGCAGAGGAGAAATGTTCACGAACAAGGATGTAACCTCATTTGTGTACAAAATTTGTGAGAAATACGTTTTTTGTGCTTATGGACAATTTCTGGGATATTTTATTTTAGCTCATGAAACATGGGACTAACACTTACCTGTTGCCTTTATATTTTTATTCCGTATATACTGTATATACACATTTCTAAACTGTTTTTCGAAAATGTTCCTAATTAATACCAAAAATAAAAAGCTGAAATGTCTTGAGTCAATGAGTATTTAACCCCTTTGTTATAGCAAGCCTAAATATGTTCAGGAGTAAACATGTGCTTAACAACTCACATCATAAGTTGTAGGGGCTCAATGTGTACAATAATAGTGTTTAATATTCATTTTGAATGACTACCTAATCTCTGTACACCCACACATACAATTATCTGTAAGGTCCCTCAGTCGAAGCGTGCATTTCAAACACAGATTCAACCACAGAGACCAGTGATGTTTTCCAGTGCTGGAAAGAAGGGCACCTATTGGTAAAAAAAAGCAGATATTGAATATCCCCTTGAGCATGGTGAAGTTATTAATTACTTTTTGGATGGTTTATCGATACACCCAGTCACTACAAAGATACAGATACTCAGTTGCCAGAAAAGAAGGAAACTGCTCAGGGATTTCACAATGAGGCTAATGGTGACTTTAAAACAGTTACAGAGTTTAACGGCTGTGATAAGAGAAAACTGAGGATGGATCCACAACATTGTAGTTACTCCACAATACTAACCTAATTGACAGCCTGAAATGAAGGAAGCCTGTACAACAAGGCACTAAAGTAATACTGCAAAAGAAATTGCAAAGCAATTCCATTTTTTGTCCTGAATACAAAGTGTTATGTTTGGGACAAATCCAATACAACACATTACCGAGAACCACTCTCCATATTTTCAAGCATAGTGGTGGCTGCATCATGTTATGGGTATGCTTGTAATTGTTAATGACTGGGGCATTTATCAGGATTAAAAAAAACAGAATGCAGCTAAGCACAGGTCAAATCCTCGAGTGAAAACCTGGTTCAGTCTGCTTTCCACCAGATAATGGGAGATTAATTCAACTTTCAGCAGGACAATAACTACAAATGTTAGAATTTGTCTGCCACTGACAGGGTATTTTTGGGGGGTTGTAAACCCATTTTAATCCCACTTTGTAACACAACAAAGGTGTGTGAATACTTTCTGATGGCCTCCTGAAGTGTGCCTCTGACACACAGTGCCAATATAAGGATGACAGGGGATATGTTTGGCTTGGCACTGAGCCCTGGTAATGGCATCGGATTCTCTCTCACCTCATGTTCCTTTGGGATCCTTTGGCACTATAGGCCACTTTGTCACATTCTGTTTTCCATGGTATGTACTATGCCTCTCATGCAGTTGTAACCTTTAGGCAAGACAGCAAGATATTTCCCACAAATCACTGCCCAGCCTATGGGAACTAAGGCTCCTGACTTTCACTCAACTATTTTGAATAGCACCACTTCACAGTACACCCCCCCCCCCCCCCCCCCCCCCCCCATTGACTATCTCTCCGTGAAAGACTCAAAACTAAGTGACATTTTTCTGGAGTATTGCAAAACTGATCCCTTCGAGCATGTCCCTCATGAAGGCTACTACTTTGCAGTTGCCTACCGCCACACTGGCTGTCACGGCACGCTGACATTCTCTCACCCCCGTTAGCTGCCAGATTAATTGAGGCTAGAAGTGATAATCCCATCAGTGTAACTGATTTACAATGTGCTTAGGTTCTTTGGGGGTAAGGGACATTGCTTTCCTGTGCCACTGTATACATTCAGGCAATGGCAATATCATGTGTCCTAGTAGTCCACAAGCCTTTGTTATCCATGTCTATGTGCATGCACACTCTTCAAGAAACTACATTTCAACATTTTATTCGGTCTTTTTCAAATGCCACCTCAACAGCAGCAACTACTAGCCTCCATTGTTATAACAAACAACTCAGCATCTGAAAAACCCAACTCCACCCTTACTTTGTAGTTTCACATCACATAATTCAAAACCATAAATGCATCACTGCGTTGTAATATGAAATATATTACAGCCTTTGACTTCAATACTTCCTCCAATTCTTTAGTACAGTATGGCGAAATGTTATTGAACGCAGGCCATTTAAACTTTGGCCGTGGATGCCTGACATGTGATTGGTCGGCAGCCACAAACGACAGCACCTGTTTAGCGCCTTCATTAAAACTGACATAAGAGTTGAGGGAAATATAGGCAGCATCCATTCCCCCGCAATGCTCGTTTTGATTCACGTCTCTACTGGAAAGTTATCCATTTAGTTGAATTTAATACATTGAAAAAATAAAATATTCAAAATGCTATTTTCTTTTTGGAGTGTATTAGTGCGAATGGAGATGCTACTTAAATTTTCTTTGGCTGTCTTTCTTTGTATAGCCTTTCAGCAAGTAAAGGCGACCGACCCAAACGAACTTCACGAAACTCCTCAAGAGAAACAATTGAACCATCCGAAAAGACGACTCTCACTGCAAAACACAGGTATGTTGGCTAAATGTTGCTTGTAGGCTATAGCTACTGCCTCGTACTTGTATGTCTGAAATGCGGATTATACATTCACCAGCTAGTCTAAAGTTTCACACGTCTTCATAAAATGATGTGCACACTGCCCTTGTGACTCTCCGGTCGTATTCTTTTTAGGCCACTTGAAACTATTTCACTGTGAATGAAAGTTTTTACAAAATGATGTTCCCCGAAATGACCTGAAGAATGTGGCTTTATAGTGTCGTCCTACGCAGGTACGCAGTGATCTCTAGTTCTGTCACTTCACTGTAATTCAATGCGCCAAGTGACCAACTCTTATCCAAGCACATTCCCGTTGAAATGCCAACACAAGCTCTGACAGCAAGCTGTTCTTACCCCCGGCGCAGCCACACACCACCGTGAATATGTTGACGACGACTTTTTTTTAATACCCTGGGTTTATGTAATCATTCAACGTAATGACGCGGGGACATGCAAAACTCGCAAATCGTGGTCCCACGTGCCTAGTCTTCAGCAGTGTTTATTTAATTTTTGCAGGGTATAGGCGCAGTGGCGATTTTTAGCATGTAAATCTTGGCGCTCCTATTTTCTGCTGGCCTTCCCCACCACGACAAAGCAATGAGTTTAGGCTGAAACACCTGCATTTTGGAGCTGCCTGTTTTGCAAGCAGCTTTATTAACTCAATTATATATAGTTTTACATTGTTTACAAACTGATGTGACATGCTTAAAAAAAATGTAGCACTAAGAGATATGGCCCTTGGTTCACCTCAGACTTGACTGCCCTTGACCAGCACACAAACATCCTGTGGCGTTCTGCATTAGCATCGAATAGCCCCCGCGATATGTAACTTTTCAGACAAGTCGGGGACCAATATACAATGTCAGTTTGAAAAACACTAGCCTTAGCTTTCCTAACAAATTTGCATCCTGTAGCACTAATTCCAAAAAGTGTTGGGACACTAAAGTCCATGGAGAATAAGAGCACCTCCTCCCAGCTGCCCACTGCACTGAGGCTAGGAGACACTGTCACCACCGATAACTCTACGATCTGCAGCAACTTGACCTCTTTCGTATCGTCTGAGATCCCCATAGATTAGAAAGCTGCCACGGTCATTCAAAGGGGAAGACATTCTAGGCCCAATGTTAGACCTATACCTATATCTGCCCTACCTTTCTAAAATCTTCGAAAGCCAAATTAACAGATCACCCACCGTACCTTCTCCACTATGCAATCTGGTTTCTGAGCTGGTCATGGGTGCACCTCAGCCACGCTCAAGGTCCTACAGGATATCATAACTGCTATCGATAAGAGTACTGTGCAGCAGTCTTCATCGACCTGGCCAATGCTTTCGACACTGTCAATCACCTCATTTTTATCGGCAGACTCAATAGCCTTGGTTTCTCAAATGCCCCGCCTGGTTCACCAACTACTTCTCTGATAGAGTTCAGTGTGTCAAATCGGTGGGTCTGTTGTCTGGACCTCTTGTGATGTCGCTCTTGCTGCTGATGTTTCTCTGATCCACCTCTACGCAGACGACACCATTCTGTATACATCTGGCCTTTTGGACACTGTTTACAAACCTCCAAAGAGCTTCAATGCCAAACACTCCTTCCATGGCCTCCAACTGCTTTTAAATGTTAGTAAAACTAAATGTATGCTCTTCAACCGATTGCTGCCTGCCCGACTAGCATCACTACTCTGGACGGTTCTGACTTTTATGTGGACAAATACCTGTCTGGTTAGACTAAACTCTCCTTCCAGACTCTCATTAAGCATTTCCAATCCCAAATTAAATCTAGAATTTGCTTCCTATTTCGCAAAACAAAGCATCCTTCACTCATGCTGCCAAACATACCCTCGTAAAACTGACTATCCTACTGCTCTTTGGCTACGTCATTTACAAAATAGCCTCCAACACTCTACTCGGAAAATTGGATGTTAGTCTATCACGGTGCCATCTGCTTTGTCACCAAAGTGCCATCTACTACCCACCACTTCAGCCTGTATGTTCTCGTTGGCTGGTCCTCGCTACATATTCGTCGTCAAACCCACTGGCACCAGGTCATTTAAGTCTTTTGCTAGGTGAAGCTCCACCTTATCTCAGCTCACTGGTCACCATAGCAATGCCCACCTGTAGCACACGCTACAGCAGGTATATTTCACTGGTCACCCCCAAAGCCATCTCCTCCTTTGGCTGCCTTTCCTTACATTTTTCTGCTGCCAATGACTGGAATGAATTGCAAAAGTCGCTGGAGTCTAACTTTAAGCATCAGCTGTCAGAGCAGCTTGCTGATCACTGTACCTGTACACAGCCCATCTGAAAATAGCACACCCAACTACCTCATCCCCATATGATTTATATTGGTGTTTTGCACCCCAGTATCTCTACTTGCACATCTATCACTCCAGTGTTTAATTGCTAAATTGTAATTATTTCACCACTGGCCTATTTATTGCCTTACCTCCCTGATCTTACTACACTTGCACAATCTATATAGATTTTTCTATTGTTGCCTGTACATTTGTTTATCCCATGTGTAACTCTTTGTTTGTTGTGCTATCTTGGCTAGGTTGCCGTTGTAAATGAGATTGTTCTGGCCAACCTGGTTAAATAAATTTAATAAAATGTATTAATGCCAAAATTACATGCAAAACAGGCAAGCCACCCTTTATTTTTTTTATTTTTGCAAAAAATGTGCCTGCCCTGAAAGATGGATCGCCACTGTATAGGAGGGACCCATTTTTCTAGCACTAGTCTAACCCTGAAACATTTTAAATACTTTTACATTATTACATCTCCAGTTGGTTGTATAATTTGTAAGAGGATTATTCTTTACTGAAAAAGCAGCAGTCATATTTGGAGGACTTTTCAATGATTCCCTAGGAACCAGCACATTGACACAAGATCGACTGTTGCATTATTATTAACAAGCTACTGTTCTCTTCTGAAGAGACTACAAACATGCTTGCCACCCTCCTGTTTAGTAACATGTTCCCTCCATCAGCGGAGATCCAGCACTGTCTGGTGAATGCTGGGGATGTGGGCTGTGGCATGTTCGAATGCTTCAACAACAACTCCTGTGAAATACGAGGCCTACATGAGATCTGCGTGACATTTCTGCACAATGCCGGCAAGTTTGACTCCAAGGTATTCCACTTCTCCTAAACCGCTGTGCTGCTGTCATAGAGGGTTTTCCACAAATGCTCTCCACTCTTAGAAAAAGGGGTCTAAAAGTTTTTTTTCATCTGTCCCCGTAGGAAAATAAAGAAATACAATTTGGTGTCCATGTTGAACCCGCTATAGAAAGGGTTCTCCTATGGGGACAGCTGAAGAACCTCTTGGTTCTAGATAGCAACTTTTTTCTAAGTGTACTACAGCCAGTACATCCTTTATGTAACTGTATGAACATGTTTAGTATGTTATAGAACAATTTCGAAAATGATACCTATGATGTGACTATTCTGGAATTTGGTGTAACAATTTACATCTTTGTAAAAATGTATTTTTAGCTTATCATAATGCATATTTGCAAATTAGCTACAACATGCAGTTGAAGTCATTTTCACAATTCCTGACATTTAATCCTAGTAAAAAAAATTAGGCTCACCACTTGATTTTGAGAATGTGTCAAAATAATAGTGGAGATAATTATCTATTTTGGCTTTTATTTCTTTCATCACATTCCCAGTGGGTCAGAATTTTACATGCACTCAATTAGTATTTAGTAGCATTGCCTTTAAATTATTTAACTTGGGTCAAACGTTTTGGGTAGCCTTCCACAAGCTTCCCACAATAAGTTGGGTGAAATGTGGCCCATTCCTCCTGACAGAGATGGTGTAACTGAGTCAGGTTTGTAGGCCTCCTTGCTCGCACACACTTTTTCAGTTCTGCCCACAAATGTTCTATGGGATTGAGGTCAGGGCTTTGTGACTGCCACTCCAATACCTAGACTTTGATGTCCTTAAGCCATTTTGCTACAACTTTGGAAGTATGCTTGGGGTCATTGTCCATTTGGAAGACTCATTTGCGACCAAGCGTTAACTTCCTGACTGATGTTGCTTCAACATAGCCACATTTTCCTTCATTATCCCATCTCTTTTGTGAAGTGCACCAGTCCCTCCTGCAGCAAAGCCTGCCACCCCTGTTCTTCACGGTTGGGATGGTGTTCGGCTTGCAAGCATCCCCCTTTCTCCTCCAAACATAACGATGGTCATTATGGCTAAATAGTTTTATTTTTGTTTCATCAGATCAGAGGACATTTCTCCAAATAGTACAATCTTTGTCCCCATGTGCAATTGCAAACTATAGACTGGCTTTTTTTGTGGTGGTTTTGGAGCAGTGGCTTCTTCCTTGCTGAGCGGCCTTTCAGGTTATTTCAATATAGGACTCGTTTTACTGTGGATGCAGATACTTTTGTACCCGTTTCCTCCAGCATCTTCCCAAGGGCCTTTGCTGTTCTGGGATTGATTTCGCACCATCTCTAGGAGACAGAGCGGTATGACTGCTGCGTGGGCCCATGGTGTTTATACTTCTGTACTATTGTTAGTACTGATGAATGTGGTACCTTCAGGCATTTGGAAATTGCTCCCAAGGATGAACCAGACTTGAATTTTTTTTGAGGTCTTGGCTGATTATTTTTTTTCCCCCCATGATGTTAAGCAAAGAGGCACAGAGTTTGAAAGTAGGCCTTGAAATGCAGCCACAGGTACACCTATTGACTCATTATGTCAATTATCCTATCAGAAGGTTCTGAAGCCATGACATCATTTTCTGTTTTTTCCAAGCTGTTTAAAGGCACAGTCAACTTGGTGTATGTAAACCTCTGACCCACTGGAATTGCGATACAGTGAAATAACCTGTCTAAACAATTTGTTGGAACAATGACTTGTCATGCACAAAGTAGATGGCCTAACTGACTTGTCAAACTATAGTTTTGTTAACAAGAAATTTGTGGAGTGGTTGAAAGATGTGTTTTAATGACGCCAACATAAGTGTGTGAACTTTCGACTTCCAACTGTATCTAATTAGTAGGGGTGTTGCCAAAGTTCTGTTCTGTCTCAAAACAGTTTTGACTGCTTGGAACTTTCGTAAATTAAGATTCTCCTCCCTAACGTTCTGATCGTAAAATGATTACCAACTTTACCATCTTCATGTAAAAATTAAACTGCTATTGGGTAAACTAGATCTACTTGAAAATAAAGTTGAACACCTCACTAAAATGTAGTGACTTTTTTTTTGTCCATAATTGTAGGTTACATGATACAATTATTGTGCCAGCCCTGAGATGACATGTCAGCTGTTATGTTGAACTCTGTAGGGGAAGTCTTTCATCAAGGATGCCCTGAAGTGCATGGCCCACAGCCTGAGGCACCGGTTCAGCTGTGTGAGCAGGAAGTGCCTGGCAGTGAAGGAGATGATGATCCACCTGCAGAGAGAGTGCTACGTCAAACACAACCTTTGTTCCGCCATCCAGGAGAACATCAATGTCATGGTGGAGATGATCCACTTCCAGGACCTCTTCCCCAAAGGGTGAGCATGAGGCCTTTTTCCATTTCATACTAAACTCTGTGTAGGGTGTTTCCAGACTCCACATGATCTGATATTCAAATACTGTAGTAGTCTGCATTCAGAAATATAATTTTTCCTCCTACCTCAGGACTCATGTGGAGCTGGTGAACATCCTGCTGGGTTGTGGTGAGGAGGTGAGGACAGCCATAGCACAGAGAGTGAGGATGCAGTGTGAGCAGAACTGGGGGGCCCTGTGTGATAGCCTGAGCCCGTGCTCCCTCGGTCGTTCAGATGACCCCCAACACATCACCGTCCCTCCCGCCTCTCTGCATCCTGCTGGACAGGTCTTCCTCCCAGACATTGAACAGGAGAAACCTAAGACTGGCCAGCTAGACAGGGGCTCCCTCCACCCCTCTGTGAGTCTCAGTCAGGAGCCCCTGGACAACGCCACAGACCTTGGGCTCGCTGTGGCCAGTCAACCACCCAATACCGCCATCCAGGGGTGAAACGCTGAGTGCAATGTCTTTAGCTTGTTGACACACAACATAGCTGCCCCTAACCCCTTTTCCCCCTCAAGCAGCCCTACTACTTGATAACCTCAGTGGTTACAAACAATGACAAAGGACGAGTAATGGTCCTGTACCATGCTCCATTCATACTCTCCTAAATTGTAAAGGTGACAGGGTATGTGTGGTCAAATGTAGATTTGAGGCCATGCACTTGTTTTTCAGTAGTAGTAGTTGCTTTTTGTTTTAATTACAGGTGCAATGTAAAACATTGTTTTGTAAAATAGCTTTCATTTGATTCCTTTTAGAAGTAAATGGGTACAGTGGGGCAAAAAAAGTATTTAGTCAGCCACCAATTCTGCAAGCTCTCCTACTTTAAAAAGATGAGGCCTGTAATTTTCATCATAGGTACGTACACTTCAACTATGACAGACAAAATGAGAAAAAAATCCAGAAAATCACATTGTAGGATTTTTAATGAATTAATTTATTTGCAAATTATGGTGGAAAATAAGTATTTGGTCAATAACAAAAGTTTATCTCAATACTTTGTTATATACCCTTTGTTGGCAATGACAGAGGTCAAATGTTTTCTGTAAGTCTTCACAAGGTTCACACACTGTTGCTGGTATTTTGGCCCATTCCTCCATGCAGATCTCCTTTAGAGCAGTGACGTTTTGGGGCTGTTGCTGGGCAACACAGACTTTCAACTCTCAAGACTTTCTATGGGGTTGAGATCTGGAGACTGGCTAGGCCACTCCAGGACCTTGAAATGCTTCTTACGAGTCAGTTCCTCACGCTGCTGTTTACAAAGTCTTATAATCGACGCATTAAGGCCAAGCTCCCATGCAGCAGCTCTATTTCCTTTTCCAACAGCCAGATCGATCGCCTTCAACTTGAACGCTGCATCATATGCATTTCTCCATGTCTTTGCCATGATGAGGGTGACAAAATTACCGTAATCAGAATGATGGGACGTTTGAGCGCGCGCGATTTACGTCACATTATGTGACGGTGCTCAGTTTGTTTTTTGGCGGCATGAATCTTGTGAAAGCGGGAAAAATCCATAAATTAGCCGCATCATTGTATAAACCGTGAGGTTCAAAGTGTGGTAATAAAGTAGCGGCTTATAGTCCGGAAATTACGGTACTGGCTTAAGCAGAAGGACACGTCTGGCACTGCAGGATTTGAGTCCCTGGCGGCGTAGTGTGTTACTGATGGTAGGCTTTGTTACTTTGGTCCCAGCTCTCTGCAGGTCATTCACTAGGTCCCCCCATGTGGTTCTGGGATTTTTGCTCACCGTTCTTGTGATCATTTTGACCCCACGGGGTGAGATCTTGCGTGGAGCCCCAGATCGAGGGAGATTATCAGTGGTCTTGTATGTCTTCCATTTCCTAATAATTACTCCCACAGTTGATTTCTTCAAACCAAGCTGCTTACCTATTGCAGATTCAGTCTTCCCAGCCTGGTGCAAGTCTACAATTTTGTTTCTGGTGTCCTTTGACAGCTCTTTGGTCTTGGCCACAGTGGAGTTTGGAGTGTGACTGTTTGATGTTGTGGACAGGTGTCTTTTTATACTGATAACAAGTTCAAACAGGTGCCATTAATACAGGTAATGAGTGGAGGACAGAGGAGCCTCTTAAAGAACAGGTCTGTGAGAGCCAGAAATCTTGCTTGTTTGTAGGTGACCAAATACTTATTTTCCACCATAATTTGCAAATAAATTCATTAAAAATCCTACAATGTGATTTTTCTGGATTTTTTTCTCATTTTGTCTCATAGTTGAAGTGTACCTATGATGACAATTACAGGCCTCGTCTTTTTAAGTGGGAGAATTTGCACAATTGGTGGCTGACTAAATACTTTTTTGCCCCACTGTATATACAATTTACAGTATCAACATTTTATATAGGTTCAGTGAAGATGTACAAGTGCTTATCATAGCACGGACTCTTGCAGAAGGTTGGATGTTTTACATTTCTTAATTGTGGCTGTAATGTAGTTTTAGCTGAACACTAACTTGGTACACACAATGTATTGAGACCATAAGCTATTGCTTTTGAGATACTATGATGTCTCTTAAAAGTACATTTCCTAATGTACTTAAACACCCACATTTTGAATGTCTGACTCCAGGTCATAGATTTCAAGGTATCCAGAAGACTAGGTAAATATAATTCAAGTAAACTGTCCCTTTGATACTACGCTTAGCATTCTCTAAAATAGGTAATACTGCGTTAGCTCGACCCATTTATACTGTCACTACTGAAAAACATTTGTATAGAGATTAGTGCTTTTGCAAGTTCAACGTTTCTGTGGAAACATTTTTCTACTTTTTATTTGCAGTACAAAGGTGAACCGCCAAGGATTATTTTAATTTGTATGTCTAAGACAGGTTTACGTTCCCTTTCAACTCTGTAATTTTGCACATCAACTCCACAAGGGAAGTATATCTCTGGTACATGATCACTAATTACAAGGAACAAGTGGCCTACCACAATCAGGAACGTTCGTAACAACTCTGCAACATGGTTATGTATATTCACTCAAAGACAAACCTCAGGTCTCGTAACAAAACGAAACTCATAATTTCCTGGTTAAAATATTATGGGCCTTGGACTATTCTCACAGAGGTCTTTGATAATACGTATGTATCAAATAGGGTCTACTGCAATGTATTTTTCCAACTACAAAGTGTTTGTCACAGGATGACTACAGTGTCTTATCAGAACATTTTGCCACGGACGGTTCAGCATTTTACTAGCTAGCTACTGTACATCAAATGCTTGTTCTAACTTCATTAGTACCCCAATGAACCTACCTCACACCATGCCAGCTCTAGAGATGTTTCATAATGGACACATTGAGGACATTGAACTGGTATGAATACAACTCCGCTATCTCACACATTTTTACATGCATTTTGTACAGGTTGGTTTATATGATAGTACTGACAACTTCTGTGTCAGTATTTTCACCTAATTGTAATCAAATGAATGACTATTCACTTTTACCTATTGGAAAATGAAGGTCTGTACTTAAAGACAACTGACTTCGTATGAAGTTTGTTTACTCTGATTCAATGTCTTTTTATTTGTTTCTTAAACTATGCATATCATTAGGCCTTGATGCAAGCAAAGCATTTTATACATCTCTTTTGTTCTGTACTTTTGGACATTAAACACTTTCACATACTTTGTTGCTATTTTGACCATTTATTGAAATGTTATAAGCAGTAGAATAAATTGTTACTAGTTTGAGTGTAAATTTTCTAATTGAGACTAGTTGCTTTAAATAACTCAAGTGTACAATTTGAAGTGGGCGAAGTCCATTTACGACTGCGCAAAAGTTGTAGTGTCAATTACATCGTAATCCCAGAGGAAGGCGAAGGGAGAGGGCAGACTCCGCTCAAATGTCAGCGTGAAAATAAAGCGTTAATGCGATTGTGAAATTAGACAAGCCATTTCCAAATATCTCGATAATGACGAGACAGGCCTCAATGCCTTAACAATGTAAATATATTACCACAAAGGCTGGACATTCTAGCCAACCTAAACATTGCAAAATTTAGTCAGTAAACCTCACATAGCGAATTATAGAGATTTATTTTGACATACTCCCATTGACCTCCATACAATTGATTTTAAATCCACTTCAACTGGAACGTCTTCAGGATCGGTGGATACCCTGAGGTACAATGAGGTTGTAACGAGAATTTCCCAGGACAAGACATCTGATATTGTCAGAAAGCTTAAGAATTGAATCTGACTGCACTGTCTATTACAGTGAAAGAATACCATGCTATTATGTACAGTTTTGAACAAAATGGGCACAGTTGGGCAGTCTTCGTACAAAATTATGAACAAACGCAATGGTTCATTGCCTAAATCTTCACGTACACTGCCATCTAGTGGGCACCTGGGCTGGAATAATACATTATGGCCTTTATCTTGCATTTCAAAGATGATGGTACAAAACTGTCTTACATTGATTTGGTAAAATGTTATTCCCCTACGTTCCTTTCACATTTCCTCAAACTTGAGTGTTTTCAAATACCAAGAAAATGCATTCACCAATCTTACTGTCTGTAGCAAGGATGTAATTTCGGGTACAAAAACGGTCTGCTCCGTAAAACAATGAACTGGCAAATCTGGCCATAATATATTGGTTGCTTACTGCCATCTACTGGTAATATGTAGAACATGTATTGGAGGAATCCAAAATGGACAGACTGGAAGTCGTATTAGAGAGATCTTTCCGCTACCTAGCAATACAAGACACGAAATATTTGTTTATTCAATAGTTTTTCAACTTCAAACTCAATTTCCTACAATAATGAAAATAACTTACCAGAACAAGGTGGAGCAAGCAGAGCGAGACGGGTGGAAAGGACGGGACAGGCAGAGCAGGATTGCGATGTTTCCATAAGTGGATGAATTGGTCTAATTTACCATGTATGGTAAAGCCTCAACCCTTAGCTACCTCTTCCAAAAAAAGTGAAATAATTGACCACATTTTATTGTGACTAACAGCACCAGCGATTAAAACTTTACAATAGACTTAATTGAGCGAGGAGTCAAAGTGGAAAACCCGCACGCTCCGCTTCAATTGAGTCATAATTCAAAAATGTATTCTCAAATTACACACACGCAGTCTCCTTTGGTGCGTTTAGCCATATGTAATGTTCTCTATCCAAAAACTATTGGCAGACATTACGTCCAAACTTTATTATACTGTTTCAGATATACAATAACCATTGTCATTTCCTCGTATGTACTAACACCAGGGTGTATATTTGAGGTATACTATACAGTAAGAATAAGGTAATGGAATAAAAAAATCATTCCTGCCAGTAAAGATACTCAACGAGATGTTGCATGCACGAAGTAAAGACAAAGTGGATCCATTTCCGCAAGGCTAAACTTCTCTGTTTTGGTCCTGTAGCTTCCATTTCGTAGCAGCGTGAAGCGCACCTGTGCACATGCTCAAGATACTCTGAGCAGTCCTTTCATCACGCTCATCTCAACATCTGCGGTGAGTTTACCATTAAAGGTCATTCCTCTGTGGTATTAGATAATGCATGTCAGACAGTTTTGAAGATGCAAAATGGCCATGCACAAGGCAGTAGTAGGGCAAGAAAGACATTGAAAGGTTAGAAATGCAGCATGACTGCAGTGACATTACAGATGTCGTTTTGGGGAGTAATATCAAAGGACAAAACTGGCAATTGCTTACAATTTCCTCTAAATGAATGGGAACAGCCTTTTTTTCAAAATGTACAAGACAGTGGCTAAAAACAAAGCTACTGCTAGAAAGATTAGTAGTTTGTCAGTCAATTCTCGTCGATTATACTTCGAGATCAGTTTCCTTCCCAAATGTATGGTTCCTGTCATGGATTTGAACTCTTCATCCGTTTCCAGGACTGTTCTTGAAGATGTAGCTATATAGAGGACAAGTACTGTATGAGTGAATGTGCATTTCTACAAAACATGACTACTGTAAAATTTCAAAAATAGCTTGGGCGTTTATTTGCTAAAATCACTGAACACAACAGGCGCTTATGAGCCAGGCGTCTATTTCCTTAACGGACACAGCTTTTGCTAATTTGCATAGTTAATTCCAGCATATTAATACATTTCCTGCAGTAATGTGGTGTTTATTTTATTTTTTATTCATTCATCCACCTCTTCGGAGGACATCTTTATTTTTACAGCTTTTCTGCGACATACATTTTATATACATGGTACTTTTATATAAAGCAATCACATAATACATAAACTCTTTAATCCCACCGCTTAGGCAGTCTCCGCCCATCAACATAGACCACCCTCGTTTGGTTTCCCTGTGCCATATATTTTCAAATTGTGCTGTGATGTTCTACATGAATTTTGAACCTTTCTACTTCCCACAATAAATTGGGTGAATTTTGGCCCATTCCCCCTGACAGAGCTGGAGTAACTGAGCCTGGTTTGTTGGCCTCCTTGCTCGCACACGCTTTCTTAGTTCTGTCCACAAATGTTCCATAGGATTGAGGTCAGGATTTTGTGATGGCCACTCCAATACCTGGTCCTTCTGTAGCTCAGTTGGTAGAGCATGGTGCTTGTAACGCCAGGGTAGTGGGTTCGATCCCCGGGACCACCCATACGTAGAATGTATACACACATGACTGTAAGTCGCTTTGGATAAAAGCGTCTGCTAAATGGCATTTATATATATATATATATATATATATTTATATATACCTTGAAATTGCTGTCCTTAAGCCATTTTGCCACAACTTTGGAAGTATGCTTGGGGTCTTGTCCATTTGGAAGACCCATTTGTGACCAAGCTTTAACTTCTTGACTGATGTTTTGAGATGTTGCTTCAATATAGCCACAATTTCTCCTTCATGCCATCTCTTTTTGTGAAGTGCACCAGCCCCTCCTGCAGCAAAGCACCCCCAAAACATGATGCTGTCACCCCCACACTTCACGGTTGGGATGCTGATCTTCGGCTTGCAAGCCTCCCCCTTTTTCCTCAAAACAGTTCGATTTTTGTTTCATCAGACCAGAGGACATTTCTCCAAAATGTACGATCATTGTCCCCATGTGCAGTTGCAAACCGTAGTCTGGCTTTTTTTATGGCGGTTTTGGAGCAGTGGCTTCTTCCTTGCCGAGCGGCGTTTCAGGTTATGTCAATATAGGACTCGTTATACTGTGGATATAGATACTTTTGTAGCTGTTTCCTCCAGCATCTTCACAACGTCATTTGCTGTTGTTTTGGGACTGATTTGCACTTTTCGCACCAAAGTACGTTCATCTCTAGGAGACAGAACACGTCTCCTTCCTGAACGGTATGACATCTGTGTGGTCCCATGGTGTTTAGACTTGCATACTATTGTTTGTACAGATGAACGTGGTACCTTCAGGCGTTTGGAAATTGCTCCCAAGGATGAACCAGACTTGTGGAGGTCTACACATTTTTTTCTGGGGTCTTGCCTGTTTTTTTATATTTTATTTTCCCACGATATCAAGCAAAGAGGCACTGAGTTTGAAGGTAGGCCTTGAAATACATCCACAAGTACACCTCCAATTGACTCAAATTATGTCAATTAGCCTATCAGAAGCTTCTAAAGCCATGACCCCCCAAACTGTTTAAAGGCACAGTCAACTTAGTGTATGTAAACTTCTGACCCACTGATACAGTGAATTAATCTGTAAACAATTGTTGGAAAAATGTATTGTATCATGCACAAAGTAAATGTCCTAACCAACTTGCCAAAACTATAGTTTGTTAACAAGAAATTTGTGGAGTGGTTGAAAAACTAGTTTTAATGACTCCAACCTAAGTGTATGTAAACTTCTGACTTCAACTGTACATACATACACAAATATTCATACATACATATACTTTTTTTAGAATATACCTTCATTATTCCTTGCAAACCCAACCACCCCTCCCCCAATTGGAGTAAACTAATAAACAATAACACTTAGGCTTCTACCTTCAGATTACACACATTTTACAATAGTTATATTTTGTTTGTTTTTAGTCCTTCCTCTATTTCTGATGTCCATCCAATTTGATTTCTATTTGTAACTGTGCTACTTAACAACCTATATACATTTTGAAGACCCCGTATGTTTTACATTGGTTATCTTGTTATTAGTCCCACCCTTCAGCTCCATTCAACCCCTCCCATCTATCTCTTAACACCATCCATTTTGGATTTATATTTGCCATATACAGTGGGGCAAAAAAGTATTTAGTCAGCCACCAATTGTGAAAGTTCTCCCACTTGAAAAGATGAAAAAAATCCAGAAAATCACTTTGTAGGATTTTTAATTAATTTATTTGCAAATTATGGTGGAAAATAAGTATTTGGTCAATAACAAAAGTTTATCTCAATACTTTGTCATTGCCAACAAAGGGTATATAACAGAGGTCAAACGTTTTCTGTAAATCTTCAAACACTGTTGCTGGTATTTTGGCCCATTCCTCCATGAAGATCTCTAGAGCAGTGATGTTTTGGGGCTGTTGCTGGGCAACACGAACTTTCAACTCCCTCCAAAGATTTTCTATGGGGTTGAGATCTGGAGACTGGCTAGGCCACTCCAGGACCTTGAAATGCTTCTTACGAAGCCACTCCTTCGTTGCCCGGGCGGTGTGTTTGGGATCATTGTCATGCTGAAAGACCCAGCCACATTTAATCTTCAATGCCCTTGCTGATGGAAGGAGGTTTTCACTCAAAATCTCACGATAAATGGCCCTATTCATTCTTTCCTTTACACGGATCAGTCGTCCTGGTCCCTTTGCAGAAAAACAGCCCCAAAGCATGATGTTTCCACCCCCCATGCTTCACAGTAGGTATGGTGTTCTTTGGATGCAACTCAGGATTCTTTGTCCTCCAAACACGACGAGTTGAGTTTTTACCAAAAAGTTATATTTTGGTTTCATTCTCCCAATCTTCTTCTGGATCATCCAAATGCTCTCTAGCAAACTTCAGACGGGCCTGGACATATACTGACTTAAGCAGGAGGACATGTCTGGCACTGCAGGATTTGAGTCCCTGGCGGCGTAGTGTGTTACTGATGGTAGGCTTTGTTACTTTGGTCCCAGCTCTCTGCAGGTCATTCACTAGGTCCCCCCATGTGGTTCTGGGATTTTTGCTCACCGTTCTTGTGATCATTTTGACCCCACGGGGTGAGATCTTGCGTGGAGCCCCAGATCGAGGGAGATTATCAGTGGTCTTGTATGTCTTCCATTTCCTAATAATTGCTCCCACAGTTGATTTCTTCAAACCAAGCTGCTTACCTATTGCAGATTCAGTCTTCCCAGCCTGGTGCAGGTCTACAATTTTGTTTCTGGTGTCCTTTGACAGCTCTTAGGTCTTGGCCATAGTGGAGTTTGGAGTGTGACTGTTTGAGGTTGTGGACAGGTGTCTTTTATACTGATAACAAGTTCAAACAGGTGCCATTAATACAGGTAACGAGTGGAGGACAGAGGAGCCTCTTAAAGAACAGGTCTGTGAGAGCCAGAAATCTTGCTTGTTTGTAGGTGACCAAATACTTATTTTCCACCGTAATTTGCAAATAAATTCATTAAAAATCCTACAATGTGATTTTCTGGATTTGTTTCTCATTTTGTCTGTCATAGTTGAAGTGTACCTATGATGAAAATTACAGGCCTCTCTCATATTTTTAAGTGGGAGAACATGCACAATTGGTGGCTGACTAAATACTTTTTTAACCCACTGTATGTTTCAACTGTGCTATGGTGTACTAAACCTTTCTATTCTCATAGCTTCTCATTTTTTGCTGAAATAATAATAATATTATTGACTGACTGACTTTTCAAATCACACAGTATTGCTATCTGTAGCATTAGTTCTAGGCAAATGTTGCAATTCTTCAGCCATTCTTAGACCTGTGACCAAAAACGAGCTACATATGGACAGTACCAAAATAAATAAATGATATAACATTCTATTAATTTGAAAAATGTTGTATAATCATTTAAATTGAAAAATGTGAAGTTTTGAATCTGCCGTTGTTTTGCGTGTCAATTCATAAACCATGTGCCATGGAATAGGTACATCAAAAAACTCTTCCCAACTATTTTGCAATTTATATGGCACAGCTGTCAATGTTTTGGTCCTTAAATGAAATTGGTATATGGTTTTTATTTATCACAATTTTCATTAAACATTTCTGGTCTTTAATGCAGGGCCGACAGACAAGTTCCTTACTTTTTGGGTAAAGCAGACATTTTCATATGTCTGTGTTAGCTGCATGTGACCTAACTCCACCAGTCCTATTTATGATATAATTTACAACAAAATATTTATTTAATTTATCGAAAAATATGTTATTTTTATCAGTTAGTATGTTTGAGTTTAACCACAATATTTGTTCCGTTTTTTTCAGGTGGATTAAACTAAAATTGTAACCAACCTTTAAGGCTTGTTTATAAAAGAACTATATTTTGGAGATGATTCCGTTTTCAAACGACCGAAAGTGAGCAGTTGTAATCTGAATAAAGGGAAAAAGGCAATTCTTGAACATGGGGTGAGACATTCCGACCAATTTACTAGAGAACCATTACGGATTTAAATATAACTTTTGTATGACTGATACCTTTTAGTGAGAGGTCGAATGCTTTAATAATTTCTGCCCCACAAATTCATATTTGTGATATAAATTGGCCCTTTTAATTTTGTCTGGCTTGCCATTCCAAATAAAATTGGCGACTATTTGAGACTCAGCGTTTAATTAAAGTTTTACAGTAATTTATCATAGCTTAATAAGAGAGTGGCTTGCATGATGCATAGCCTAATGGACGACGTCTGTAACCACCCAGGGACACTGAGGACAGTATACCAAAGGGACTAGGCTATGTGAATGTGTTCTCACTTTCCAGCCATTTTTGTATTGCATTATTTGTATTATAGTGTATTGATTGTGTATTTTGTATGCTAACTTTAAAAAAAATGTGAATGGACAAAGTTATCGTATCTTATATTTGTCTTCAAGCACTAACCACTGGCACCCATTTTGTGACTGTTCTCCCTTCCTGAATGAGTAGTCTCTTACCCAGAGTGCCGATGGTCTCTTCACTCTGAGACACCGACTGGGCCATCATACGACTGATGCTCATCAGGCTCTCTGTGATGTCACCAGACGTCTGGACCAGACTCTCCTTAGTTGCTTTCCTGAGAACACACACGCACAGAGAGGGGATGACACACTAGAACTAAATTCAATGCAATCTCAACTTTCTGTCCCTGTCACCCTGTTAGAGGGGGTATCTTTTAGCCTGTACATTAGGGTGTGTTGAAAATATGATTTTTCAGGCTGTGAAGAATAATGATTGTAGGAATAAGAAACTGGACATAGAGCATTAATAAAATAGCTAACAGCTGTGCCTGATGAGAAGAGCACGACTCACCGCTGTCTCACAGTAGAGTCTCCAACATTCAGAAGTTGATCTTTCTCAAGGTTGTCAATGGACAGTTTACATGCCAAGTTTGCTTTCCTCCAAGCTGTCTGGTTACTGTAGATGGAAATAATATGAAAATATTAAGTCAGGGAATTCCAAAAGGTGTGAGGTCAATGGCATGTTAAATAGGAATCTGGATCCCAATCTCTCACCTCAGATTCTGTCTGCGATGACTCTCTGTCTCACTCAGGATGGCTTGTTTGTCTGTCTCTCTGTCTTGTTCCTTAGCCATTTGTTCCATATTCTGTGAATGTAATGTATAGTTCAGATGAGTTTTTCCTAGCTCTCTAATCACAATAAATGCGATCTCAAATAAATTAGCATTTCCATAACTACCTGGATTCTCAGTCGCAGTTGATTTAATTTCTCTTTTACTTTGGAGTTGAAATCCATCAGCACACTTTGTGGCCCCGGACATTCTCTAATGTCCTAATCAAGAGAATATAAATGTATGTAACTGTCCATTCAATATAATACACATTCGTGAAACTAGCTATATTGCATCGCTTTTGCTCTCCGCAATTAGCTAGTTAGCTAGCCAGCCAAAATGAACTAGGCTAGATTAGACAGCTGGACAAATGTACACTATCTTGGCTCACAACCGCATATTGAAATGACACAAGGTATACCTAATAAATAAAATAAGTTAAAAGTTGTTAAGATGGATGTACCTGAATGAGAGCTTTAATTTCGAGATCATATTTGATTATTTCTTGTCCACAAATACGGACGTGGACATCCTGGGAAGACGCCATTTCTGTTGTTGTTGTACGGCAAAACCACTAATCCAAAAAGCGCGCAATACTTGAAGCGCGTTGTTTTATGAAAACGTTGAGCGTGTTCATTCACTATGAATCGGATACATCGAATAAATAATATATAGCATAATATAGTGCATAGCCAATATATGAAAATGTGCTTATTTGAGTGATCACAAATAACGTTAGCAAACTAGACACAGATATCCTATTAAAATTGTTCTTTTGGCCAGTGTTTTAGGTAGGGTACTCCCATGTAAATTAGCCTATCTTTGGCGTCATCCTAAGCCAACTACTGACACTGTCGTTTCAACAAACGTTTTCAGCAGCCTCGCGTGTCTTTATTAACATACTTGGCTCTCACAACAACAAATGATTTACATGATACATATTTACCCGACCTGCAAACACTGACAGTAATGCTGTGTTCAAAACAACTGGGAATTCAGAAAAATAGATCAAGATCATGACGTACAGTACCAGTCAAAAATTTGGACACACCTACTCATTCAAGAGTTTTTGTTTATTTTTACTATTTTCGAGATTGTAGAATAATAGTGACCACATCAACACTATGAAATAACACATACGGAATCATGTAGTAACATAAAAGTAATTAAACAAATCAGAATATATTTTTATATTTGAGATTATTAAAAGTAGCCACCCTTATGACAGCTTTGCACACTCTTAGCATTCTCTCAACCAGCTTCACCTGGAATGCTTTTCCAATAGTCTTGAAGGAGTTCCCTTCAAGATGTGGAGATGATCCGTTCACCTACTCTGCATCTCACAAAGACATGGCGGTTGGAACCAAAAATCTCACATTTGAAATGCATTCCAGGTGACTACCTCATGAAGCTGGTTGAGAGAATGCCAAGAGTGTGCAAAGCTGTCAAGGCAAAGGGTGGCTACTTTTAATAATCTCAAATATAAAAGTATATTCTGATTTGTTTAGTTACTTTTCTGTTACTACTGTACTTGATTCCATATGTGTTATGTCATAGTTTTGATGTCTTCACTGTTATTCTACAATGTAGAAAATAGTCAAAATAAAGAAAAACCCTTGCTTGAGTAGGTGTTTCCAAACGTTTGGCTGGTACTGTAAGTGATCTTCAAGTCGGAGCTCTAGAAAGAGTCCTGAGTTTGAATTCCAAGTTGGATGACCGTTCAAAACTATTTTTTTTCCATTTGGAGCTTGTTTTATTCCCGAGTTCCCAGTTTTGAAAGAAAGGAAGTCGGAGACTTCCCAGTTCCGAGTAGTTATGAATGTGCCATAAAGCTAGTAAAGCTGCGACATTATACTTACGTCGCTGTTTGTTAACCCTAAACTTTTTTCTAGTTAGCTTGCTGGCTAGCGAGATAAATTAATCTCGATCTAATTCGCTAGTTTTAGATATGCCGCATAACTACTTCCAGTCTTTGCCTAAGCTTGAACGGTCTAGGTATTTAGAAAACTTGATTCTTGTTCACTTGCCTATATGTCCTTTCAACTTGCCTGAGACCAGCTGTGCAGACAACCCTACCAAATGGCCCAAAGTAGCCTATGTCAATATCTACACCTACTTCAAATCAAATTGTATTAGTCACGTACACATATTAAGCTGATGTTATTGCAGGTCTAGCGAAATGATTGTGTTTCTAGCTACAACAATGCAGTAGTATCTAACAAGTCACAACAATACACACAAATCAAGGTAAAATAATAAAATGAAGAAATACATCAATATTAGGACGAGCAATGTCGGAGTGACATTGACTATAATACAGTAGGATACAGTATATTCATGTGCAATTTGTTAAACAGTATGTAAACATTATTAAAGTGACCAGTGATTCCATGTCTATCTACATAGGGCAGCAGCCTCTAAGGTGCATGGATGAGTAACCAGGTGGTAGCCGGCTAGTGACAGTGACTAAATTCAGGGCAGGGTACTGGGTGGAGGCTGGATAGTGATGGCTATTTAAGAGTCTGATGGCCTTGAGATAAAAGCTGTTTTTCAGTCTCTCGGTCCCAGTACCCTGACCTGTACTGACCTCGCCTTCTGGATGATAGCGGGATGAACAGCCCTTGGCTCAGGTGGTTGATTTCCTTAATGATCTTGTTGGCCTTCCTGTGACATCGGGAGCTGTAGGTGTCCTAGAGGAAAGGCAGTGTGCCAACGGTAATGCTTTGGGCAGACCGCACCACCCTCTGGAGAGCCCTGCGGATGCAGGTGGTGCATTTGCCATACCAGGTGGTGATACAGCCCGACAGGATGCTCTCAATGGTGTATCTGTAAAAGTGTGGAAGGGTCTTAGGGACCAAGCCACATTTCTTCAGCCTCCTGAGGTTGAAGAGGCGCTGTTGCTCCTTCTTCACCACGCTGTGAGGGTGGAACATTTCAGATTGTCAGTGATGTGTACACCGAGGAACATGAAGCTTTTCACCTTCACCAATGCAGTCCTGTCGATGTTGAGTGTAGTGTATTTGAGTTGAGTGTATTTCATTTCTACAGGGACAGCGCACATGAATCAATGTTTCAGTAAAAGTGCTGGTTTTAGCCAGCCGGCTAATTTTCAACCGCAGTCTCTGGGCAGGTTCTTAAAAACAATTACAATATAGACAATCATTGAGCAGTGAGCACACGCAAAGCAACATAGGACAAGCAAGACGTAGCACACAGACAGAGCAACATAGAACAAAAAGCAGCAAGACAAAATTCATAAAAGCAACAAAGTGTTTCCACACCTCACAAGCTACAGACAACATGGAAAGTGGCAATACATAGCTAAGGATTATGTTTACAAATCTGATTGACCTTTAGCCATGTCTTCATGCATTTTGTGAAAGTGTGATATGTGGTGCAGTTATGTGTGTCTGATGGCAGTGTATTCCAGACATGGGAAGCTCTCACAGAGAAAGTGGATTTACTAAAGGTGCTTTTCCTTAAGGGAACTATACAGTCACCTCTCATGGCAGACCTTGTGGATCTGCTGCCATATGTTTGGGTTTTCTGTTTAACAAAAATACTGAGTGGAGGGGGAGCCAGGCCATTTAGGATCTTGACTACAAGACATGCGTCGGTGTATTGCACAAGATTTTCCCAACTCTGGAGCTCATACTTTCTGAGGATGTAACAATGATGATGGCTATTAGGCTTCCTATCAAGCACTCTGAGAGCCTGTTTGTAAACAGACTGAATAGGTTTTCATGTTGTACAGCAATCTTGGGCCCAACTAATCAAGCAGTATGTTAAGTGGTGGAGTATCATACATTTGAAGTACAGTTTTGCTACCTCTGCAGTCAAACAATTTTGTATAAATCGGAAATGAGTTAGGTTGAATTTGGGTATTTGAATTACCTTTTTCACATGCTTTTTAAACGAGAGGTTGGAATCAAGTATGATGCCAAGGTACTTAAAATCAGATACCACCTGGAGCTTCTCCCCTGACACATAGACATCTGGCTCAGTAGCATCTGTTGCCCTCTTTGTGAAGAACATGCAAACAGTTTTTTTTCACATTGAGATGCAAACACGAGTCACTGAGCCACTTTGTAACCTGGACCATTACAGTAGTGAGTTCTTGTGCAGCTTGTTGTTTGCTCTTTGCATGCACATATATCACTGTATCATCTGCATACATTTTAACTTCAGACCCAGTACAGACAGAAGGCAGATCATTAATGTACAGGCTGAACAGGAGGGGCCCCAGTATTGACCCTTGGGGCACGCCCACATCATAGCTAAGAGTGGGCGACAGCTCATTACTCACTCTGACACACTGAGTTCTGCCTTCAAGGTATGATTTCTTCCATCTCAAGGCATCGTGGGAAAAGTTGAACTTGGACAATTTTGTGATGAGAAAATGGTGGTGGTTAACAATATCAAAAGCCTTCCTTAGGTCCAAAACACAGCCCCAACAACGCCCCCTTTGTCCATCTTGGACTTCACATTTTCCAGAAGAAAGCAGTTGGCTTTTTCTGTGGAGTGTTTCACTCTGAAGCCAAGCTGCATGGAGTGTAATGTGAAGGGGCTGTTGTTGAGGTGGGCAATCAGCTGTTCTGATACACACTTTTCAACAACCTTTGACACCACAGGTAGTATACTAATGGGCCTGTACTCACGTCAGCAGGGTTGCCTGATTTAAAGATGGACGTTATTATGGCCGACTTCCATACCCTTGGAAACACTCCGAGACCAATAAATGTGTTGGTGACCTTAGTAATGGGGTCAATGAGTGACTCTTTGTAGTTTTTAAGAAAGATAGAGTCCAGCCCAAACACATCTTTGGCTTTAGAGTTCTTTAGTGAGCTAATCACCTTGTTCACCTTTGACTCAGAAACCTCCCTTATGATGAAGACAGTTTGAGGGTCTGAGCTGAGCTAGCACTGAGCCCATGAAACCAGGAGGGGTTCTGTGTCAGTACCCTGACAGTTAATAAAGTAGGAGTTGAAGGCTAGTGCTATTTCGACTGCATCCTGTGCAAGATTGTTATTCCCCATGATTTCTAGTCTTTTTGCAGTGTTACTGTGGTCTTTCCCTGTTAACTTTTTTAGAATCCCCAGATCAATTTATAATTTCCCTTCACCAATTATGTTAATAAAAAAGTTTGCCTTGGCCAGTCTGATTTTTTTCATCACCTTATTTCTCAACATGGTAAACCTACGTCTGTCATGCTCTAATTTGGATCTTAGGGCTATTTTTAGAGCATAATCTCGTTCTTTCCATCCCATGTGGATGGGGGCGTGCTCCCTCTGCTGTCTCCTGAAGTCCACGATCAGCTCCTTCATTTTGTTGACGTTGAGGGGGAGGTTATTTTCCTGGCACCACTTCACCAAGGAACCTCACCTCCTCCCTGTAGGCTGTCTCGTCAGTGTTGGTAATTAGGCCTACTACTGTTGTGTCATCTGCAAACTTGATGATTGAGTTGCAAGTGCGCGTGGCTTCACAGTTATTGGATAACAGGGAGTACAGGAGTGGGCTGAGCACACACTCTGGGGGGCCCCTTCACCACCTGGGGGTGGCCCGTCAGGAAGTCCAGGACCCAGTTGCACAGGGTGGGGTTCAGACCCAGGTACCCTAAGCTTAATGATGAGCTTGGAGGGTACTACAGTGTTGAAGGCTGAGCTATAGTCAATGAACAGCCTTCTTACACTACTGTTCAAAAGTTTGGGGTCACTTAGAAATGTCCTTGTTTTTGAAAGAAAAACACACTTTTCGTCCATTAAAATAACATCAAATTGATCAGAAATACAGTGTACATATTGTTAATGTTGTAAATGACTATTGTAGCTGGAAACTGACTATTTTGTTAATGGAATATCTACATAGGCGTACAGAGGCCCATTATCAGCAACTATCACGCCTGTGTTAGCCTTTTAAAATGATCAACTTGGATTAGCTAATTGATCATTAGAAAATCCTTTTACAATTATGTTAGCACAGTTAAACTGTTGTTCTGATTAAAAGAAGCAATACAACTGTCCTTTAGACTAGTTGAGTATCTGGAGCGTCATCATTTGTGGGTTCGATTTACAGGCTCAAAATGGCCAGAAACAAAGCCTTTCTTCTGAAACTCGTCAGTCTATTCTTGTTCTGAGAAAATAAGGCTATTCCATGCGAAAAATTGCCAAGGAACTGATGATCTCGTACAACGCTGTAGAAAGAGGAGTGGGAGGCCCCGGTGCACAACTGAGCAAAAGGACAAGTACATTAGAGTGTCTACTTTGAGAAACCGACACCTCACAAGTTCTCAACTGGCAGCTTCATTAAATAGTACCCACAAAACACCAGTCTCAAGAAGCAATAGAACTGACCTTCTTTAGACTTGTTGAGTATGTGGCCAATATCAACAGTGAAGAGGCGACTCCGGGATGCTGGCCTTCTAGGCAGAGTTGCAAAGAAAAATACATATTTCAGACTGGCCAGATACTCAACAAGTCTAAAGGTCAGTTTTATTGCTTCTTTAACAACAACATCATAACTGCCATCGATAAGAGACATTACTGTGCGGCCGTATTCATCGACCTGGCCAAGGCTTTCGACTCTGTCAATCACCACATTCCTATCGGCAGACTCAACAGCCTTGGTTTCTCAAATGACTGCCTCGCCTGGTTCACCAACTACTTCTCTGATAGAGTTCAGTGTGTCAAATCGGAGGGCCTGTTGTCCGGACCTCTGGCAGTCTCTATGGGGTGCCACAGGGTTCAACTCTTGAGCCGACTCTCTTCTCTGTATACATCAATGATGTCGCTCTTGCTGCTGGTGATTCTCTGATCCACCTCTGCGCAGACGACACCATTCTGTATACCTCTGGCCCTTCTTTGGACACTGTGTTAACTAATCTCCAGATGAGCTTCAATGCCACACAACTCTCCTTACGTGGCCTTCAACTGCTCTTAAATGCAAGTAAAACTAAATGCATGCTCTTCAACCAATCGCTGCCCACACCTGCCTGCCCGTCCAGCATCACTATTCTGGACAGTTCTGACTTAGAATATGTGGACAATTACAAATACCTAGGTATCTGGTTAGACTGTAAACTCTCCTTCCAGACTGACATTAAGCATCTCCAATCCAAAACTAAATCTAGAATTGGCTTCCTATTTCGCAACAAAGCATCCTTCACTCATGCTGCCAAACATACCCTCGTAGAACTGACCATCCTACCGATCCTTGACTTCGGCGATGTCATTTACAAAATAACCTCCAACACTCTACTCAACAAACTGGATGCAGTCTATCACAGTGCCATCCGTTTTGTCACCAAAGCCCCATATACTACCCACCACTACGACCTGTACACTCTCGTTGGCTGGCCCTCGCTTCATATTCATGGCCAAACCCACTGGCTCCAGGTCATCTACAAGTCTCTGCTAGGTAAAGCCCCGCCTTATCTCAGCTCACTGGTCACCATGCACGCGCTCCAGCAGGTATATCTCACTGGTCACCCCCAAAGCCAATTCTTCCTTTGGCCGCCCTTCCTTCCAGTGCTCTGCTGCCAATGACTGGAAAGAACAGCAAAAATCACTGAAGCTGGAGACTCATATCTCCTTCACTAGCTTTAAGCACCAGGTGTCAGAGCAGCTCACAGATCACTGCACCTGTACATAGCCCATCTATAAATAGCCCATCCAACTACCTCATCCCCATACTGTGTTTATTTATCTTGCTCCTATGCACCCCAGTATCTCTCTTTGCACATTCGTCTTCTGCACATCTACCATTCCAGTGTTTAATTGCTATATTGTAATTACTTCTCCACCATGGCCGATCCCTTATCCTAACTCATTTGCACATACTGTATTTAGACTTTTTCCACTGTATGTTTGTTTATTCCATGTGTAACTGTTGTTGTATGTGTCAAACTGCTTGTCTTTATCTTGGCCAGGTCGCTGTTACAAATGAGAACTTGTTCTCAACTAGCCTACCTGGTTCAATAAAGGTGAAATAAAAATAAAAAAATAAAAAAGTGTTAGCTAGCCACTTACAGTGAATGAAGTGCTTGAAATGCATCGAGTAACCGGTACCCACAGATTTCCATCAATGGCGGCGTATAGCCTGAAACCATGAGAGGTTCGTCTAACCTGGTCATTGGGCAGTTGATGAAACTTGATTTGGTCTTTTCTTCAAACAAACGTACGTAACAGCTTCTTTGCATTTTATCTATAAAGGCAGGGTTAGTTAGCTAACGTTTGCGATCTGAAGAAAGTAATTTGAGATCGGCTTGTTGGCTGACGTAGCTACATTCCATGCGACAGTCTCTGTTCATGCTAATATTTTTACATTTAGAATCAGTGTTTTTAGGTATGATGTGATTTGTAATTTAAGCATATACAAAATGTTTATAGACTAAAAGTAAGAATACAGCCGTTGTCTGAAGTAGGCAATTTAACATGGGAGTAAGGGGAGTACCCCACGTCTGTACCCTACTCGGGGCCGTGGTCACGTTAAGCCACGCCTCATCGTGTATCTATGTAATTCCATGAAATAAGAAATTCATTGAAAATTTAGAGTTGTAGTAAGTTGACCACAAATCAAGTCTAATACAATTACCTAAGTCTGTGGTTCCCAAGCTGTGAGGCGCGCCCCCTAGGAAACTAAGTCCGGCTTCAAACGTACTCTTGAAAGTTTAATAGTAGAATGCACATGGTGCAATTTTTACATTGGGTAGTGCATCATCAGTTCCTCTTGTCATGTTAGTCATTGTATACCTTAGAGAGCTATTTATAACTTGTCAGACATGTCCAGATCAACTAGCCCACAACAGCTAACTTTTTTTTGAATGTAGGTTTTGTCACTCTTATCAAATGAATACATTAGACATGGAAAAATTTAAAGAATTGCTAGAAAAGTAGCTTTAAAACTGCAACATTTTCTTTCCACCCACCCCAGCAAGATCTGAGATGATATTGGCATTCATCCAAGACAAGAAATATGGAAAATAAATATACAGGAGGCGACATAACAGTTAGTGGCAGAAAAAGGAAATGTGAATCACAATGCAAAGTGAAGCTGCCAGGCTATTTTAACTCATTTGTCAGTACAGTAGGTCAGTCAGCCCACAGAACTAGAATGTGATTATATTTCTATGATTCGGCCTCTAACATCAATGCTTATGCAATAACATCTTATGGCAGCTGTCTGGACTAAATTTCAACTATTCAACTATTCATGTAGGTCATGAATGTGTGTCAGTGTCAATCATACAATTAAACTAATAGCCTACACAAATAAAACAATTGTAAAACATGAAGCAAATTGTAGTTTCTAAAAGTAAATTTTTTTTTTTTTTTTTATTCAAATCAATAGTAGATTTAGACTATCATGGTTACAAGCAAAACTGGGTTGTGGCTAGATGGAATACAGCTACAGACCAAAAGTGACATGTTTGAGTCGCAATGGGGACAACTGTAGTATTTTCGCTAACCCTTACCAAATTCTCCTGACGTAACGTCACTTCTGTCCGTAGCTGTACTCTAACATAAACCGCAAAACTGTGGTACAAACTCTGAGCAGAGTTGGTACCTGTGAGAAAAAGGATTTTTAAAAATGAGGCATAATTACACAAGCAGACCAATTTTCCAATCAATTTTATTTTTTTTAAACTAGGCAAGTCAGTTAAGAACAAATTCTTATTTACAATGACGGCCTCCTGGGGATCACTGCCTTGTTCAGGGGCAGAACAACAGATTTTTTACCTTGTCAGCTCGGGGATTCGATCCAGCAACCTTTCGGTTACTGGCCCAACACTAAATACTTCGGCTACCCTGCCAGTTCACAACTGAACCTAGCCAAAATCACATCTGTACATTTTCAAGGCTTATTATCCATAACAGTTCTCCAACAAATTGTGCCTCCCCAAAAAATATAAAAAATATAAGAGTACGACAAAAGTATAAACCCAGCACAACATTCAAAACATATATGACAACTGTCAAGATAACGTATTTGAACTACAAATATACATTGCTAATAGGATCAAGTTACTGTTAGTTTCAGCAAGATATACTTCTGCAGATTTTCTTATGAATCTTACCAAGAGATCTATTATAGAGAATTTAGCAATGACATACAGCCTTCCTACTGTGACAAATATTCTACACTTGGAGAGTACACACACTACTACATGCTAAATTATCAATTTAAATACCATACAACATCAGAAGCATTACATCAAGGGCAGGAATTGTGTTGTTTTTAGAATGGGTTTTAAATAGAACTCATCGAGAGTTGTAAGGATTTTCAAAAATAATTTGGAGTTAACCTTACAAAAACCACAAATAAATGTTAGGTACATTTCCCTCTCACTCCATGCATTTGGCAAGTTTGGAAGGAAATGTATATCATTGCAGTGTGAATATGATGTGTTTATGGTGTTTGGAAAGAGGGTTATACCCATTTTCTCAGCGGCATTGGTAATCATTGAATTGGTCTGCATGCGTCACATGCAGGAGTACATACCTCAACACTTCAGTGCAGGGATGAGAGATCTCTGCCCAGCAGCCCTAGCGACTCTAACCGATCTCTATGCCTTTCCTGAAGTAAAAATAATCCTATTAAAAAGCACCACCACCGGCCAATCCACTTCAATCAAATTCAAACATGGTCGTCAGTGACCATTACTGAGGACAAGGCCTTATTGGCACTGATTCCTCAGTGGCTAGTGCAGGTCTTAAAGCAAATCAGTCACTGTCCAGAGAAGTTCTCTGGGAACTGGTAAAGAGTTGCAACGCTCCCAAGCAGCGTGCAAACACGGCAACAGGAGCCGAATGCCAGCTCTTGAGTGAGCTCAAGTACATCTGAGATTCAGCACCATGGCTGGTGAGTGGTGACTCCTATCAGCTGTTTGCATTGTTTGTTTAAAACTCACACTCCAATTAGTGCTCCCTTCAAACTTCGGTGATATAAAGGGAACTGTGCGGTGGCACCACTTTGGAGAAATCAAGGAAACTGATTATGTGCAGAGGCCCACCACTTCAAGATTATCATCGCTTTAAGTGTTATACAGGGGTTGCCATGTTTAAAGCCTTGCCTACCTTGGTCTCTAGTGAAAAATATTTATGCAGTTTCCTGGAGCTCCATGGTTAATATAGATCTAAAGTTGAACAATGCAAACCTCAGTGTGTCATTAAGAGTTATTTCAAACCGTATTTGTTCATTGAAGAACGGCTGCTAAAGGCCACCTGCTTGTATGCGCCACTGATCCAGGTAAAGTGCAACCCAGCCGTTTGTGGAACAGTAGAAAATGATGAACAGAGGCACACAATTATCTTGATAATTTGTGGAGGGGACACAATAGGTTAGAAAAAGGTTGGACATAGTCTTTGCAAAGCAGATCTACCAGTTCTATATAAAAAAATAAATCGTTGGTGGACGCTCTGGGTCTGCTAAATGTATTTCGCTGCAGTATCATGAATATCTAAAATAATTTCTGTAGGTAAAGTAATTTCTTTAGGTTAAAAGTAAATATAATAAAATAAATGGTATGGCAAGTCAGAAAGTACAAAAGGCACCACAAAAAAAAAAGAAATCTACAAATTCAAACATGTGCAACAACTTACAGATTTAAAGCATAAATACCAAAGCAATAATAAAAGGTTCACAGAAATAAGGACGACAAAGTTCCTTCGACTCATGATTGCAGCACTCTTTGGATAGTCTCGCTCACCCAGTGTTACACTGGGATATTCTGGAGTATGAACACATCCGTATATTGAATTGAATCCCTCGAAGGAAGACTACATTCAACTTATAAGAAAACTGTCTGAGGCAAAGCAGCAACAATTTTCATAAGTACATGAGATCACCACTCTACATTGTTAAAACACCAGACAGAGTAAATGTCAGAAGTCTTCGCATCGTGGGCAGAAAGATAGTAAATCTTGTATCCATACAAAACTTCCAAGACTTTGAAGGGTGTAGATCAAGTTTGGATTATTTTTATTTTTTTGTAAGGCACCTGGTTTAGCAGGCATTGTATTAAAAATAATGTTTGACATTTTGTAAAACCAAGTGCAATGTGGGTATTCTTCTGTTTGTACTATTTGTTGTCATAACAGTGGGTAAGCAACGGGAAATAGTTTGGTCTGAATATATTGATCAACATCCAAAAAAACATCTCTGCGCTCATTCTTTTATGTTGAAATATCTTCAATAAAGTCCTTGAGACATACAAAATCCTTAAACTCAGGGTGAAGATGCACCCATTGCTAGTAAATTAGTAAATGTTTTACCAATAAACAAATACATTAGATGAGTGAGATTTTCATGAACGATGCTCATTCCCTATGAAATATTTGCTGCATGTATTTATCAAACAATATATTACATAAAAATGGTTATACTACATATAAAGCATAGAACCTTGGGAGTATGAGGATTTCTACAAGCAATAGGGGAAGTTGAGCAAGTTATGACATGAAACGAGGCTTTTCAAAAATGCTTCTGCAATGCATAAGCATTGAAGAAAAATTCAAATACAGCCCACGACAATTTGCCAGAAAAAAAAAGTGTTGAATTTCTATAGACACTGTGGGTGTAGGGGGAAAATATATATGTAATGGCAGAATGCATTTTACAGGGTCCTTTAAAATGACAGGTTAAAACAAAAACACAAAAGCATTCCACTGGTTAAATAAGATGGAAAGAAGAACATGTCAATTTAGCAGTGTTCGACGAGACGGGCCTTTCTCCGTTACACACGCCTGGCTCCTCCATTTCAGAGGGAATACCTCCACTCAACCCCCCACCTGCCTTTCACCACTAGGAACAACTCCATAGGGTTATGGAAACAGAGTAAATGTCTTTGTAGAACGTCAAATAAAATGCTCTGCTCAGACACGAGACAGCTGAAAACTAAAGAAACACCGTCTTACGAGTAAGACCTGCATAGTGCACCATTTTAAGAACATTGTCATCACACACTACAAACCACTACATACAAAAAGCAAGCCAAACTCATATCAGGAATTGAACCCTAAAAAAAGGAGGGGGAAAAAAGGGGGACAAGACACGCTTGCCGCCTCCTCTCTAGTCTACTGTAGCCATTTGGAACAAATCGGGTACGGTCACTTTCGCATTGTGATCTAACTGTTGGGTAACGCTGCCATTAGACATCTATAGACTTAGCAGAAGGTCTAAGACTATAGCATAAGGTGGACTCAAATGTGATCATTTGTTAGCAAATAAAAAGGTCTATGTAATGTATCATAAACAGTCATATTTTTCATACATTAAACATTTAGGAATTACCAACCATAGATGACCAGCAGCATGGTAAAACCCAGGTTGGATCAAAACTATAAAGCAAAATTATTTCCCTTTTGAAAAATACATTTGTGTATGTTTACACATGTTAAGAGTATAAAGAAAAGCAAATCTAGGAAAAATATTTCTACTTACAAGTCCATTGGCCGTTGACTATTCTTATCCATCGCACCATTTTGTTTTACATTGACTCTCCATTAACGCACACAATATGATTGAACTGCCGAAATAAATCGCAACAATTTGGATTACATAAATATATTTTCCTTTGATTTAATATTTTGTTACATATTTCTGATAGAATGGTCGTTACCCTGATTCGCAGCAGAAAAGACCATAATGGATTCAATTATCAGACGAGAGTAGCACATAATTACACTATCTATTAGCTTAATATTGGTTTATATATGTTTGATGTCAATAGAGCAGAAGGAATAATTACTGGCTTTGAATGACAACCACTTCCTTGACTGTTAAAATGCCACAGAGTCTCCTGGCTAGAATGTAAAGTTGCACAGCTTGCGCCCATCATGTTAAATGTGAAAACCTGTGTGGAAACACCCCTGACGCTAGAATCAGCTACTCACAGCACTCTTTCTAGATAAGATGTTTTACTAGCATCTTACATAACATCAATTCCCCTAGCTCAACCTCACTTGCCATCAATGATCCCAATGGAGAGGCCATTGTTGATTTGAGCATATCACCAGGTTGGAGTTCTTGGTTGTAGACTGTACAATATTGGCTGATATCGGTTTCCGCAGCAACACTGCCGTGCAATTGAACCAACTATTGGCCATCTTACGTGAATGGATGGGTGTTTGAAAAGGCAAAGAGTATCCGGATTACATTTCCACCACAAATTACTTGCCATACAGTACATTGATAGTTTTCCTTCTGAGGCACTTACAAAAGGACATGGGCCTTTGTGAGTACCTCAGTCTCCCCCTCCCCATTAAGTTACAAGTACAAATTACTAAAAAAATTATAACAATATAACTCTGGCAAATGCCCAGAAGAAATGAGTCTATACTGTACATCAACCTGAAGAAAAACCCAAAGCAGAATTTGTTTTTCCATAGGAAATCTCTACTGAAGGCAAATTAATTCATGACGTTAGACTCAGAGTCATTCAAAACATAGGGGCCTTATAACCAAAATGTTGATTGCCCTCTTAAGACCTCCCCAACACACTGTCCTGATCAGGTTACAGAAGTCACGCACACACTGCAGCATTCAAACAAGGTCGGTTTAGCAGCAAATGGAAGGAATTTAAAAAACTTTGTTTGTATTTTCCTTTTTTTCTTTTAACAAAGTGCTTTCTTTTTCCATACACATAATATATAATATACTATACAAATATAATATTTAGAAGATACATTTCAGCTTAATCTATTTACAAAATGAAACACTACAAAAACAAACCATGGATGGTATATAGAGAATCTTGACTACACTAACAAAGTAGAATAAGATATTTTATTAGAAACATAAAGTATCATTCTAGTTTCAGAGAAAGTATATTTTCTCCCCTTTTAATTAAAATCATGAGTTAATCAGTCTATGGCGTGCAGTGTGGGAGACCTGCTTTGCAGAACAATAACATTGTCCCTCTACAGCAAACGGAAAGGCATGTTCAGATAATGTAAGAACTCAAATAAGATGCTCACTGGATAAAATAAAACATTTTCAATTAAAACATGCCTTTTTTTCAGCATAGGGACAATGGTACTGTTCCGCAGGGAGGGTTTGCAGCTGTGCCAATCTGATTAAATTTAGCCTTAAATCACCACATTCTCTTGGAATTAGAAAACCTAGTCCTTCAAATTGAGAAGATCGACAAGTTGCAACAGCAAAGAGAGATGTTTGAGCTAAAAGCAATCTCTCTAAAAAGCTGCGCGTCTCATTTCGTCTGGGCTGAGATCGTAACAGGTTAAGACTACAATTGCAAGTACTCAATTGAGAATCCTCATCCATACATTTTCTACCAATCTTCCCCATGACAGTGCAACAGAGCAGCTTTGTGTCAAGAACTGAGGCTGAGGGCACAAAGAAACCATAACGATATCCATGATATTCAACCACTTACTTTCAGAACGCCTAAAAAAACTATACCGTCTTCACAAAAAACAGAGGAACCCTTCATTATCTTATGCAGAGTCACACTCCAGAAATGTATCTCTCTCAAAGGAAATACCTGCACACCAACAGAAAAAGGTCAAGGGAAATATTACAAAAATATTTTCTTTCTTTGTCACCCCCTCTCCAAAGTTTCTCTGAATGTGAGGATAGACCTTAGAAATGTGTCATGCTTATTAAAAATGTATCAATTTGAAAAAGTGGCAATTCATAATAGATATATGTGTACTGTATGCATGAATGGACAGTACTATAAATACACAACATAAATCACGTCATGTAAATGTATGTGTATCCATCTCACCTACATAAATGATACAAGTTCTGTTGTACCTGTTGGTTATTTGTGATTGACATTTTGACAGGCAAAATAAAAAAAAACATCCAAATTGCGCCCCATCCCTTTTCTACTTTGTGCCAAAGCACAATAAAAAGAGGTGGGCGTAGTAACTTCAGGAATCTATCAAAATGTTTCCAAGTCATCTACTTGAGAAGCCAACTGACAGAGCAAGCCTTTTAGAAAATGTTAATGAATGCTTCTTTCAGGACATAAATTGGACCCAAGCGAATTTCACAGTTCAATGAAAATCCCTGACCCTACCACATTTCCTACATTCAATACGGTGTCTGGCTAGTCACCGATTTTGTTGCATGTGTCTTTGGTACAAAAGAAAACAAATCAAAATATAGTGTGCAAATATTTTGAAATTCTATACGAATATTTTTTTTTAAACCCTCCCATTCCCAAAGTCCAAGTACCGATAACCAAAGTAAATGTTTGTCAGAGCCATCTTATAATACAATGCACAGACTCTGTGGCATATATCTACATGTTCCATGATCATATGTACATTCAGAATATTTTTAAAGAGCAGAAATACATTACAAACCCACACCGTGACGTTCCCTGCACCATGTTCTGCTCTCCCTCATTGTAAAATGGTCCACTATCCTTCAACCTCTGGGAGTTTTTGTAATCATCTCACTTTAAATACAAGGCACAATGAATAGTACTCTGATCAAATACAAATACGAACACCCCAAACTAAGGAATTCCGAACTTTTAGCGCTCTCATCCCTACTTCGCAAGAAGCCAATGGCAATTTCATTTGAAGACACTTCAAACAAAGTGTATATAGAAAGAGAAAATTGATTGTTGTAATCACATCATCTAGCTTATAGTGGAGACTATTTAGGATCTTAGCCTTCTGCTCAAGTCCATTTGAAATATCTTCTCAGCTGCAGAAACACAGGAACAGAAACAATCAGGCTAAATGGCAAACCAACCTTCCTCACTGCATTCATGTCCTAAATGTGTAACCCCCAAACATTTACTTAAAAAAAAAAAGAATCATTCCCTCAAAATATACTATTTCTTTCCTTAATATTAGTAATATTTCAGGTGCTTCTGTGTTTTTGTTGCCTTATGATGTGGTTTGCAGGTTGACATGTATAGGGTTACATTTTCTCCTCCTATGTAAATACCGTGGTACAAGAATGGGAAAACAGACAACTGGCATCAATCGGTATTAGGTGTTCCTAACAGTATACACTATGGAATACACAGTGGCTGTTCTTCACTGGGAACACAGTTCAGTAAGGTGGCATAATAACAAGGCAGCTGATTAAAAGGACATGGGATTGACAGGAGAATATTTATATTGAATATCGCCGGTCGGCTCACTCTAAATAGAACTGCATCCTGTGTTGGCGTTCCCACTCTGGTACGCAGACATGAAACGGGTCGTTTGAACGCTACAGGAAATGGCTACAGCTAGAACTGATGATCATTCTGTTTTGCTTCACTTCTCAACATAAAACATTTCAAGAGTTATCGTTTCATATATTGGCTTTGAATTCGCAACGCTGTGGCTCGTGAAGGTCACTAGCCACTTGCAACAAATGGCAAGTAACAGACTACTAAGTGCAGAGATAGCTACTAGTTTCATTTCTGTACATGCGCATTGTGTGAATACATACATGTGAAGCTATGGTATATGTATGTCTTCCCACTCAGCATTGGGAATGAGTTTCCGGATGGAATGGACATGCAGAGGGTGTGCCGTTACAGTGTGGGACAAGAATGGTGCGGGATGGCTTGGAGTGTGCCATCACCAGGCCTATCTACAGGGCCTGTCTACACTCTAGATGTGGGTACGCGCAGCCCGACCAGACCTCCGGTGGGATCCCCCTTGCCAGTGTTCTCCAGGATCTGGTTCACAAAGTCTGAAGTCTCCCCGGCAACTGGCGACTTCACTGCAGAAAGAAACGTTTATAGTGTGCTGGTTATTTAGCTGCTTTTAACAGGTATTGTTAAAACTGTGTTTGGGCTCAAAACTCTCTGCAATCTTGATCAAATGCTGACTCCCCAAAATATACTCAATAAGCTCAGGTTAGCTAAGGACGAGAGAGTGTCTGCCTCATTTCATGGCCATTTCCTGAAGACAACCTACTGCACACTATATTTCTGTTGCTACTTACGAAATACAAATCATCCTCATCTTACCAAGGGTTTCTTCGATGAGTTTGTCCAACGTTTCAGTCATGCTTGTTTCCTCGTCGCAGATATCATGCACTCTGTTCACCATCTCTTCCTTTATGGTGTTGATGACAAACAGAAGCCCATCTGGAGAAAAATAAAACCGCAATTACATTTTTCAGTTTAAAAGAGAGGTTGGCAAAAAGCCTTCCTTTCCTAAACCTCAAGGACATATTCCAGCCTACCAAATCACACAATGTACAAAACTGAAGAGGGAAATTGACAGTGAGAAAAGTGTATTATTCAACATAACTGGTAAACCTATAAGGCGTTCACTCACTGCTCTAGAATTGAGTGAAAAGCGGGTAAATTCAAGAGGGTGCGTCTAAATTAAATGTCTAAACCTCATTTTCTTTAGCCTGTCATTATAAGTCACAATTAATAATTCGATATTTCCCGTCAAAATATTACAACCTTAATAGGCTTGTACTTAACAGTGTTGATTAAACAAGAGTTTGTTCATTGTGACCATTGCTAATTTAGATGGCACAGCTCTTGGTTTTATCTCCTCTATATTTCGGCGTTGGGAGGTGGTAAAATTAGGATGCATTTCTGCGCTTTGGAACAATCAAAATCAACTTGATACTCTCGTAATTTCATCTCCAGATCCGTGGATTTCTATTCCTCTAACTCTGGTCAATCAATGTTGAGGGCGTGTAAAGTAAGCATTTCACAGTAATGTCTACACATGTTGTATTCGGCGCATGTGACAAATAAAGTTTGATTTGAAAATCTGGATCAGATTTTTTCGTGAGGGTAGGTATTGAAATTCAGTCTGTGAGCTTTGTTTATATGTAGATATATAATACCAGTCAAAAGTTTGGACACACCTACTCGATCAAGGGTTTTTACAATAATAATAATAATAATAATAATAATAAGTGAAGACATCAAAACTATGAAATAACACATATGGAATCACGTAGTAACAAACAAAAAAAAGTGTTAAACAAATCAAAATATATTTAACATTTGACATTCTTCAAAGTAGATACCCTTTGCCTTAATGAAAGCTTGGCACACTCTTGGCATTCTCTCAACCAGCTACATTAGATGGCCACCTGGAATGCATGTCAATTAACAGGTGTGACTTGTTAAAAGTTGTGGAATTTCTTTCCTTCTTGATGCGTTTGAGCCAATCAGTTGTGTTGTGAAAAGGTAGGGGTGGTATACAGAAGATATCCCTATTTGGTAAAAGACCAAGTCCATATTATGGCAAGAACAGCTCAAATAAACAAAGAGAAATGACAGTCCATCATTACTTTAACACCATGAAGGTCATTCAATCTGGAAAATGTCAAGAACGTTGTGCAGTCGCAAAAAACATCAAGCGCTATGATGAAACTGGCTCTCATGAGGACCGCCACAGGAAAGGAAGACCCAGAGTTACCTCTTCTGTACAGGATAAGCTCATTAGAGTTACCAGCCTCAGAAATTGCAGCCCAAATAGACCTAAAATTGCAGCCCAAGAGTTCAAGTAACAGACATTTCAACATCAACAATTCAGACTGCGTGAATCAGGCCTTCATGGTCAAATTGCTGCAAAGAAACCACTAGTAAATGACACCAATAAGAATAAGAGACTTCCTTGGGCCAAGAAACATGAACAATAGACCAGTGGAAATCGGTCCTTTGGTCTGATGAGTCCAAATTTGAGATTTTTGGTTCCAACCATGTCTTTGTGAGATGCAGAGTAAGTGAATGGATGATCTCTGCATGTGTGGTTACCACTGTGAAGCATTGAGGTGGTGTGATAATATGGGGGTGCTTTGCTGGTGACACTGTCTGTGATTTATTTAGAATTAAAAAGGCACAGTTAACCAGCATGGCTATCACAGCATTCTTCAGCGAAACACCATCCCAACTGGTTTGTGCTTAGTGATACGATCATTTGTTTTTCAACAGGACACTGACCCAACACACCTCCAAGCTGTGTAAGGGATATTTGACCGAGAAGGGAGAGTGATGGTGTTGCATCAGATGACCTGGCATCCACAATCACTCGACCTCAACCCAATTGAGATGGATTGGGAGGAGTTGGACCGCTGAGTAAAGGAAAAGCAGCTAACAAGTGCTCAACATATGTGGGAACTCCTTCAAGACTGTTGGAAAATCATTCCAGGTGAAGCTGGTTGAGAGAATGCCAAGAGTATGCAAAGCTGTCATCAAGGAAAAGAGTGGCTACTTTGAAGAATGTAACATAAATTTAGTTTTGTTTAACACGTTTATTGGTTACTACATGATCCCATGTGTTTTTTCATAGTTTAAGTCTTCACTAGTATTCTACATTGTAGAAAAGATTAAAAATAAAGAAAAACCAGTGAATGAGTGGGTGTGTTCAAACTTGACTGGTACTGTAAGTTTCACCAGCAAATTGAACTATTCTGGAAAACATTGATAAGGAATAATAGTTATTAACAGCGTGTCCAAACTTGACAGGTACTGTACACACACAGCAGTCGGAAAGTATGCCGACCCCTTCCCTTTTCACACATTGCTACGTTACAGCCTAATCCTAAAATGTATGTAATAAAAATAAAAAATAAAATCTACACACAATACCCCATAATGAAAAATTGAAAACAAGTTTAGACATTTTAGCCATTTTATTCAAAATAAAACAGAAATAACTTATTTATACAAGTAATCAGACCCTTTGCTATGAGACTCAAAATTGATTTCCAAGAATCATCCTTGAGATGTTTCTACAACTTGATTGGGCATGATTTGGAAAGGCACACACCTGTCTATATTAAGGTCCCACAGTTGACAGTGCATGTCAGAGCAAAAGCCAAGCACGAGGTCGAATTTCTGCAGCATTGAAGGTCCCCAAGAACACATTCTTAAATGGAAGACGTTTGGAACCACCAAGACTCTTCCGAGAGCTGGCCGCCTGGCCAAACTGAGCTATCAGGGGAGAAGGGCCTTGGTCAGGAAGGTGACCAAGAACCTGATTGGAGCTCTGTCAGAGCTCCAGAGTTGCTCTGTGGAGATGGGAGAAACTTCCAGAAGGACAACCATCTCTGCAGCACTCCACCAATCAGGCCTTTATGATAGAGTGGTCCAGACGGAAGCCACTCCTCATAGAAAGGCACAGGACAGCCCGTTTGGAGTTTGCCAAAAGGTTTTAAAGGACTCTCAGACCATGAGAAATAAGATTCTCTGGTCTGATGAAACCAAGACTGAACTCTTTGGCCTGAATACCAAGCGTCACGTCTGGAGGAAACCCTGGCACCATCCCTACGTGCGAAGCATGGTGGTGGCAGCATCATCATGCTGTGGGGAGGTTTTTCAGTGGCAGGGACTGGGAGAATAGTCAGGATCGAGAGATCCTTGATTAAATCCTGCTCCAGAGTGCTCAGGATCTTAGACTGGGGCGAAGGTTCAACTTCCAACAGGACAATAACCCTAAGCACAAGTCTCAATGTCCTGGAGTGGCCCAGCCAGAGCCCGGACTTGAACCCGATTGAACATCTCTGGAGAGACCGGAAAATAGCTGTGCAGCAACACTCCCCATACAACCGGACAAAGTTTGAGAGGATCTGCAGAGAATGGGGGAAACTCCGCAAATACATTTACATTTACATTTAAGTGTGCAGACGCTATCCAGCTTGGTGCATTCACCTTATGGGTGGGACAGTCACCCAAGATGACTAAAACTTAGGCTGGGGTAATCACTGCAAAGATGACTCTAGGCTGTAATCACTGCAAAAGACGCTTCAACAAAGTACGGAGTAAAGGGTCTGAATACTTATGAAAATGTGATACTTCAGTTTTTTTTATTCATATAAATTTGCAAACATTTTTTAAAACTATTTTTTCCCCTCCTTTGTGAGTATGGGGTATTGTGTCGATTGATGAGGGGTAAAAAACTATTTAATGCATTTCAAAATAATCCTGTAACGTGTGGAAAAAGTCAAGGGGTCTGAAAACATTCCAAACACACTCACTATCAATCAGTGTAATTTTGTTTTGCATTTCAATTGGAAAAAGGCCATGTTATCACACACATCTGCAGCCACTAGATCAAATGTCAAATGACAAGCTAAATTAGCGCTGTTCTTCCCAAAAGCAGTGACAGAGTTCTATTTAGCAGTAAACACTTTTTGGCCGTAATTACATTCTATTCACACTAATAGCGTTAAAACTCTGAGTAAATAGTCTAAGTTTTGAGAAATATATATAAGGGTTTGGACTATCGCTTTCTGATTCTTTACTGAATTGCATTTTCATAAACATTGAATTAAATAATAATTTTATGGACAAACACCCTAAAACATACCATATTCTGTGCCCAGACCCCACAGCTTGACTTTATTGGCCTCATACTGAGCCTTCTTCTTCAGCCGACAGGCCCTGAAAAGAGAGAAAAACAAGTGGTTTAAAGGCATAGTAGCATTAGTGGTGGTGGTAGTAGTTGTGTGTATCAAAGTTAACCAAGCAGAAAGGGACTGTTCTTGAGAGGGAGCATTGAACATATATAGTAGAGTCCGAAATTACTGATACCCTTGATAGAGATGAGCAAAAATAACTGTACATAAAAAAATATTAATATACTGATATTGTATGTTAAAACAATTGGGAAATGATTTTATACTAATAGAATTGCTCCAATTTTGTACATTTTTTTTTAACATGTAATAATTGACTTTCTCAAAGTTAGACACCCCTTAATTCAATAACTTTCAATACCTACACCTTATGAGAATAACAGCACTGAGCCTTTTAAATATATGTTTTATGAGTTGGAAAACACATTGGCAGTGATCTTAGACCATTCCTCCATACAGAATCTTTCAGATCCTTGATGGCACATCATGTGTTCGCTAACAGATCATGTGACTTCCATCTGCTTAGAGGTCAGACAATACAGACTGAAGTGGAAACACAATTTCCCAACACAGAAGCTGAAACATTCATAATCGATGAACACTACAACATACGAATTGATTTGCAATCTCGTTAGAAAATAGAACGTCTAGGTTGCACAGTAATATCGCTAATTGCTAATATTTGATATCACCACTGGGTTTCAAGGATTGAGAATCCACCTCAGGAAGCCCCTGTTGCAGCCCTATTGCAAAACATTGATGTTATGGCAAATTAAACATTTCTTGATGTGCACTTGGGGTTATGGTCTTGCTGGAAGATCCACTTGTGGCAAAGTTTCATCCTCCTTTACCAAATGCACCAGGATATTTTAGCCCGAAAACCTGCTTGCCTCTGCCAGGAGTCAAAAACTTGGCCGCAATCGGTTCTTCCAGCAAGACAACTCCAAGCACAATCAAAATCCACAAAGAAATGGCTAATAGGTGACAAAAATCAACATTTTGCGATGGCCATCTCAGTCTCCGGAGTTGAACCCCGTTGAAAACCTGTGGTTTGAATTGAAGAGAGAAGTCTATAAGCGCAAACAAAGGATATCAAGGATCTGGAAAGAATCTAATATGGAGCAATGGTCTAAGATCCCTCCCAATGTGTTCTCCAACTCATAAAACATTATGCTCGCAAGGTATTGAAAACAGGTGTCAATTTTTACCCTTACCTTTGAGAAAAAAAACTTGTACATACAATATAGCTCGGTAGTTGAATGTTTTATTTTATACAGACATTTTTTGCTCATCTTCATCAAGGGTGTCAAAAATGTCAGACCCAGCTGTAACTACTGAGTGTTGAACATATGGAGGTTGAAAGGTGAGAATCCAGTACCTGGAGGCCAGTTTGTTCTTCTCCTTGCGGGAGCGAGGGCGGGCTGTGATGGGCAGCTCGCTGACCGGGGTCAGGTCACTGATCACCTTGTTGAGCTTACGCAACTCGTTACCGATCTGCAGCAGCTTCCGAGGGTTAGGGGTTAGGTCCTCCACGTCCGTCCGTCGAGACTTCTTCAGATTGTACTTCCCTGTTCACACAGCCAAATCACCGAGCCGGTTAACCACTGAGACGTTTCCCCTTTGTCAGCAGGGACAGTCAGATGCATTTGTATCCAAATGGATTCATCCAAAACCCATGAATGTACATCATGAATAACAGAACAGCCATGTTACATGTATAACCTGTGATCTACTGTAATTAATTAACTATGAAGCATGTGGCTTTGATCAGGTACAACTGTACGTGTGAGAATTCATACTTCAATAGGTAGTTTGTGGTGTGTGCTTCTATACTGAACCAAAATATAAAGCGCAACATGTAAAGTGTTTGGCGCAATGTTTCATGAGCTGAAATAAAAAGATCCCTGAAATGTTCCAGACCCACAGAAAATATGTATTTTAAATTGTGCACACATTCTTTTACATCTCTGTGAGCATTTCTCCTTTGCCTAAATAATCCATCCACCTGACAGGTGTAGCATATCAAGAAGCTGATTAAACAGCATGATTATTACACAGGTTCACCTTGTGCTGTGGACAATAAAGGCCACTGAAATGTGCAGTTGTCACACAACACAATGCCACAGACATCTCAAGTTCTGAGGGAGCGTGAAATTGGCATGCTGACTGCAGTAATGTCCACCAGAGCTGTTGCCAGATAATTTAATGTTCATTTCCCTGCCATAGGCCGCCTCCAACATTATTTTAGAGAATTTGGCAGTATGTCCAACTGGCCTCACAACTGCAGACCACTTGTAACCGTGCCAGCCCAGGACCTCCACATCCGGCTTCTTCACCTGCGGGATGGTCTGAGACCAGCCACCCGGACAGCTGATGAAACTGTGGGAACTTCTGCACAAACGGTCAGAAACCGCCTCAGGGAAGCACATCTGCATGCTCGTAGTCCTCACCAGAGTCTTGATCCGACTGCAGTTCAGCATCGTAACCAACTTCAGTAGGCAAATGCTCACCTTCGATGGCTACTGGCACACTGGAGAAGTGCACTTCATGCCAATAGGCTGAAAAAAGGCCTGAACTATATAAAAATCAGTGACACTCAGCCTTCATTAAAGGAAGGAGTATTCATAACCATATACGATTAGTTTGAGATATTATAGATTACAGTGAGTTCATAGAAGATGATGGCTTTACATTGTATTTAGATTTTAAGGCTTTTGACACTTGAGAGCACAACTTTGTATTTAGAACTCTCTACTTTTGGTTTCAGGGAGAATTTCTGTAAAGTGATAAGGATGATTGATATATACTGACATTAGCAGTTCGCTAGCTATGAGTAATGGAACCTCCCCTCGTTTCTCTATTGCTAGAGGAATTAGACAGAGTTGTACGATATCCCCTCATATTTATTTTAGCCAGATTTACTGGCCATATTTCTTAACAAATCTGAGAATTTAAAAGGGATCCTCAGTGTTTATTTGAGGTGCAGAGGAGGTGAACGGATGATCTCCGCATGTGTGGTTCCCACCGTGAAACATGGAGAGGGTGGTGTGATGGTGCTTTGCTGGTGACACTGTCAGTGATGTAGTTAGAATTCAAGGCACACTTAACCAGCATGGCTACCACAGCATAACCCATCTGGTTTGCTCTTAGTGGGAAAATAATTTCTTTAGGACAATGACCCAACACACCTCCAGGCTGTGTAAGGGCTTTTTGACCAAGAAAGAGTGATGAGTGCTACATCAGATGACCTGGCATCCACAATCACCTGACCTCAACCCAATTGAGATGGTTTGGGATGAGTTGGACCACAGAGTGAAGGAAAAGCAGCCAACGAGTGCTCAACATATGTGGGAACTCCTTCAAGACTGTTGGAAAAGCATTCCAGCTGAAGCTGGTTGAGAAAATGCCAAGAGTGTGCAAAGCTGTCATCAAGGCAAAGGGTGGCTACTTTGAAGAATCTTAAATATATTTTGATTCGTTTATTTGTTCAACACTTTTTTGGTTGGTTGGTAGTTTAAGTTTTTACTATTATACTAAAATGTAGAAAATAGTAAAAATAAAGAAAAACCCCTTGAATGAGTGGGTGTGTCCAAACTTTTGACTGGTACTGTAAGTTTCACCAGCAAATTTTACTTTTCTGTAAAAACATTGATTTGGAATAATAGTTATTAAAATTAATAGGAAATCCATGTTCAAAGGTCTTTGGTTTGACAAGGGTTTTAACTTTGTATGTGATTTGTTAGACAACACTGGGGAGTTTTTGCCGTTTTAGGAGTTCATTGGTAAATTTCAGGTTAATATTACTCAAAGAGAATATATGGACTAGAGGTTTGCAAAGCAATTCCACTTCCTTTACTTGGACTTATTAAGAACACTTTGTTATATTAATGAGGTTGTTCCTACTTTTCCAAGTTTACAAATTAATAACTTGAACCTTTTGGATAAAAAAAAACGTAAACAATAAGTGGATATGATTGGCAGTTTAGTCATTTTTGTTGATTATAAGTCAATATATGGGGCGGCAGGGTAGCCTAGTGTGTCACGCCTTGGTCTTAGTATTTTGTGTTTTCTTTAATTATTTGTTCAGGCCAGGGTGTGACATGGGTTTATTGTATTGTCGTATTGGGGTTTTTGTAGGCATTGGGATTGTGGTTGATTAGGGGTGTGTCTAGTATAGGCTTGGCTGCCTGAGGCGGTTATCAATCAGAGTCAGGTGATTCTTGTTGTCTCTGATGGGGAACCGTATTTAGGTAGCCTGGGTTTCACTTTGTATTTCGTGGGTGATTGTTCCTGTCTCTGTGTAGTTTCACCAGATAACCTAATTACAGCCTTTCACGTTCCGTTTGTTGTTTTGTAATTGTATCAGTTATTCCATGTATCGCGATTGTTTTCATTAAAGACATGAGTAACCACCACGCTGCATTTCGGTCCGACTCTCTTTCAACAAACGAAGAATTCCTTTACATAGTGGTTAGAGCTTTGGACTAGTAACCGAAAGGTTGCAAGTTCGAATCCCCGAGCTGACAAGGTACAAATCTGTCGTTCTGCCCCTGAACAGGCAGTTAACCCACTGTTCCTAGGCCATCATTGAAAATAAGAATTTGTCCTTAACTGAATTGCCTAGTAAAATAAAAGGTTAAAATATATATACATATACACTGGTCTATTAAGGTAAAAGTTAGTCACTTTTATATTATATTGCTATGGAAATTACCAACCCATGCTGTGGTCAAAAGTGACTACCTTTTACCTTAATAGACCAGTTATCCCAAAAGTTAGACACTAATTTTAAAATATAACGTTAATGATTTCTAGTCATAAGCTACGGACAACAAACACAATTTTATCAATGGCAATTTGAATGCACAAGGATACCATGACAGATCCTATGGTCCATTGTCGTGCCATTCATCACCTCATGTTTCAGCATGATAATGCATGGCCCCATGTCGCAAGGATCTGTACATAATTCCTAGAAGCTGAAAATGTCACAGCTCTACCGTGGCCTGCATACTCACCAGACATGTCACCCATTGAGCATGTTTGGGAAGCTCTGGTTTGAAGTGTACATCAGTGTGTTCCAGTTCCCAACAATATCCAGCAACTTCACACAGCCATTGAAGAGGAGTGGAACAACATTCCACAATCAACAGCCTGATCAACTCTACGCAAAAGAAGAGTGTTGCGCTGCATCTGGTCACACCAGATACTGACTGGTTTTCTGATTCACGCCCCTTTCCTTATATGAACTGTAAACTTTGTCAAATCTTGGAAATTGGTGCATGTTGCATTTATATATATTTTGTCAGTGCACACGTAACCACTGACCAGTATGAGTGTGTGTGTTTATGAGAGAGATAAAGTTGTGTCTCTCACCGTGGTGTGGGCCATTCCTCTGGTAGAGGTTGCTGGGCAGGGTCTGTCTGTCCCACTCGGAGGGCTTAAGCATGCGCTCCTGCTTAGAGGGGGTGAGCTGCTCGCTGTACTCCCAGAAGTAGCGGCGTTTGCCCCTCTTCCTGGAGATCCCTGCTGTCAGGCCCTTCACGTCCCCCACCGTGTCATTGTCATATCCTGATCACAACAGACAGGACAGGGATGAGGGAGAGAGAGAGGTGAAGGAACAACAAGAAAGAAAGATCAGAAAGAAAAGATTAGAGGGAGATATGGGTGAGGAGAAGAGATGAGCATAGGGAGTGAGGATGAGAAAAGTGCATAGAGGTTCAGTTGATCAGAGACGACAGCCCCCCCACTTATAAAATAGTATAAATAAACCATTGAGCCTGATGATCATACTGTCCCAATCACATAGGCTGAATTCCAACTCCAGTAAGCATGCACTTTTCTTTCTCTGCATATTCTGACCCTGAACTTAAGCAGGAGAATAGCATGATAGTCACCCGCTAAACGTTTTGGGGTGGAGATCAAGGAAATTAAAGTGTGTCTACAAATATGCCGTATTCTGACCTTGACTTCATGCCTACATAACTCCACCACCTTTACGCACAATGAAATTATGAACTTGTAGGCCCCCCCCCCCGATAGAAATAACTGTAATTTACAAATTGATAAGCACTTTTGCTAAGAGCTAGGTAAATGAGTAAGCCATTTGGATAAGGGGATTGTGAATATACAGTAAATTACAATTGTTTTTAGATCTAATTCACCTTATGGCACCAATGGAAGAAAACTGAAGCATATCAACATATTACCTTTTCCACAGTGAAGTTTATGAAATGCTGCCTTTATAATTTGCAGGGATGAAATTTGGAGACCCAAGCTATAGGCGTCTGTAGCCATACGCAAATGACAGTATAGCGGCAAACGTACAGAGTTGATTGCTCAAATGTTTTATTATATGCCCGGACTTTTCACTATATTTTTTACAATTTGTATCGTGTTAAATATCAGCCACTATCGGTAGCCACCGTCAGTTATACACACATATATAAATTGGCACTTCATTGTTAGTTTCCTTACATTTAGCATCATTACATAGTTTACCTTTCGTTCCTCACTGACGTTTGTGTGGTTGTTCCTGAGGATCGCTAGCAATGGTGGATCATATTAGGCTAACGTATTACAAGTTGTGCAATAATTTGGGACATGTAGCCTATTTGAATCATTATGGAAGGCAGACCATACAGAGCCGTTTAAACCTGGAGAATGGCACAGTTGACGAGGACTGGACCGTTGTCGTCGCAGTTCCATGATTAGTGAGGATTATTAGGTTAGATCTATAGACTACTATATAGACTAATGTTCAACCCCTATTGTACACTTTTTCACCTTACAATATTCCATGGATTGAACAATTGAATATGGGAACATTCAAGATGAATCAAACCGCTATTTTTGATTCACAAATATATTTTATGTGTAAAGGCTCTCCAAACCTGTGTTGTTATTCACAAACACTTTCCTAACCCTAAATAATATTACAAGATCAGAGTATTTTTTTTATTTGCTGAAAAGGAGAGGAATATGAGTGTATTTACATGGCTTTCTTTCATCGATCCCTAATATTCTGAACCATTCTCTCCATATATTCTAGGGAGTCTGTTGACAAAAGTCTAATTACATTTTTTTAAAGAGAACTGCTGGCAAGCTTCCTTGATTTGGACAATTTTGCCAACACATGGCTAACCTTTGTTTAACCAGCTAAATAGCAGCCCATACCGAAAATGTGTTTAAGTCACCCTTCTAGCTAAAAGGCTGTTAGAGTTTACACTTCCTCTTCCAATTATAATGTGGGGAGGTCAAAATAATGTAAAACTATCTGCCAAATCTATTCATTTAAAAATGTTGATTACTTCTCCTTGACATTTTCATTCACAAGTTTGCTAATGTACAATGGGGATCCCTAGGTCGCCAGTTTGCCTGGGGTGGGGGGGTCCCTGGACAAGATAAGGTTGAAATTCTTCCTTTACAATACACAATGGGCCCGATCAAGGATTTCCAACAGGGAACAAGTGAACCTATCACAAATGTTATTTTAATTACATTTTTCCATCCTTCAGCTACAAAGAGATTCCCATCTAGAAATATAGGTGATGTTTTCTTTACAGGGAGCTGACATTTGTAATATACCCACCGTTTTGAAGTTGGCACCTTCAGCGACTAACTTTACTTCACATGAAAAACAAAAAATGGTTACTATAATTCAAGGTGCATGGACATTGAAATGACTACCTGATACATGGCTACCTGGCTCGGAGAAGGTGTCACTCATGTCGTCATCTTTATCGCCCTCATAATCATCATCCTCCTCATCATCATCATCCTCATCATCATCATCATCGTTCTCAGAGAGCTCATGCTCACTGCCGAAACCCTCATCATGATCTTCATCCAGCTCCACCCCCTCAGCATCTTCCTCATCCTCCATCTCCCCCACCTCTTCTTCTTCCTCCTCCTCCTCATCCATCTCAGTGAGGGTTTTCCCAGCCAGCCTGGCTCGGGTTAGGAACAGGGAGTAGTTGTGCTCCTCTTCCTTCTTTTTGTCAGAGACTGGGTCATGTCCCAGGGCACTCCCACTGGCAGTCAGCAGAGACTCGCTGGCCGTGGCCCCAGCCACAGGGTAGTGGAGGATGGGGGGCACAGCTCCAGATGTGCCCACTGAGGCGGGGGGCATCACCCGGCAAGGCAGCTCTTCTCTCTTCTCATAGGCCAGGATGCTGGCAGAGGCAGAGGCTGCAGTAGCAGGAGCAGCCACAGGGGCAGCACAGCCAGACGTGGTGGCCACCTCAGGGGGCTTGCTGGGGTACGGGGAGTGGTCTTCAGACTCAATTTGATGGGAGGCCATGGGCATGTCGACTAGGGGCCGGCGAGGCATGCTGACGCGAACCGTGGCCTTGCGCACATAGTCGTTGCAGTGGTGGCCCAGAGCAGCCATCTTGCTGGGACCCTGGGCCTTGGACATAGTCTCTGTGGTGGAGGGGACAGGACAAGTGGCGCTCAGGGAACCCTCTGCAAAGTCACCCAGGGGGTCCCTGACCAGGTTGGAGCAGGAGGCGGAGAACGAGGGGCCCGGGCGGGCGGCCATCTTCTTGCCCAGGGAGAGTGGGGGGAGGGAGGTGTGCTGCTTCTGGCCCCCCATCAGCAGATCAGGGTGGTAAAGCGTGTCACACACAGGTGGTTGCGAGTCCTCGCTGTTGAGCTGGGCCAGGGTGGGGGTCTGGCCAATCACCTCCTCGTCCTGGTAGGGGCTGGAGAAGTCATCCAGGCCTGCCTCCTTGGTGCCCCAGATGTCACAGCTGGTAAAGCGGGTGTACTTGGTCATGTCCTCCCAGTACGTATCCCACTGCTCAAAGTTAGAGCTGTAGTCCGGGTCACTGTCCACCAGCTCCAAGAGGTACTCCCCACACTCCATCTCCTTGTAGTCCCCCACTGTGAAGTGATCACCTTTAGGGCTTTGGCGATTGGTCATATCTCTATCCTGGGGAGGAAAGGGGAGTATAAAGAAGCTACATTAAATGCATGTTATTGTCTTATCCTTTGACAGATGTGTTATAAGGCTAAGTATGCAACCATATTCACTCAACAATATTGTATTACAATATTGTATGTGTAATATTGTATGCCACCTTCCGGAGACACCTGAAACCCCACCTCTTTAAGGAATACCTAGGATAGGATAAGTAATCCTTCTCACCCCCCCCCCTTTAAGATTTAGATGCACTATTGTAAAGTGACTGTTCTACTGGATGTCATAAGGTGAATGCACCAATTTGTAAGTCGCTCTGGATAAGAGCATCTGCTAAATGACTTAAATGTAATGTAAAGAGACGTTACATCTTTATAATTCTATTGCCGTAGCGGGTTGTGTTCTCTACTAGGCCACCTGTCTATCCTGATTCTCTGTGAGCTCTGTAAACTGTGATGTTGCCCAGAGGCCACTTTGCATGGAGAACACTTACCAGTTCGTACATGAAGTCTGGGTCTGTGTTACTCGCCAACAGGTCTGTGCTGGTTAGTGCCTGGTCAGCAAAAGTATAAGTTTGAAAGAAATCCCCAAAGGGAGGATCCATTCCACTGATGCTGGGCTAAGGAGAAATAAACATTCCAAACTATTGAAACGGTGAACAGAGATGATAGTTGATAGTTTAAAGGGGCAATCTGTTTTTAGGCTTTACAAACAACGGAGTAACGCAAGCTTATATTTTAGGTACTGATAGGGTATGACAGTTCATAAAGCATTTAATAAATGTATATTCTTCAAGAAGCAGTGGGTATGTACATAGTACCACTTTAAACATTTAGTTAAGCATGGAGAGTAACAATGAACATACAACATTTGTGGTGTTGTGTAAGCCAGGATGAATGTGGGAACATTCCCATGTCCAACATGGGAACTCGCCATATACCATCCACGGTGTAATTCCAGGGCAACTAGGCGAAGGTCTGTCAGTTTTAAGCCACAGACTCAGGAAAACAATGTGTGAAGATCTGAGATACATCGTTATGGATAATGGTAATCAACTATCCAGCAACCTAGTTGTTTTTGCTGAAGAGGTTGTTTGTGCTGAAAGATGGTCAATTGTAAGATAACGGCGAGACCATTGACTAAAGTTGGACCACTTCTAAAAAGAACCCTCCCTTCCATTACCTGAGGCATCGCCGAGCACCGATCTCCGTTCCTTATTGTGAATTATTCTTCCACCTCGTGTCCCAGTCGTCTTTGGATGATATCAACCTCCAGCAGAAAATTAGATGGGTTAAGCAACAAAGTCTTCTTTATTGTGGAAAACTCAGTGACTCATGTAAGTCTCTCCACCTTCTCTTCTGATCCCTGGTGTCTGGAGCAAGATGAGAGAACACAGGGGGAATGGAAGGGTTAAATTGGTAAGATATGAGATATGTTTGCACATTTCACTACTTCACCTTCATACTAGGTAGACTTGACAGCATATGGCACTCCTACAATCTTATATGCAATAATGTAACTTTGCCTACAAGCTGAGATTCTGTGCAGATCGTCAAACACGGCTTCTGAAAGTGCCTGTCAAGACCGGCTGTTCATTTAAATCAGAACACAGCCTACTTCTATCAACTCTAGTGTGAGCGAGCTTAACTCACGACTGCGTTGGTGACGCTCAGTGCAAACTGGGGGCCCTTCCATGCTTGTCCATGTAAAAGAGACCTTGTTGAAGCCGAGTGAAGTTGCAGACATTGTCCGGTTGCAGCCTTTCAGATCCAGAAAATGAGTTTGATGCAAAACAGAATGAGCTTTGAACCAACACTGTGTCTAGGCTATTTTTAAATGATTCTAGCTAGCTACCTTTCCCCACTGCCTACTAAGAGTCACAAACAGAGGGAGCAGAGTCGCTTGGGTGCCATTTGCATAACAAATCAGGAGAAATATGCTGGGGAGAGCGGGCACTGTGCTGGCCAGCTGCAACACCAAGCAAAACAATCCTTAAAAAATGTTTTGATTCAAATTAAGCAAAAAAATGTCTTGCCAACATATCCAGGAGAAGATTGAATGTCTCTGCTGTAACCAAGAAGCTTGATCTTGACATGTAGCAAATTAGCAAACCAAATGCATAGCTGAAGCCCTGAGCTGGATATAATTTATTTGACATACATCTTAGATTTCTTACAGTTACACTTAACTTATAATTAAGCACGCAGGTGCCCCAACCCCCAAAATACCCCGGTATAGACGGTATATCGTCCAAGCCTAGCAGATGACGTCATTTCCTCCTGGTGTGCGTATCATCTGTCTGCTTTTGTATACATCTCAGCCCGCAAAAGAAGACCCCCCCCCAGCTAGCACACTTTAGGAGTTAACAGAGTCGTGGTACGCCACACAAAGGAAAACTTTTGAGCCATCTGTACGAGTGCAATCCTGGTCCTGCGAAGATCCACCCACCTGTTAGAACAACTAAAATGACGCCGATTGTGTTTTGGGAGGCACTGTGGGGAAGCCCTTGCTGCAATCGGCTGATGCCATGCAAAACTGCCTGCCTGGCTACTGCACTGAACTGTCATTTTAATATCTTTGTCGTCTCTACACAGGCATTCCCCTGGAAGTTAAACACACTGCATGATGTTTTGCCTTTTGCAACCATTTCTAAAATCCACGCTACAGAGTAGGTCTCTCTCTTATGTTTATGATTGACCACTCACTTCCTCTTCAGATTTCTGACGATCGGTTTCTGTTGGCGGCCGAATAAGGGAACTGAAAGGAAGGCGAAAGGGTGGAAATAATAGCAGAATTCAGACAAACTACTATGTGCCACACACCCTGTACTGACAGCAGTGTATTCCATTTAGATTAGGGTAGGCTACATGTTTTAGCCTTTTGGGTGCATGAATTAACATTTTGAAACTAGATATCACCAGAGACTAAAGCGCAATGGCTTCTTCATTATGCTAAGCACACAGGCGGACAGGTTAAGTCAGTTTACTATGGGCACTAAACTGATATGGGTCACAATGGATGGCACCAGCTGTTCCTGATGAACACAACTTCACTCTGCATTGGCTGGCTTCAAAGGTCTCTCAACACAATTGGAAAGGCATTAAGCCCTTCAAGGCCTTAGGAAACATGAGCCCACCTTTACAATCTGATTGTGTGGGATAAAAGACAGCCACACTCCTGTACCAACTACAAGGTGGGAGGATCTCACTCACAGGCACGCACACAAACATCAACAGCGTTTTCCCTATATTAATTTGGCAGCAGCAGGCAAAAAATAACATTGAGATCTTTAAATGGTTTTCAGAATCAAATTTAAATGACTAAAACCAGATATAAAGTATGTAGAAAATCTATTTAAACATGTATTTATTTTTTACATTTTACCCCCTTTTCATGGTATCCAATTGTTAGTAGTTACTATCTTGTCTCATCGCTACAACTCCCGTACGGGCTCGGGAGAGACGAAGGTCGAAAGCCATGCGTCCTCCGAAACACATCGCAACCAAGCCGCACTGCTTCTTAACACAGTGCGCATCCAACCCGGAAGCCAGCCGCACCAATGTGTCGGAGGAAACACTGTGCACCTGGCGACCTGGATAGCGCACACTGCGCCCGGCCCACCACAAGAGTCAATAGTGCGCAATGAGACAAGGATATCCCTACCGGCCAAACCCTCCCTAACCTGGACAACGCTAGGCCAATTGTGCGTCGCCCCATAGACCTCCAGGTCGCGGCCGGCTGCGACAGTGCCTGGGCTCGAACCCAGAGCCTCCGATGGCACAGCTAACACTGGAAAATCGATTTTTAAATAAGATCTATAACATATTTGAGAACTGTGTATAAAAGATAGTGTATATTTGAGAAAAGTGTTGGTCCCATGTTTTACGAGCTGAAATAAAAGATCCTTGAAATGTTCCATACTCACAAAAAGCTTATCAAAAATGCTGTGTACACATTTGTTTACATCCCCGTTTATGAGCCTTTCTCCTTTGCCAAGATATTCCACCCACCTGACAGGTGTGGCATATCAAGAAGATGATTTAACAGCATGATCATTACACAGGTGCACCCTGTGCTGAGGACAATTAAATGCCGTTCTAAAATGTGAAGTTGTGTCACAACACAATACCACAGATGTCTCAAGTTGAGGGAGTGTGCGTTTGGCATGCTGACTGCAAGAACGTCCACCAGAGCTGTTGCCAGAAAATGTAATGTCCATTTCTCTACCATAAGCCACCTCAAAATGTAATTTCAGAGAACTTGTCAGTACGTCCAACTGGCCTCACAACCGCAGACCATGTGTATAGTGTCGTGTGGGCGAGCAGTTTGCTGATGTCAAACGTTGTGAAAAGAGTGCCCCATGGTGGTGGAGGGGTTAAGGTATGGGAAGGCATAAGCTATGGAAAACAAACGCAATTGCATTTTATCAATGGTAATTTGAATGCACAGAGATATCTTGAGATCCTGAGGCCCATTGTTATGCCATTCATCTGCCATCATCACCTCATGTTACAGCATGATAATGTTGCAAGGACCTGTACACAAATCCTGGAAGCTGAAAATGTTCCAGTTCTTCCATGGCCTGCATACTCACTAGACATGTCACCCATTCAGCATTTTTTGGGATGCTCTGGATTGACACCATGTTCCAGTTCCCGCCCATAACCAGCAACTTTGCACAGCCACTGAAGGGGAATGGGACAACATTCCACAATCAACAGCCTGATAAACTCTACGCCAACGAAATATGTTCCGCTGCAAATGGTGGTGACACCAGATACTGACTGGTTCTGATCCATGCCCCTACCTTTTTATTTTATTTTTTAAGTATCTTAAAATCCATCCATTTGGGCAAAATGTATTTATTTCAATTGTCTGATTTCCTTATATGAACTGTAACTCAGTAAAATCATATACATTGGTATGTTGCAGTATAATTTTTTGCTCAGTATAAAAACCAAAATAAAAACTAGACAGTAAGGGAAATCTTATATTCCCAAAATTGTTATGGCATTGGGCCCCCAATGATTTTGTTATCATGTTCAAGTCACTAATTGCAAGAAATTAGCTTTAAAAACAGCAACATTTTGTTTGTTTAAAAATTGTAAGTGTTAGACCACGCCATTGGCCACGTCCATTAACCCCTGCATGCTAACTTTGCCACCTATGTCGATAAAAGAAAATCTAGGGGAAACACTGAACATGACACCATTCTCAGAAAGGGCAAATCATAGAGCACGTCAAATCAAATCAAATGTTATTTGTCAAATGTAGAGGTCGACCGATTAATCGGAATGGTCGATTAATTAGGGCTGATTTCAAATTCTCATAACAATCGTAAATCTGTATTTTTGGACACCGATTTGGCCTATTTTAAAAAAAAAAATTATAAATGTATTTAAATCTTTATTTAACTAGGCAAGTCAGTTAAGAACATATTCTTATTTTCAATGATGGCCTAGGAACAGTGGGTTAACTGCCTCATTCAGGGACAGAACGACAGATTTTTAACTTGTCACCTAGGGGGATTCAATCTTGCAAACTTACAGTTAACTTAACAGTTAATTTGCCAGAATTTTACGTAATCATGACATAACATTGAAGGTTGTGCAATGTAACAGGAATATTTAGATTTATGGATGCCACCCGTTAGATAAAATACGGAACAGTTCCGTATTTCACTGAAAGAATAAATGTCTTGTTTTCGAGATGATAGTTTCCGGATTCGACCATATTAAATGACCTACGGCTCGTATTTCTGTGTGTTATGTTATAATTAAGTCTATGATTTGATAGAGCAGTCTGACTGAGCGGTGGTAGGCAGCAGCAGGCTTGTAAGCATTCATTCAAACAGCACTTTCCTGCGTGTTGCCAGAAGCTCGTCGCTGTGCTTCAAGCCAATCAACTCCCGAGATTAGGCTGGTGTAACCGATGTGAAATGGCTAGCTAGTTAGCAGGGTGCGTGCTAATAGCGTTTTCAAACATCACTCACTCTGAGACTTAGAGTAGCTATTCCCCTTGCTCTGCATGGGTAACGCTGCTTCGAGGGTGGCTGTTGTCGCTGTGTTCCTGGTTCGAGTCCAGATAGGAGCGAGAAGAGGGATGGAAGCTATACTGTTACATTGGCAATACTAAAGTGCCTATAAGAACATCCAATAGTCAAAGGTTAATGAAATACAAATGGTAGAGAGATCAATAGTCCTATAATAACTACAACCTAAAACTTCTTACCTGGGAATATTGAAGACTCATGTTAAAAGGAACCACCAGCTTCATATGTTCTCATGTTCTGAGCAAGGAACTTAAACGTTTGCTTTCTTACATGGCACTTTTACTTTCTTCTCCAACACTTTGTTTTTTCATTATTTAAACCAAATTGAAAATTTTCATTATTTATTTTAGTCTAAATTTATTTTATTGATGTATTATATTAAGTTAAAGTAAGTGTTCATTCAGTATTGTTGTAATTGTCATTATTACAAAATATAAAATTCGCCGATTAATCGGTATCGGCCTTTTTTGGTACTCCAATAATCGTCCGACCTCTTCAAACTTCCCAAGTTCTCTCACGTCACCCCGCTCCTCCGCTCTCTCCACTGGCTTCCAGTTGAAGCTCGCATCCGCTACAAGACCATGGTGCTTGCCTACGGAGCTGTGAGGGGAACGGCTCCTCAGTACCTCCAGGCTCTGATCAGGCCCTACACCCAAACAAGGGCACTGCGTTCATCCACCTCTGGCCTGCTCGCCTCCCTACCACTGAGGAAGTACAGTTCCCGCTCAGCCCAGTCAAAACTGTTCGCTGCTCTGGCCCCCCCAATGGTGGAACAAACTCCCTCACGACGCCAGGACAGCAGAGTCAATCACCACCTTCCGGAGACACCTGAAACCCCACCTCTTTAAGGAATACCAATGATAGGATAAAGTAATCCTTCTCACCCCCCCCCCCCCCCCTTAAAAGATTTAGATGCACTATTGTAAAGTGGCTGTTCCACTGGATGTCATAAGGTGAATGCACCAATTTGTACGTCGCTCTGGATAAGAGCATCTGCTAAATGACTTAAATGTAATGTAAATGTAGTCAAATGCCCTGAATAAAACAGGTGTAGACCTTAGAGTGAAATGCATGTGATATCATATGAATGCTCTCTCATAGTTCACCCTGTTTTGGATACCACAGTGTGATACCTGCCTACAGGACCAACTCAGGCATGCTGCAATGTTTCATTGCCTGCTTTCATACCAGTATCCAGTAATATGACACCACATAAAACAACCAATATGTACTATACTACCTAGACCATGTTAAGAATACCTCACATTCGGTTCTTGATGGCTACCACATTTTCATAACTGAAATTGCACAGGATGAATCTAACTGTAAAGCAGACAGGCCGTTATCTCTGTGGCCTCAACGTGAAACCTGATTGTGGCTTTGGTTGTCAACAGGAAGAACCGATCATATAGACTATTTGCATTGCACCTATGCATTTACACCTATGCTACTCTCTGTTGTTATCATCTATGCATCATCACTTTAATAACTACCTACATGTACACATTACCTCAACTAACCAGTGCCCTCACACATTGATTCTGTACCGGTACCCCCCCTGTATAGTCTTGCTATTGTTATTTTACTGCTGCTCTTTATTTCTTAGGCAATATTATGAATATATTATATTAATATTAATATATATTTTGAACCGCATTGTTGGTTAGGGGCTCGTAAGTAACCATTTCACTGTAAGGTCTACACTTGTTGTATTCAGTGCATGTGCCTAATAAAAGTGTATTTGATATAAGCATATTGACATATGTTAAAAAATATATTAAAAAATGATGCCAGGATAGGAGTATTCTAGAAACACAGGGTCCTCCCCTGTGCCCCTTTGCAGTGCACAAAAAAAATATAGATCTAGCACTGCTAAGTATGTCCAAGTTCCATATTATTTTGCTAATATTGAAGGTAATGTTAAAGGTGAGCAAAGATCCAAGGCAAAGATGTGTGTGGTATTCTCAGCACGCATCGCATTCTGCATCTAATTTGTAACGCTGGCCACCCCTAAGTTTATGGTGGCAAATCGATCACATACGCAGAAAAAAGTTTAAAGTATTCACATCTATCACCTATAAACTAGATTAAAGCCCCGATTGCTGTCTAGCGTTACAGGCGATGAGGACCTAGCTACATAGCATAATGAATACCTCGGCAAAATCTGACTTTCAGAGAAACATATGGCCAAATATATATATAATATACAGGCTAGTAGATATATAAACCGTAAAAACTACAATAAATAATCGGATTTTTTTTTATGTAGGCTGACCCACTAACACTCTACACCGACCCTGACACAAAAACAAATGCAACGTCAAACCAACGTCCTACTTGGGCCAACGCCCACGCAATCTTACAGTCCTATTGGTCAAAATGCAGTCATAGCCCGCCTTAAAATATGCGCGAATGGTCCACATTTATGTCAATCGTAGGAGATACTTCAGAGAAAAACATAGCCCATCTCAATATAACTAGGTTGAGACAGAAAACAAACAATTCAAAGCATCGTTTGTGTGGCCTAAATAACTAATTAAATACATGCAAAATGACCCCATGACACGTAGAATTCGCATAGGGGGTAATTTTACGGAAGTCTATGTTATCCTCTTATTATAATCTTACAGAAGACACGCATGTCTAGATTTGTCATATAGTCAACATAAAAACACGACACGGAGAACTCGGTAACTGAACAAAAGTAGCTCGCTAAGCATTGACGAACTGTCCGGACTAGTTGACGCCTTCAAATCCCCGAAAAACCAATCTGTCAACTGTTGGATTTTTTTTCTCTACTCAGTTTACCTAGAATGTTCTCGATCTCTCTCTATCAGCACACTGGCTGTGGCTTGTAAACACCCCCAAAAATATTTTGTAAAATAAAACTCTTATAACGAGCTACAATGCTCCTGCACATATAGTACCTATTCGTGATTCATTTTTTTTTTTTTAAATAGGTAAGCGGTTTTAGTTCACCAGGATTTCACACGAAACAAGCTCAATCTAGTTCCCTACCAACTACAGTATGGCCTCCGTCCCGCCCCTCTCACAGCAGCAGATACAACTAGCTAACGTTAGCTTACCAAGAGGTGAGAAGAATCCGGCGAAAAAACATGATGCAAAGTTTTCAAATGGTTTGAAAAACGTTCAACTCACCGTTAGAAACCCCATGTGAAAGTTTGGTGTCGTGTTTCGCTTCGTGTTTAATCCTATCTGAGCAATAATAAAGCCATTTCAATGGAGTCCACGCTGCCTTCCTCTTGCATTTGTTTTGTTTATCTTCTTCCTGACGGGTTCCTGGAAAGCGCGTGACTTGCTAGTCATGTGGTCCTTCACGGACCAATCGCAGCAGGGCTTTAGGATTGACCCAAAACATTGTACATACCTAACAGTATGCTACTGCACACCACGGATGGCATAGCACACACTTCATATGCTATAATACAGTTATCCAGACATTTTTTATCATATTTTTTTCCAAAAGCCCTAGGTTACAGTTATTTGGCAAGAAACCCAAGTCGTGTTTCATAAGGGTTCACAAATTAAAGACTATAAATACCATCTTTGATTGGATCTGTCATAATACTATCTCTTATGTACTGTGATTTGACTATTGTTACCTCTTGGGGAAAATCACACAGACTAGGTTAACTTCACATAAAACATACAAATACATGACAAAGAGGTACAAAACAGTTATAAACCGGGAAAGTTATATATTGGAATTCTATTTACACACTATTCATATGTGCATATTCATAGTATTATATACAGTTAAATATGATCTTAAGAGAGGGGCGCTGTGATACAATATGTTTTTTAAATCTGCTTTTTAAAGCTAAACTTTCTTTTTGCCCGAGTGACCTGAGTAACCTCTGGTGGCAGAGTATTCCACTATGACATGGCTCGCTATATAACTGAGCGGCGCATTAAACCTGTTTTTGGTTTGGGTACAGTGAAGAAACCCATAGTGGGGTATCTGGTGGGGTATCTATGTCTGTTTGAAGTGTATGCAAATAGATTATAAAAGTGGTTAGGCATTTTCAACACAGAAATGTTTCTGCAAGAGAAGTAGTCAATTTCTCATCAACCCTCCACCATGAAAGACTATTATGCATGTTGGTGATGTAAGGTCTGTGTGTGCAATTAAGGGAAACATGTGCTGCTTTGTTTTGATCAGGCTGCAACTTTGCCTTGGTCTTTCTTTGCTGCACCTCACCATATTACCGGGTCAGTTGTAAAAGTTAAATAATTAAAATAAGAAACCACCTAGAAAGCTGTTATTCAATTTGCTAATGCTTGACTAGTGTCTTTACATAGCTGAGAAGTTTTTAGGAGTACCCATAAATACATTTTAGGCCTAAAGTGAAGTATTAACATTTTCGCTACTCCGTCTTCGGTCAATGCCTAAAAGATCAACATTTTTTGTTGTTATCAGTTTTGTGTGTTTTCATCCAAATATCAGTTTCAAGTCATAACATTTTTTACCATTGAAGATGGTATTACATTTAATATTGCAGCCTGTTACATTTAACAATAGTAACATTTCACTTCAGCCACTCTTGGTTGAATTTATTTTAATTTTTTAATTTATTTAGAATTCAAGGCGCACTTAACCAGCATGGCTACCACACCATTCTGCAGCGATACGCCATCCCATCTGGTTTGCGCTTAGTGGAACTATCATTTGTTTTTCAACAGGACAATGACTCAACACACCTCCAGGCTGTGTAAGGGCCATTTGACCAAGAAGGAGAGTGACGGAGTGCTGCATCAGATGATGAGTTTGACCACAGAGTGAAGGAAAAGCATCCTACAAGTGCTCAGCATATGTGGGAACTCCTTCAAGACTGTTGGAAAAGCATTCTTCATGAAGCTGGTTGAGAGAATGCCAAGAGTGTGCAAAGCTGTCATCAGGGCAAAGGGTGGCTACTTTGAAAAATCTCAAATGTAAAATATACTTTGATTTGTTTAACACTTTTTTTCTTACTACGTGATTCTACATGTGCTATTTCATAGTGCTGATGTCTTCACTATTATTCTACAATGTAGAAAATAGTAAAAATAAAGAAAAACCCTTGAATGAGTAGGTGTGTCCAAACCTTTGACTGGTACTGTACATTTTTGACTTCTTCTAATGCTTCTTAAGGGGAAAGTAATCTAAAAGTAACTGAATGTAATCAGTTTGGGTAATCCAAAAGTTAATTTACTGATTACAATTTTGGACAGGTAACTAGTAACTGTAACGGATTGCATTTAGAAAGTAACCTATCCAACCCTGTTTGTATGTATATTATTAATCTAACTCAAACAATCTTTTCATAAATAAGCTAAATGCAAAAAATGTTACATTTAGCCCCAGTCTCCCATACTGCCTTACAGGAAGTGCTTGGGCACGTTGTGTTTCTACATAGGAGGTCCCCAAAAACGTACAGCACAAAAAAACATCACAAAGTGTTTTTTGCCTTGGCAAGTGGTCCTTCTGTAGCTCAGTTGGTAGAGCATGGCGCTTGTAACGCAGGGTAGTGGGTTCGATCCCCGGGACCACCCATACGTAGAATGTATGCACACATGACTGTAAGTCGCTTTGGATAAAAGCGTCTGCTAAATGGCATATATTATTATTATTATATTATATATATTATATATTATTATATTATTATTATATATTATATTATATTTTTTTGTGGCAACTACACATGTTCATTGTAACAGACAAGTTTGGTCAAATAATTACACAATACAACATGAGTTCTGAGAAAAACTTAAATCTGATAGGATGAACAAGGTAATGTGTGTTCAACCATGACTAAAGGTCCTATATTATATATTCAAAAAGCATTTTCCCAAAAAGGGATAGTAACTATGTCGGTTATTAAAAATAAATATAAACTAAGCCAAGGATTCCATCTGTGGGAGGGTCTGAACTCAGGGCTAGTCTGGAGAACTCCGTAGTGCACATCCTGCTTAGATCTGCCTGCGCTCCCAGGACACAAGCCAGCTCACTCTCTCGCTCTCTCTGTAGAAGAGACTATTACTCAGCAGTAAGAAATAAAATGAATACACTTTCACTTCGAATGACACTTTGTATCTCAACTACTTGCCTCCTCGTTTTCAGATTCCTACACACGTGTAGATTCCAAAACAGCATCACTAGATGCTGCTGAGGGACTTACAGGCTGAGCAGAGTTCCATCTTGCAAGCCATTGCAGTATATTCATTACCTTATTAAATAAAGGATACATTTTTTATGAATTCCCCAAATCGTCTGAGATCGTCTGAGATCCCCAAGGACTGGAAAGCTGCCGCAGTCATCCCCCTCTTCAAAGGGGGTGACACCCTGGACCCAAACTGTTACAGACCTATATCAATCCTGCCCTGCCTATCTAAGGTCTTCGAAAGCCAAGTCAACAAACAGGTGACTGACCATCTCGAATCCCACCGTACCTTCTCCGCTATGTAATCCGGTTTCCGAGCCGGTCACGGGTGCACCTCAGCCACACTCAAGGTACTAAACGACATCATAACCGCCATCGATAAAAGACAGTACTGTGCAGCCGTCTTCATCGACCTTGCCAAGGCTTTCGACTCTATCAATCACCATATTCTTATCGGCAGACTCAGTAGCCTCGGTTTTTCGGATGACTGCCTTGCCTGGTTCACCAATTACTTTGCAGACAGAGTTCAGTGTGTCAAATCGGAGGGCATGTTGTCCGGTCCTCTGGCAGTCTCTATGGGGGTGCCACAGGGTTCAATTCTCGGGCCGACTCTTTTCTCTGTATATATCAATGATGTTGCTCTTGCTGCGGGCGATTCCCTGATCCACCTCTACGCAGACGACACCATTGTATACACTTTCGGCCCGCATTGGACACTGTGCTATCTAACCTCCAATCGAGCTTCAATGCCATACAAACAGTTGGTGAGGGAGACTTTTATCTCCCTCACCAACTTCAAACAGTCAGCTAGCTGAGCAGCTAACCGATCGCTGCAGCTGTACATAATCTATTGGTAAATAGCACACCCATTTTCACCTACCTCATTCCCACAGTTTTTATTCATTTACTTTTCTGCTCTTTTGCACACCAATATCTCTACCTGTACATGATCATCTGATCATTTATCACTCCAGTGTTAATCTGCAATATTGTAATTATTCGCCTACCTCCTCATGCCTTTTGCACACAATGTATATAGACTCCCTTTTTTTTCTCTGTGTTATTGACTTGTTAATTGTTTACTCCATGTGTAACTCTGTGTTGTCTGTTCACACTGCTATGCTTTATCTTGGCCAGGTCGCAGTTGCAAATGGGAACCTGTTCTCAACTAGCTTACCTGGTTAAATAAAGGTGAAATTAAAAAATAAAAAAATAAAAATGTTATTGAGGAGACAATGCACTGTGCTTGTTTTCTACATTTTCCTTCAATGTTGTGGTCAGCTGCTGTCGTCAGCTGGTTCATTAACACAAGGCTCAGTAACACACAGACATAGGCAGCTCCACAAGCTCAATATTTATCAACGTTTTTCTAAGTTAAATAGATGCATCAGACAATCCAAAGTGAAGAGAACTGGCTGCCGTTTGTTTCTTGTGTTTCCTGGGTCCACCTGCATGAATCTTACTGTACTATAATCAGTCCAGCTGTCATAGTTGCCAGGGGAGAGAGAGAGAGCAACTAAAAGCCCACTCTCTGGCATTTGTTTCGGAAGCACAGAGACCCTTACTGATCCATCAAAACACTGATAACTGGCAAGAGTGGATTCATTAGGCTACAAGGTTTAAGTGGTGATATCTGTAAAATATGAATACAGGCCAAACAGGCACAGTGAACAGGTACTCATAAGTACTACCTTGTTGCGCAAGTTGAACAGACCCCCAAATAAAGAAGGGGATTTGTAACAAATATGTGGCTTACTGAGCTCCTTGCATTTCCTCACAGTTTCAGGACAAAGGTCCCCAGTTTGATCCTCTTGTGAATCACACTAGTTTCTCACACACACTTGTATACAAAAGACTTTTCTGTTTCTTTCGCATTCTTGGCAGAGCTATGGGTAACAAGTAGCCTAGTGGTTAAAGAGCGTTGGGCCAGTAACCAAAATGTTGCTGATTAAAAGAGCAGACTAGGTGAAAAATATGTGCCCTTGAGCAAGGCCCGTAAACCCAATTGCTCCCGTAAGTCACTCTGGATAAGAGCGTCTGATAAATTACTAAAACGTGAACCAATGAATACATATGATATCTGGTATTTACTGCCTCTTAATGCATACAAGTGGAACAATATTGCACACCTTCAGAAAGTATTCATACCCCTTAACTTAGTCCACATTTAGTTGTGTATTCAAAATGTATTAAATTGATTCCCCCCTTCACCCATCCGCACACAATACCCCATAATGAAAAAGTGAAAACATGTTTTCAAATGTATTGAAAATGAAATACAGAAATAGTATTCACACCCCTGAGTCTATACTTTGTAGAAGCACCATTGGCGGTGATTACAGCTTTGAGTCATCTTGGGTATGCACATCTGGATTTGGGGATTTACTCCCATTCTTCCTTGTAGATTTTCTCAAGCTCTTTTAAGTTAGATAGGGAGTAGCAGTGAACAGAATTCTTCAAGTCTTTCCACAGATTTTCAATGGGATTCCAGTCTGGGCTTTGGCTGGGCCACTCAATGGCTTTTACATTCTTGTTCTGAAGCCATTCCAGTGATGCTTTGGCTGTATGCTTGAGGTCATTGTCCTGTTGGAACGTACATCAAATTACCACCCAAGTCTAAGGTCGTTTGCACTCTGAAGCAGGTTCTCATCAAGGACGTGCCTGTATTTGATTCCATTCATTGTTCCCTCTATCCTTACCAGTTTCCCCGTTCCTGCCGCCTAAAAATATCCCCATAGCATGATACTGCCACCACTTTGCTTCACGGTAGGGATGGTGATGTCGTTCCCATAGCAACGATAAAAACATTCCCTAACCAGAAACCGTGGATTGATGGCAGCATTCGCGTGAAACTGAAAGCGCGAACCACTGCTTTTAATCAGGGCAAGGTGTCTGGCAACATGACTGAATACAAACAGTGCAGCTATTCCCTCCGCAAGGCTATTAAACAAGCTAAGCGTCAGTACAGAGACAAAGTGGAATCTCAATTCAATGGCTCAGACACAAGAGGCATGTGGCAGGGTCTACAGTCAATCACGGACTACAAGATGAAATCCAGCCCAGTCACGGACCAGGATGTCTTGCTCCCAGGCAGACTAAATAACTTTTTTGCCCGCTTTGAGGACAATACAGTGCCACTGACACGGCCTGCAACGGAAACATGCGGTCTCTCCTTCACTGCAGCCGAGGTGAGTAAGACATTTAAACGTGTTAACCCTCGCAAGGCTGCAGGCCCAGACGGCATCCCCAGCCGCGCCTCAGAGCATGCGCAGACCAGCTGGCCGGTGTGTTTACGGACATATTCAATCAATCCCTATACCAGTCTGCTGTTCCCACATGCTTCAAGAGGGCCACCATTGTTCCTGTTCCCAAGAAAGCTAAGGTAACTGAGCTAAACGACTACCGCCCGTAGCACTCACTTCCGTCATCATGAAGTGCTTTGAGAGACTAGTCAAGGACCATATCACCTCCACCCTACCTGACACCCTAGACCCACTCCAATTTGCTTACCGCCCAAATAGGTCCACAGACGATGCAATCTCAACCACACTGCACACTGCCCTAACCCACCTGGACAAGAGGAATACCTATGTGAGAATGCTGTTCATCGACTACAGCTCGGCATTCAACACCATAGTACCCTCCAAGCTCGTCATCAAGCTCGAGACCCTGGGTCTCGACCCCGCCCTGTGCAACTGGGTACTGGACTTCCTGACGGGCCGCCCCCAGGTGGTGAGGGTAGGCAACAACATCTCCTCCCCGCTGATCCTCAACACGGGGCCCCACAAGGGTGCGTTCTGAGCCCTCTCCTGTACTCCCTGTTCACCCACGACTGCGTGGCCACGCACGCCTCCAACTCAATCATCAAGTTTGCGGACGACACAACAGTGGTATGCTTGATTACCAACAACGACGAGACGGCCTACAGGGAGGAGGTGAGGGCCCTCGGAGTGTGGTGTCAGGAAAATAACCTCACACTCAACGTCAACAAAACTAAGGAGATGATTGTGGACTTCAGGAAACAGCAGAGGGAACACCCCCTATCCACATCGATGGAACAGTAGTGGAGAGGGTAGCTAGTTTTAAGTTCCTCGGCATACACATCACAGACAAACTGAATTGGTCCACTCACACTGACAGCGTCGTGAAGAAGGCGCAGCAGCGCCTATTCAACCTCAGGAGGCTGAAGAAATTCGGCTTGTCACCAAAAGCACTCACAAACTTCTACAGATGCACAATCGAGAGCATCCTGGCGGGCTGTATCACCGCCTGGTACGGCAACTGCTCCGCCCTCAACCGTAAGGCTCTCCAGAGGGTAGTGAGGACTGCACAACGCATCACCGGGGGCAAACTACCTGCCCTCCAGGACACCTACACCACCCGTTGTTACAGGAAGGCCATAAAGATCATCAAGGACATCAACCACCCGAACCACTGCCTGTTCACCCCGCTATCATCCAGAAGGCGAGGTCAGTACAGGTGCATCAAAGCTGGGACCGAGAGACTGAAAAACAGCTTCTATCTCAAGGCCATCAGACTGTTAAACAGCCACCACTAACATTGAGTGGCTGCTGCCAACACACTGTCATTGACACTGACCCAACTCTAGCCATTTTAATAATGGGAATTGATGGGAAATTATGTAAATATATCACTAGCCACTTTAAACAATGCTACCTTATATAATGTTACTTACCCTACATTATTCATCTCATATGCATATGTATATACTGTACTCTACATCATCGACTGCATCCTTATGTAACACATGTATCACTAGCCACTTTAACTATGCCACTTTGTCTACACACTCATCTCATATGTATATACTGTACTCGATACCATCTACTGTATGCTGCTCTGTACCATCACTCATTCATATATCCTTATGTACATGTTCCTTATCCCCTTACACTGTGTATAAGACAGTACTTTTGGAATTGTTAGTTAGATTACTTGTTGGTTATCACTGCATTGTCGGAACTAGAAGCACAAGCATTTCGCTACACTCGCATTTAACATCTGCTAACCATGTGTATGTGACAAATAAAATTTGATTTGGTGTCAGACGGGTGATGAGCTGTGCCTGGTTTTCTCCAGACCAAAGAGTTACATTTTTGTCTCATCAGACCAGAATCTTTTGCTTTATGCTCCGTCTTTCACGTGCATTTTTTCAAACTCCAGGCATGCCCTCACGTGCCTTTTTCTCATGAGTGGCTTCCGTCTGGCCACTCTCCCATAAAGCCCAGATTGGTGAAGAGCTGTAGAAACTGTTGTCCTTCTGGCAGGTTCTACCATTTCAGTGGTCATTGGGTTCTTGGTCAACTCCCTGACCAAGGTCCTTCTTGCTTGCTTGCATAGTTTCTGCTCTGACATGCACTTCTTATTTTTCTTCTTTGGTTTTATGGCAGTCCGCAAACAAATATTATAGGTGCATGCCGCCACCTATTGTATTGGCTGTGTTTCAGCCTACTATTCTGTAGTAGGAAAACATTACACTTTCCGACATGCACTGTCAACTGTGGGACCTTACTGTATATAGACAGGTGGTTCTTTCTAAATCATGTCCAAACAATTGAATTGGCCCAAGGTGGACTCCAATCAAGTTGTAGCGACATCTCAAGGATGATCAAAGGAAATTGTATGCACCTGAGCTCAATTGGAATGTCATAGCGAAGAGGTGTGAATACAATTTGTAAATTATATATTTCTGTATTTAATTTTCAATACATTTGCAAACCTTTCTAAAAACCTCTTTTCACTTTGTCAGTATAGGGTGTAGATGGGGTGGGATTTGTTTTTGTTTTAATCTATTTTGAATTCAGGCTGTAACACAACAAAAGATGGAATCAAGGGATAAGGGTTAAGAATACTTTCTGAAGGCACTGTGTGCTTGTCTGTCACTGCTCTGTCTTCAAAATATTTTTGTGTGTTGAAATATTTCAATATTTCAACACACAAGTTGATACACAGCAAAGCCTCCATGAATTTTGTCACATGGTTATACTTACAAGTATCAGCAAACTGCAGTCCATACTAGCAAGACAATGATGAAACACAGACATGGCCATTCAAACAGTAATGCAACGGAAGTGAAGATTAAAACCACATGATCAAAAAGTTGCCCATAACAATAACTTTCAAAAATAACTTACATTTTAAAAAAATATTTAAAAAATAACTTTGCTCATTTCATGAACTTTTTGTGATGTAATATCAATATTATGCAATAGAATCCTACAGTTAGCCAAAACTATTTGTCATTGTCAACTCATTTACATTTCCTGCAACCTAGAAAAGGAATTCTGCCATACTATAGAGGCTAGACATTCAGTTTGGTCCCTTGAGATTAAACCATTGTACCACCCCTTCAACAAATGACCAAAACAGTGTAAATACAGTACAACCATAGGAATGACAAAAGCCATGTTGCGTCTTAAGATTTGTTTGTTAAATTAAGAACATGGTTTTAAAACTACATTAGACTAACTTCACGAGAATGACAATATCTCTGAGAGCTACAGACGAATCAGGAAGCCAGGTCACGTGATGAAAGTGCCTATGTCAAGAATCATAATGCATAATGTAGCCTATTGTTGATACAATGTAGTAATGTGTAAATAATGCAGTTAGGAGTATTATATTTGTCATTAGAGATAACAATGTTCCAATTTGTCACTATGCAGCAGAGATGCAACTATGTAACAACTATGCAACAGGCTTCAAGCGTTGATGACTGTAGCAACAGCAGAAGCTGCTTCCAGAGAGAAGTTCGATTTTTAAACTCAGTTTAAAACTAGATTGCCATATGGTGCAATATGGTGCATCAGAAAGTGAATCGGGAAAAAAACAGAAGTAAAGATGACAACTGAGCATTTAAAAAGGATAAGACACGACAGAGCAAAACATTTGAATTTCTTATCAGGCAAACACACGTGTACAATCAGTTTGTTATTACTTGAACTCATGAAGAAATAAAAGCAATTATTAAAACTGACCTCTAATCAGTGCATTATAGACAGTAGTTTAGTTAAGTAAATCAATTCTAACCATATTGTATTTGATTATCAGAATGCTTGAATAAAGTCCATATTATTTACATATTTAACTTTACCTTTATTTAACTAGGTAAGTCAGTTAAGAAAAAATTCTTATTTTCAATGACGGCCTAGGAACAGTGAATTGCCTGTCCAGGGGCAGAATGACAGATTTGTACCTTGTCAGCCCGGGGATTTGAACTTGCAACCTTCCGGTTACTAGTCCAACGCTCTAACCACTAGGCTACCCTGCCGCCCCATGAAATATCAAGTCAAACAGCTGAGAATGAACCACTTTTCATGGAATGCAACGTGGCATTAAATTAAAACATGTTTTTATTTTGCATTGCAGCCAGCAGCAGTAACTTAATAAAACACAATTCCTTAGGGTTAGGCATCATGCTACAACATCTTTCAGCAAGGTTCCATAGAAACAATCCCCGCAGCTAGCCGGCGGAGCCTGAGTCTGCGGAGTTGGCGTGTCACAGCTCAGTCTTGATCTTGTGCATCAGGTCTTTCTGGTCGACCATCTCCAGCTGCCTGCTCCAGCGGTGGTAGGCCAGCAGAGCAATGTTTTTGGCTGCCACTGAGCTCATTTCCATGGCGCTGCCAGCCCACTCGATGCCATTGAGGTAGTACAGGCTCTCGTGAAGGACAACTGGAGGCAGCTCCTGGGTGCTCCCATAACGTGGGTAAGCCTGCCAGTCTGTCACCTGCACAGAGTAGTAGGACCTGAACAGTGTCTTCAGCGCTGGCTTATCTAAGGGTTGGGGGGAGAATACCTTGTAAACACCAGCCTCCTGAGGCTGCTTGCGGCGGAATCCAGTGCTGATGTTGACGGGACAGATGCTAGCAGCACTGTTGAAGAAGAGTCCTGGTGAGTCTGTGGTGAGAACACTAGCAAAGGGGAAGAGCTTGGGGTCTGGGAAGCCAAAGTAGGAGCAGTTGAGGTAGCCGTGAACGATGGAGGCCACTGTGTGGTGGTAGGAACCAGCAATATCAGGCAGCTGAGGCTCAAAGCCCTGGAAGGAGATACCTGAGCCCACACTGGACTGCAGGGGAGTCGCCACCACCACAATGTCATAGAACTCAGATCCTTTCTCAGTCAGAGTGGCATAGTTGAGCTGGTACTGGGTAGACTCTCCTTCAATTCAGGTAAATAAATCATGGGATTAGAGCAAGTAAATTAATATGTGCTAAAACGCAGTTTTGCAAAACATGCCAGTTCACCTTAATGCTATGTTATAAACATAATTCTATATTTAGTCACTTACCAGCTGCATGGGGGGAGATGGTTGTGACCTGGGCCTGGATAACGTTGGCCTTAGCCAGTTTTAACAGCCCAGAGCAAACCAGCTTGTTCCCTCCCTCCACTGCCCACAGGTTGGCCTGTGCACCTGCCAATGACACGGCACCTATAACACAGATTAAAACATGTGAACATGATTGATCATGATGAGCAACTGCAGTGGTAGACTGGCAGAACGTTATGACCTGAACGGCACACAACAACTACAAATGTTCTTCGAGTTCCTACGAAGGCTGCGACAACACCATTATCGCTATATTTTTTTCCCATGGCAAAAAATGAAAACACAAAGCAGACCTTACTCTTCAGTCCTTTAAAAACCTGCTGTATGTAGAATATTGTGTGGTATAGCTTGGATGTTTGTTTTCAACATTCCAACATTAGGGCTGTTTTCTTAAAGAAGTTAAATCCACTTTGTGTTTTGTTTCCTTGCCACGATGCTAATGAGTATCGCGATACTGGTATCCTCCTGGCCTTAGTTCCTACCGACAAAAGCTGGGATGCTGATATTCTGTCCGTAATTGACCCTCATGACGGGGGCGATGACTTCGTCAATGAAGCGTTGTGACACCCCCAGCTCCAGCAGAGACTCAGAGAGAGAGCAGCGAGTCATATTCAGGAACCCTGACCCGCCCAGAGAGTGCAGCAGCTCCTCCACTGAACTGAAGGCATAGCCATGGGCCTGGTACTTATAAATCCTGAACACATAGACACAGAAAGGAGAGAGACAGATTGTATAGGGGATGTAAGGCATGTTGAATATCTTGACAGCGCTCTGAAATCAAGAGTCAACCAATTTACAGTGAGAAGGATTTCCCCTGTCTGTCTTGTCTGAGCTCTCTTCCCCTGCTGCCGCTCACCTCATGAACTTCTCCATGATCTCCTCCACCCACATCTGCAGGCGGATGAAGCTGATGCCATAGCGCCACCACAGGCGGAACAGATCCAGAAGGTACCAGTCAGTCTCCTCCAGGATGAACTCTTCCCCGTTAAACACAGCCGTCTTCCCTGCCACATTCTTACGATACTTAAGACCTGCAACAAAAAATAGAATAGTGTGATGGGTGGAACAGCATCCTGTAGTTACCAGCAAAGCAGTAAGCCTACGGGTATGGAAGATTATCCTACAACCCTCTGTTTCTCCTCTGCTTTGGTGTGCATGTAATGGCAATGAACAGAACACCTTTATGTCTTTGTGGTCTTCACTTGTACATTCTCAGAGGGATCTGGACAGATAAAAGCTGTGGTACTAAAATGTACCATATATGAACGGGACAGCGATGGACCCACCCAGTTGCTTGACAAAGTCCTGCATGTGCAGGTTTAGGGAGTGGATAATGGAGCCCCCGGACTCATAGTCCTGATGGTTCACGGTGACTGTGGCCAGGCGCCCTCCGACTGTTCCCTTCTCGAACACATCAATGTGCACTTCTGGCCCGAAGTGCTGCCTTAGAAAATGCGCTGTGGCGGTCCCGCCTATCCCAGCGCCTACAATGGCTGCGGACATCAGAAGAAACACATCAGTATGCTACAATTTAATGATCTGTCAAAAAAACAAGTCATCCCCAACCAGGGAATTTACATGGCAGTTTTGGTAGCAACTCCATTTCTCTGTGGCTGAATAGCCCCCTGAAAGCTACTAGGCTAATTTATCATTAGTTAGCTAGCAATCCCAGCTAGCTAACGTTAGCAGCACTGCAAGCCACACATGTCCGCAAAACTATAGCTAACTTACGTTAGCTAGACAAAATAGAGCTAGCTACTTTACCTATTTTTGAAGGTGGAGTACCATCAAGTTGTGCAGATCCAGAGTCTCCTAGTGCCAAGATTGACGATAGTAATGTTAGAAGAAATCGGAAAGGAAGACACCAGTGCATGATGCAGGAATGGATGCTGGAACTGTGATGCGACAGCCAAGCGAGTCACTGCATGTGTTGTCTGTCGCCCAAATCCGCCAATTTTGCGAATGAAATTAGGTATCAATCGTAAACGAATGAGGCACTATATGATTATCCCCGTAATAGAATAACACATGTAAAGTATGTGAAATTTTGAGATTTTTTTAAAAACGATTATGAATGGTTTTACCGTTGGCGAGATGTGGATAAATATCCGGCAACATTACCACGTGATCGGGAAAAGGCTGTTAGCTCGACAAATGGCATTGCACGGAGAGCATCCTTGGCATCCCCACCCTCTTCTTCAGCATCGGGAAGAAAATTGAACTGAATGAGTATAATCTTATCCGAGTTTTCCTTTGTGCTCATTGAAATAAAAGTATCAATCAAATGCTGGGATTTGAACCAGGATACCATTGTTATGCGATAAATACACAATTATTTATCAGTCACAGGACGTGCTAGTATCAAGTGATGCATATACACCCTGAATTGTTGTAGTGGGGACAGTAACATTAGTAATAAAAAATATACTTTAAGATGTTTATATATATATTATGTTTAGCTTACATAATATAATTTAAAAGTATGCATTAAGATGACTGTAATAGAATAAATGTAACAAAACGAATGTTGACATTAGTGAATTCATTTCTATAGCTTCCGAAATATTTTTACAATGTGGGGAGTGGCAACCTGGAGATGCGGTGGCTTCAACACAGCACCCCTTAACAGTCATCTAGTGTACATATAAATAATTTCTAGTAACCTTAGTTTTGGGCAGTGTTTCCTGTGTAAATAGTGGTGAACCGGTAGAATGTATAAATCCCAGAACAGGCGAAAGCTTTCAGGGGAGGTTCTGTGTTTATAGGCTGTGCGGGGTCGTTGCTTTTACTAGTCTTTTGTGTGAGAGCAACCATTTTGTGACCATGCTGTTTTGAAGAAGTGTTTGGGGATGTGGTCCATATTTTTGGGGGGAGAAGGTATGTTTGTTTATTTGCTTGGTTATTTGTATCGAGGTTTATTAAATGATTAAGGTTTGCTTGTTCAAACAGGTTTACAGTAAAACACATACAACTACACAAAACGCTTCTTAGTTCTTTCACTTCCACTGCATATAAATTACATCTTTAATTTTTAAAAATGACCATTGAACAAATGAAAATATTGCAGATTGTAAGCATACCTTTAAAAAACAATCAGTTCAATATCTAGACATTTCAATGTTATTTTCCCATGAAATGTAGGGTGCAAAAGGGACAAGATCTACCAATCAGCCATTTGGGGTAAAGAGGGTGTGTGCCTCTCCTGTTTGAAATACGTCTGTGAGGTAAAAGTGGGCCCTTGGCAGAGTAGCATGCTCTCTGATCACGTTGTCTGTCTGTGTGGGAGGAGATGGCAACTGTGTGATCTTATGTAGTACCTCACATTGCAAGACATGCATGATTCTCCCCGTCACACACGTCTTGATATCACAAGGTCAACAGGACTCAATCTCAATGGTTTCAGGGAGGGATATTCACAGGTACTGTGCAAGGACATTTTGCACCATATGTTGTTTTCCACTAAACACTTATTGACGACAAGGTCTTTTGGACATCTTTTTTTGTTAGTGCAGTCTGGACCAGCCTTGATTTCAATGTCCCACACAGACAGACTGGCCTTGATTTCTACATCCAAGGACATTGATTTTTGGTCTGGACCAAATTTGAGGTGTAGGATTGGGTGTAGGGTTTGAGCATAGCCTGAAGGTAGGGAGGGGCAGTTCCTCTTGCTGTTCCGTAGGTAAGCACCATGGTCTTGTAGTGGATGTGAGCTTCGACTGGAAGCCAGTGTGCGGAGGATCGGGGTGACATGAAAGAACTTGGGAAGGTTGATAACCAGGCTGAAAACCAGGCTGGCTAAAGCTTTCTGGATTCATTGCAGGGGTTTGATGGCACAAGCGGCAAGCCCAGCCAACAGTGAGTTGCAGTAGTCCAGACAGAAGAGGACAGGTGCCTTGATTAGGACCTGTTCCGCTTCCTGTGTGAGGTAGGGTCGTACTCTATGGATGTTGTAGAGCATGAACCTGCAAGAGCGGATCACTGCTTTGATGTTTGCAGAGAACGACAGGGTGTTGTCCAGGGTCACGCCAAGGTTCTTTGCACTCAGGGAGGGTGACACTGTGGAGTTGTCAACCATGATGGAGAGGTCTTTGAGCGGGCAGGCCTTCCCCAGGAGGAAGAGCAGGTCCGTCTTGTTGAGCTTAAGGTGGTGGGCCGACATCCAAGTTGAGATATCTACCAGGCATGCATATATGCGTGTCGCCACCTGGGTGTCAGGAGGGTGGGGCGCGGGGGGGGGGGGAGTAGTTGTGTGTCATCCGCATGGCAATGATAGGACAGCCCATGTGAGGATATGATGGAGCTGAGTGACTTGGTGTATAGAGAGAAGAGGAGAGGGCCTAGAACCAAACCCTGGGGGACACCAGAGAGTCAGCTTTGGCAGTGCGGAGAGCCTCCGTGACATAGATGAGTAGTCTTGGTTGAGTGACCTGTCGTGAAGCCTGACTGGTTAGGGATCAAGAAGATTGTTCTGGGAGAGATAATGAGAAAGTTGATCAGAGGCAGCATGTTCAAGTGTTTTAGAAAGAAAAGAAAGAAGGGATACAGGTATATAGTTTTGGACGTCAGATGAGTCAAGTGATGGTTTCTTAAGGAGGAGAGCAACTCGGTCCATTTTTAAGTCAGATGTGGTCCACGCAGCCAGTGGTCAGGGATGAGTTGATGAGGGAAGTGAGGAATGGGAAAAGGTATCCAGAGATGGTCTGGAGAAGGGAGGAGGGGATGGAGTCGAGCGGGCAGGTTGTCAGGTGGCCAGACCTCTCTATTCGCAGGATGTCATCTGGAGAGAGAGGGGAAAAAGAGGTCAAGGCGTAGGGTAGTTCTGTGTGAGTGAGACCAGTGGACTCAATAGGCTGAGTGAATGAGTAGCGGATGTCGTAAACCTTTTTTTCAAAGTTGTCTGCAGAGAGGGAGGATTTAAGGAGGGAGGATATAGTGGAAAATAGTTTCCTAGGGTTAGAGGCAGAAGCTTTAGCAGCGGAGACAGAGGAAGAGAATGTAGAGCAGAGAGAGTGAAAGGATAATAGGTCCTCTGGAAGTTGAATTTTCCTCCATTTTCGCTCAGCTGCCCGCAGCCCTGTAGGTAAGCTTGCAATGAGTCAGCCACGTAGCAGGAGGGGAGGGCTCAGCGGAAAAGGGACAGTGCAAGTCATAGGATGCGGAAAGGGAGGAGAGTAGGGTCGAAGAGGCAGAATCAGAAGACGGGAGGGAGAAGGATTTACCAGAAAGGAGGATTTAATAGAAGAGAGAGTAGTTGGAGTGAGAGAGCAAACATTGCAACCTCGCATGACCATTTGGGTAGGGGCTGAGTGGTTAGGGTTGGAGGAAACAAAGTAGTGATCAAAGACCTGGATGGGGTTGCAGTGAGATTAGTAGGCGAGCAGCCTCTAGTAAAGATGATTAAGAACGCCTAGCCATCGTCAGAAAATTAGCTTATCAATGTGTCAAGCTCATTGAGCAACTCTCCAAGGGCACCTGGTTGGTGATAGATGACAATTTTAAGCTTGAGTGGACAAGTGACAGTGACAGCATGGAATTCAAATGAAGAGATGGACAGGTGAGAGAGGGAGAAAACTTAGTAGAAATGAGTAGACCCATGCCACCACTGCGACGATCAGATGCTCTCGGACTATGAAAGAAAACCTAGTCAGATGAAGAAAGAGCAGCTGGAGTAGCAGTGTTCTCTGGGGTGATCCATGTCTCCGCCAGGGCCAAAAAGTTGGAAGAACTTTACCGAAATTATTACGAGGTTGTTTGGCGGAAATACAGGTTTTGGCTTTGATACCGGCAATACCTTCCATATATAAAGAAAAACGTGGATAAATATGAAAGGGATGCACACACACTGACATGTAGCCACATGCACACACACACACACTGACATGCACACGCACACACACACACACACACACACACACACACACACACACACACACACACACACACACACACACACACACACACACACACACACACACACACACACACACACACACACACTGACATGCAGCCACACACACACACACACACACACACACACACACACACACACACACACACACACACACACACACACACACTGACATGCAGCCACATGCACACACACACACACACACACACACACACACACTGACATGCAGCCACATGCACACACACACACACACACACACACACACACACACACACACACACACACACACACACACACACACACACACACACACACACACACACACACACACACACACACACGCACACACACACACACACAGAGAGAGACACAGATACTAGTGGTGGAAAAAGTACCCAATTTTCATACTTGACTAAAAGTAAAGATACCTTAAAAGAAAATGACTCAAGTAAAAGTGAAAGTCACCCAGTAAAATACTACTTGAGTAAAAGTTTTTGGTTTCAAATGTATTTACAGTAAGTATTAAAAGTAAAAGTATAAATCACTTACAATGTATTATATTCAGCAAACCAGACAACACGATTGTCTTGTTTTTTAAATGTACTGATAGCCAGGGGCACAGTTCAACACTCAAATATAGTTCACAAATGAATCATTTGTGTTTATTGAGTCTGCCAGATGACCAGGGATTTTCTCTTGATAAGTTTGTGAATTAGAAACTTTTCCTGTCCTGTTAAGCATTGGGTGTCAGGGAAAATGTAAGGAGTAAAAAGTTACGGGATGTAGTGGTGTAAAAGTTGTATAAAGTACAGCTACCCCAAAAAACTACTTATGTAGTACTTTAAAGTAGTTTTACTTAAGTACTTTACACCACTCACAGATACACACCCACACCTCCATGTGCATACACACACAAAACCAATCATTGCTGTTGTTGTGCTAAATGTATATATTTGGTTGGAAATATGTTGATCAAGACTAACCTTGATTTAAAAATGATAAACTCTAATGGACAACAACATCCGTGAAGACGAGATCTAAATAGATGATGGTTTATGGTGGTTGGTATGCCTACCAGGTTTTAGGATTTCCCCGTCGCAACCCACGGAGTTTACAGAGCGGAAACGCTATATCTGCTCTGGTTTGGGGTTTTCCTAAACAGATATCGGTTGTAACCAATGCGTCATTGGTTGAAACCCACGGTCCTGTATGTCTGCATGAACATGAAAATTAAAAAAGAAACATTGCTATTTGTCCGATGTTGCAAATGATTGAGAATGCTTGCAATTAACCAACACATGGTGTTCTATTTGGATATGCCCATGCATGCGTCATGATGCATTGTCACAGAGTTTTGCAGTCTCTCTGTGTGCAATGGGATACAAAAAAAGGGGGAGTTTCCGTGACTATATGTGTACGCTGCCTGTTAAATGGAATATACGCCTATGCAAATGAGCAGCCATTGCTTCCCTTATATACCGCTATTTGAGGCCCATCATGAAAGCTGTGAGGTTTAGGCGGCTAATGTTCTCCTCGTGCCCCTCTTTACCCAAACAGCACCGCGGAATGATTCAGCAGTGGCACGGTCGTGATGCTGACAGCACTGGAACAAAAAATTATTCGTACTAATGATGATGAAGCCAGAAAAAGAAACACAAAAGAAAAACCCATGGTAAGTACAAAAGGAAAGTGACTAACTAATGAGAAAGCCCTGGGCTACACACATACATTAGAATGGTTTAAGTTGGCACATGTGTAACTGTAATGATTCAAATGTATGGTTATTTTATTCTAATGGGCCTATTTAAATCAACAGATTAATTTGTGCAGAATGCATTAAGAGGTGACTTTACAGCATTTAATATTTTAGACTATTCTAACATTAGGACCCATCTCCCTAAAATGTTGAAGTGCAATACGTGATACCTTATCATATGCATAGACTACAATAATGTAATAAAGGATAAGCAGGGGAGTTTCTGTGACCAGTTTTCAGTGACCAGTTTATTAGGTACACACATCTAGTACCGGGTCGGGACCCCCCTTTGCTTCCATAACAGCCTAAATTCTTCAGGGCATGGATTCTACAAGGTGTGTAGTTCAAACGTTGCTCAATTGGTATCAAAGGACCTAATGTGTGCTAGGAAAACATTCCCCACACCATTACACCACCGCCACCAGCCTGTACCGTTGACACCAGGCAGGATGGGGCCATGGACATCACCAGCCTGTACCGTTGACACCAGGCAGGATGGGGCCATGGTCTCCACCAGCCTGTACCGTTGACACCAGGCAGGATGGGGCCATGGTCTCCACCAGCCTGTACCGTTGACACCAGGCAGGATGGGGCCATGGTCTCCACCAGCCTGTACCGTTGACACCAGGCAGGATGGGGCCATGGTCTCCACCAGCCTGTACCGTTGACACCAGGCAGGATGGGGCCATGGTCTCCACCAGCCGGTACCGTTGACACCAGGCAGGATGGGGCCATGGTCTCATGCTGCTTACTCCAAATGCTGACTCTGCCATCAGCATGATGCAACAGGAACCAGGATTCGTCGGACCAGGCAATGTTTATCCACTCCTCAATTGTCCAGTGTTGGTGATCGCATGTCCACTGGAGCAGCTTCTTCTTGACTAGCTGATGGGAGTGGGACCCGCTTTGGCTGCAATAGCCCCTCTGTGACTAGGACTGACGAGTTATGCATTCCGAGATGCCGTTCTGCACACCAATGTTGTACTGCGCCGTTATTTTCTTGTTTGTGGCCTGCCTGTTGGCTTGCACGATTCTTGCTAATTATACGCCTATTATTGTAACCAGCCCCCCCCAAACATCTTCCCGCGGCTATGCCTGTATGGAGATTGCTCACGTCTGGTATCCATTTACATTTACATTTACATTTAAGTCATTTAGCAGACGCTCTTATCCAGAGCGACTTACAAATTGGTGCATTCACCTTATGACATCCAGTGGGACAGTCACTTAACAATAGTGCATCTAAAACTTAGGGGGGTGGGGTGAGAGGGATTACTTAACCTATCCTAGGTATTCCTTAAAGAGGTGGGGTTTCAGGTGTCTCCGGAAGGTGGTGATTGACTCCGCTGTCCTGGCGTCGTGAGGGAGTTTGTTCCACCATTGGGGGGCCAGGGCAGCGAACAGTTTTGACTGGGCTGAGCGGGAGCTGTACTTCCTCAGTGGTAGGGAGGCGAGCAGGCCAGAGGTGGATGAACGCAGTGCCCTTGTTTGGGTGTAGGGCCTGATCAGAGCCTGGAGGTACTGAGGTGCCGTTCCCCTCACAGCTCCGTAGGCAAGCACCATGGTCTTGTAGCGGATGCGAGCTTCAACTGGAAGCCAGTGGAGAGAACGGAGGAGCGGGGTGACGTGAGAGAACTTGGGAAGGTTGAACACCAGACGGGCTGCGGCGTTCTGGATGAGTTGAAGGGGTTTAATGGCACAGGCAGGGAGCCCAGCCAACAGCGAGTTGCAGTAATCCAGACGGGAGATGACAAGTGCCTGGATTAGGACCTGCGCCGCTTCCTGTGTGAGGCAGGGTCGTACTCTGCGGATGTTGTAGAGCATGAACCTACAGGAACGGGCCACCGCCTTGATGTTAGTTGAGAACGACAGGGTGTTGTCCAGGATCACGCCAAGGTTCTTGGCGCTCTGGGAGGAGGACACAATGGAGTTGTCGACCGTGATGGCGAGATCATGGAACGGACAGTCCTTCCCCGGGAGGAAGAGCAGCTCCGTCTTGCCGAGGTTCAGCTGAGGTGGTGATCCGTCATCCACACTGATATGTCTGCCAGACATGCAGAGATGCGATTCGCCACCTGGTCATCAGAAGGGGGAAAGGAGAAGATTAATTGTGTGTCGTCTGCATAGCAATGATAAGAGAGACCATGTGAGGTTATGACAGAGCCAAGTGACTTGGTGTATAGCGAGAATAGGAGAGGGCCAAGAACAGAGCCCTGGGGACACCAGTGGTGAGAGCGCGTGGTGAGGAGACAGATTCTCGCCACGCCACCTGGTAGGAGCGACCTGTCAGGTAGGACGCAATCCAAGCGTGAGCCGCGCCGGAGATGCCCAACTCGGAGAGGGTGGAGAGGAGGATCTGATGGTTCACAGTATCGAAGGCAGCCGATAGATCTAGAAGGATGAGAGCAGAGGAGAGAGAGTTAGCTTTAGCAGTGCGGAGCGCCTCCGTGATACAGAGGAGAGCAGTCTCAGTTGAATGACTAGTCTTGAAACCTGACTGATTTGGATCAAGAAGGTCATTCAGAGAGAGATAGCGGGAGAGCTGGCCAAGGACGGCACGTTCAAGAGTTTTGGAGAGAAAAGAAAGAAGGGATACTGGTCTGTAATTGTTGACATCGGAGGGATCGAGTGTAGGTTTTTTCAGAAGGGGTGCAACTCTCGCTTCTTGAAGACGGAAGGGACGTAGCCAACGGTCAGGGATGAGTTGATAAGCGAGGTGAGGTAAGGGAGAAGGTCTCCGGAAATGGTCTGGAGAAGAGAGGAGGGGATAGGGTCAAGCGGGCAGGTTGTTGGGCGGCCGGCCGTCACAAGACGCGAGATTTCATCTGGAGAGAGAGGGGAGAAAGAGGTCAGAGCACAGGGTAGGGCAGTGTGAGCAGAACCAGCGGTGTCGTTTGACTTAGCAAACGAGGATCGGATGTCGTCGACCTTCTTTTCAAAATGGTTGACGAAGTCATCTGCAGAGAGGGAGGAGGGGGGAGGGGGCGGAGGATTCAGGAGGGAGGAGAAGGTGGCAAAGAGCTTCCTAGGGTTAGAGGCAGATGCTTGGAATTTAGCGTGGTAGAAAGTGGCTTTAGCAGCAGAGACAGAGGAGGAAAATGTAGAGAGGAGGGAGTGAAAGGATGCCAGGTCCGCAGGGAGGCGAGTTTTCCTCCATTTCCGCTCGGCTGCCCGGAGCCCTGTTCTGTGAGCTCGCAATGAGTCATCGAGCCACGGAGCGGGAGGGGAGGACCGAGCCGGCCTGGAGGATAGGGGACATAGAGAGTCAAGGGATGCAGAGAGGGAGGAGAGGAGGGTTGAGGAGGCAGAATCAGGAGATAGGTGGGAGAAGGTTTGAGCGGAGGGAAGAGATGATAGGATGGAAGAGGAGAGAGTAGCGGGGAGAGAGAGCGAAGGTTGGGACGGCGCGATACCATCCGAGTAGGGGCAGTGTGGGAGGTGTTGGATGAGAGCGAGAGGGAAAAGGATACAAGGCAGTGGTCGGAGACTTGGAGGGGAGTTGCAGTGAGGTTAGTGGAAGAACAGCATCTAGTAAAGATGAGGTCGAGCGTATTGCCTGCCTTGTGAGTAGGGGGGAAGGTGAGAGGGTGAGGTCAAAAGAGGAGAGGAGTGGAAAGAAGGAGGCAGAGAGGAAAGAGTCAAAGGTAGACGTGGGGAGGTTAAAGTCGCCCAGAACTGTGAGAGGTGAGCCGTCCTCAGGAAAGGAGCTTATCAAGGCATCAAGCTCATTGATGAACTCTCCGAGGGAACCTGGAGGGCGATAAATGATAAGGATGTTAAGCTTGAAAGGGCTAGTAACTGTGACAGCATGGAATTCAAAGGAGGCGATAGACAGATGGGTAAGGGGAGAAAGAGAGAATGACCACTTGGGAGAGATGAGGATCCCGGTGCCACCACCCCGCTGACCAGATGCTCTCGGGGTGTGCGAGAACACGTGGGCGGACGAAGAGAGAGCAGTAGGAGTAGCAGTGTTGTCTGTGGTGATCCATGTTTCCGTCAGTGCCAAGAAGTCGAGGGACTGGAGGGAGGCATAGGCTGAGATGAACTCTGCCTTGTTGACCGCAGATTGGCAGTTCCAGAGGCTTGGAACTCCACGTGGGTCGTGCGCGCTGGGACCACCAGAGTAGGGTGGCCGCGGCCACGCGGTGAGGAGCGTTTGTATGGTCTGTGCAGAGAGGAGAGAACAGGGATAAACAGACACATAGTTGACAGGCTACAGAAGAGGCTACGCTAATGCAAAGGAGATTGGAATGACAAGTGGACTACACGTCTCGAATGTTCAGAAAGTTAAGCTACGTAGCAAGAATCTTATTGACTAAAATGATTAAAATGATACAGTACTGCTGAAGTAGGCCAGCTGGCAGTGGGTGCGTTGTTGACACTACACTAATCAAGTCATTCCGTTGAGTGTAATAGTTTCTGCAGTGTTGCTATTCGGGGGCTAGCAGGCTAGCTAGCAGTGTTGTTTACGTTACGTTGCGTTAAAAGAACGACAATAGATGGCTAGCGAACCTAGAAAATCGCTCTAGACTTGAGATGCGGTCACCGGTCTAATGTGTGCGTGTAGCAAGCTACCTAGTTTAAATATCAACAGTCCTGCCAGAGCAGCATAACATTTGATTAACACTTGATAACACTTGATTTACATCATAATCAACATTCGGTAAGGTTGGCTGATAGCCTATGCGCTGCAGAGAGAGACACAAAGACACATACATTCTTCTGTTGTGCAAACCCAGTTTCATCAGCTGTCTGGGTGGCTGGTCTCACGGATGTGGAGGTCCTGGGCTGGTGAAGTTACACATGGTCTGTGGTTGTGAGGCCAGTTGGACATACTGCCAAATTCTCTAAAATGATGTTGGAGGTGGCTTATGGTAGAGAAATGAACATTAAATTATCTGGCTCTGGTGGACATTCCTGCAGTAAGCGTGCAAAATGCATGCTCCCTCAAAACTTGAGACATCTGTGGCATTGTGTTGTGTGACCAAACTGTACATTTTAGAGAGGCCTTTTATTGTCCCCAGCACAAGGTGCACCTGGGTAATGATCATGCTGTTTAATCAGCTTCTTGATATGCCACACTGGTGGATGGATTATCTTGGCAGAGGAGAAATTCTCACTAACAGGGATGTAAACAAATTTGTGCACAACATTTGACAAATAAGCTTTATTTCAGCTCATGAAAAATGGGACCAACACTTTACATCTACCGTTTACATTTTTGTTCAGTGTAGATTATCCACACAAGTCACTAGCCAGCCAGCCATATATTATGAGTTTGAAGATTATAAATATTATACTATGAAGTTACTACTTAAGAGCATTGAAGATAAATCGCAATCAGTAAAAAAACAAAAAAACAATTTGCTACCTAACTAGCAGATTTACAGTACATCAATCATCAACATCAATGATCAGCCTACCTTCTTTTCCCGATGTCAGTCATGTCTTTAGGAGGCACTGTAACTAGCCTTCTTAAATATTATGATGAGTGGTCTATGCACGGCCCTGCTACAACTAAGGTCTCCTTTCTCATTTAAAACCATTTGAGTTCTCGCCCCATAGCGCTCACATCTGTAGCCATGAAATGCTTTGAAAGGCTGGTCACGGCTCACATCAACACCATCATCCCAGACAACCTGGGCCCACTCCAATTCCCATACCGCCCCAGCAGATCCACAGACGACGCAATCTCTCTGTCACTTTATTCCGACTTTATTCCACGTGTGTGAGGTGTATACTTTTATTTCAAAGTATAGATTTGTTTAAGACTACATCCCTGATTTAGCCCGCTGCAGTAAAAGGTTATGTTTGCTTTTATCACTTCACAGGCGGGATGAGCTGTGCATCCATCTGTAAAACAGCGCATTGAACACACCCTGAGTTCTTGACTTTGAGAACTGAATTCCAAGGGTTGTATTTCTGAAGTCAGCCCATGGGGCTCAGTTCTTTAACTTGGATGCTCCCTACTCTTGCAGAGACAGATATAAAGTGGGGTCTAAAATGATTGACGCCCTTGACAAGGATGAGCAATAATGACTGTATCAAATAAATCATTCAAATCCTGAGCTATTTTGTGTGGAAAATTATATTATTTAATTATAATACAATTGCTCAGAGAAAGAGATTTTGTTTAACAAGTAATACAACTCAAATTTTGAGTTTAGTCCTATATTCCTAGCACGCAATGAATACATCAAGCTTGTGACTCTACCAACTAGTTGGATGCAACTGCAATTCATTTTGGTTGTGTATTTTGTGCTCAATAAAAATGAATGGTAAATAATGTAATTCTGGTGTCACTGTTATTGTAAATAAGAATAGAATATGTTTCTAAACCCTTCCACATTAATGCAGTGGTGTAAAGTACTTAAGTAAAATTACTTTAAAGTACTACTTAAGTCGTTTTTGGGGTATATATACTTTACTATTTATATTTTTGACAACTTTTACTACTTTACTATTTATATTTTTTGACAACTTTTAGTCCACTACATTCCTAAAGAAAATAATGTACTTTTTACTCCTTACATTTCCCTGACACCCAAAAGTACTCATTACATTTTGACTGCTTAGCAGGACATGTGGGTGTGGGTATGCAGACCCGCAAGTCACTGCGGCCCATCATGACGAGTTCAGAGTTCAGCCCCCACCCCCATCAAAGTTGCCCATCCAGGTGCTAGACTAGTCTCTGTATGAATTTCTTGGCTCCCTCTAGAGGGTATAGTATATATTGCAGATGAAACATAAATATAGTCTAAATAGACAGACTGCAATTTTAGCCAAACCTGTGTTATCTTTGGTTTCCTCAGCGCTTAAGACCGTTGCGGTTAATTCTGCTCAGTGTCAGCTTTTTTTTCTTCCATTGAGAGCTAATATGAGAATGTACAAATTAACAAAGAAATAGTAAGTGGAAACACAACTTTTCATATTATCAATGATTTTTAAAAAATTGTTGCACAGCTGAAGAGGAAAGGACAACTCATTGCGCAACTTCCTCACCATACTTTTATGAAACATGTAAAAGTATCCGTTAATTAACCACTACTCACCCAGCACAAAGAAACAAACGTCATAACTGCTGCCCCAACTATCGACTGCATGCACTCTAAAGCAGAGCATGGTCCACATGGGCAGCCACAATGCATCTCCCTTCAAGTTTGGCTTCTAAGCTGACACCCTGTAGATTACTTAACCAAAGAATGCAAGTCATTTATTACACACACAAACACACACATATATTTTAAGAGCTTCCCCATTTTTTATTATGTTGACAGAGGCAGAGAGCGGGAGCGGATGTTAATGATGATAATGATATACAGTAGCAGTCAAACGCTTTAGAACACCTTCTCATTCCAAGGTTTTTCTTTATTTGTACTATTTTCTACATTGTAGAATAATAGTGAAGACATCAAAACTATGAAATAACACATATGGAATCATGTAGTAAGCAAAAAAGTGTTAAACAAATCAAAATATATTTTAAATAAGTAGCCACCCTTTGCCTTGATGACAGCTTTGCACACGCTTGGCATTCTCTCAACCAGCTTCATGAGGTATTCAGCTGGAATAGTTTTTCAATTACATTTACATTTACATTTAAGTCATTTAGCACAGGTGTGCCTTAAAAGTTAAGTTGTGGAATATCTTTCCTTCTTAAAGCATTTGAGGCAATCACTTGTGTTGTGACAAGGTAACGGTGGTATACAGAAGATAGTCCTATTTGGTAAAAGCCCAAATTCCATATTATGGCAAGAACAGCCCAAATAAGCAAAGAGAAATTACAGACCATCAAGTGCTATGATGAAACTGGCTCTCATGAAGACCCAGAGTTGCCTCTGCTGCAGAGGATAAATTCATTAGAGTTACCAGCCTCAGAAATTGCAGCTCAAATAAATGCTTCACAGAGTTCAAGTTACAGACACATTTCAACATCAGCTGTTCAGAGGAGACTGTGTGAATCAGGCCTTCATGGTCAAATTGCTGCAAAGAAACCACTACTAAAGGACACCAAAATGAAGAAGGCCAAGAAACATGAGCAATGGTCATTAGACCGATGGAAATCTGTCCTTTCGTCTGATGAGTCCAAATTTGAATTTTTCTGTTCCAACCACTGTGTCTTCGTGAGACGCAGAGTAGGTGAACGGTTGATCTCTGCATGTGTAGTTCCCACCGTGACACATGGAGGAGGAGGTGTGGGGGTGCTTTGCTGGTGACACTGTAAGTGATTTATTTAGAATTCAAGGCACACTTAACCAGCATGGCTACCACAGCATTCTGCAGCGATACATCATCCCATCTGATTTGCACTTAGTGGGAATATCATTTGTTTTTCAACAGAGAAATGACCCAACACACCTCCAGGCTGTGTAAGGGCTATAAGACCAAGAATGAGAGTGATAGAGTGCTGCATCAGATGTCCTGACCTCCACAATCACCCGAACTCAACACAATTGAGATGGTTTGGGATGAGTTGGACCACAGAGTGAAGGAAAAGCAGCCAAGAAGTGCTCAGCATTTGTAGGAACTCCTTCAAAACTGTTGGAAAAGTATTCAATTTGAAGCTGGTTGAGAGAATGCCAAGAGGGTGCAAAGCTGTCAAGGCAAAGGGTGGCTACTTTGAAGAATCTAAAATATATAATATATTTTGATTTGTTTAACACTTTTTTGGTTACTACATGATTCCATGTGTTACTTCATAGTTTGTTTTTAATAAAGAAAAACACTTGAATGAGTAGGTGTGTCAGCTTTTGACTGGTACTGTACATGAGCAACAGACAGATTCTCCACACCCTGGAGAATAGAAAAAAAACAGTTATATTAGTAATGATGGGAACGGGATCTGCCTGCTAATCAGTAGGGGAAACCCAGTCATGAGAGCCTAGTAGATGGATCCCCACCAGGGTGTTTGTGGTGGTGTCAAGCTGCTAATGATGGTGATGACTATTCCTCTCTGAGGAGAGAGTTAATCACCTTATCATATGCTTCGTTGGATTCGATCATTCTCTGTGACCGACAAGATTCTTTGTGTTATGTACACTGGGTGTACCACGGTTATAAGTGGATGCAGTTCCCTATGGCGTAATTTTTCGAACAATGATATAGAAGCCTTTCGGAGGATAAAACGTTGCTCGTTGCATGGTCATTGTTTGTAGAATGTCATTATTCAATACTGCACTCCAATAAATGACACATCTGCCACACACTACACACCTTTAATGACTCAGGAGAGATGCAACCCTGCCACTCTAATGCCTCCAGTAGACAGCCTGCTTGTATTACATCATCAGTAGCTGGCCATATGCTGTGTTTTCAGAGGAGTCCCACGAGGGAGCCGGTTCATCTCCCTTATTGTTAAATTCTCCTGAGAGTGCAGTCTTTGGAGCTTAAAAACAGGATTGTTGGAACGAAATAAACTAAATTGCGTCCACAACAGGACCACAACAACAAAAATAAAAAAGGGTTTTTCAAAGAATGCCTTTTTTAATGGATCCTCAATGAACCTTTTGAGGTACATTTTTTAACTACACCCCCCCCCCTATTATTATTATTGTTAATAATAATACACTTAACAATAAAAACAACAACAACAATAGGACAATATTTTAGTTGTCAGTGTTTCTTATGATTTTAGTGGTAAAGCAGAATTTAAAAATCAAAATATGAGGTAAACGCCCAGCAGAGACCCATGTCCAATGGGTTTATCCTCTGGTATGTTGATGTTAATGTGTTGATGTTCTCCGTATCTACAGCCAGAATGATTTTACAGTGTGTGGTGATCAAACAGGTTTCCTGTTATATTCATCAGAGGTGTAGGGGGGGGGGGGTGATTAACAAAACATGCACACGATAGAATTCATACCTTGGTTTCTGTGGTAAAATGTGAATGAAAAAAATGGTATACCTTGTCCATAATGTAGAGGCCTATGGGATATTCATTGAAGAGGTAAGGGAGGAGGATGGTAAATGTGATCTGCATATTAATACCAATACCAATTGACATACCTTTGTACGCCTCCTCGTCTGTATCCCTGCAGACACAAAAGTGAGCAGTTCAATAATAATAATAATAATAATAATAATATAATAATATAATAATATAATAATATAATATAATAATATATGCCATTTAGCAGACGCTTTTATCCAAAGCGACTTACAGTCATGTGTGCATACATTCTACGTATGGGTGGTCCCGGGGATCGAACCCACTACCCTGGCGTTACAAGCGCCATGCTCTACCAACTGAGCTACAGAAGGACCAGTCGCTACACGCTATACAGCTAGACTACAACATATTCTTATAGCCTACAGTACATATTCTTACATCTGTGTTGATTGATATCCATTGAATTGTGTCCATTTTCTGTTTTAGAAAGATTTGCACAAATATGAAAAGATAATTTTCTGATGACACTATCTATAAATTTAGATCTTAAATTGAGGAGATCTTTACATATTTCAGTTAAGTGCCTGCACCAGCTGTCCTTTCAAATTCATATCCAAATGTTTCAGTTGGGCAGTTAGGTTCCTGCAAGAACCCCCACCAACTAAGGAGGTTCCTTGATGAACCCCACCTCCTATGGGGTTCTTAGAAGAACCTTTGGGGGCAATTTTCAGTGCGAAGATCCTTAAGGTTCTTTGAAGAACTTTGAGGATCTTAGAATAACTCTTGTTGAACCCACAATTTTTAGAGTGTACCTTAACCTTATCTGGCAAAGACTACATCAAACCTCAACAGGACAGACAACGTCTTCTCTGTTTCCCCACTCTCTCCACCGGATCTGCGTCGCACCAAACGGCGAGCTTCACAGACACCGGGAATCTTCACCCCCGTTATCACTCCTTTCAACGGTGCCCTGCTCCAGAGAGGAAAGCAAGTCCCATTTATTGTCCCTAATCGCGTGATTCGGAGTGCCCGCTCCCTTTGGGCTGAAGAAACACAACAAATCATCACTCCTAGTTACTTTCACCAACTCAATAGTCCCCAACCTCTCCTCTACCCAACCTACCACCACATATGGCTCAGCAAAAATGCAAGGATCCATTCTCTCCACAAATCTTACTCCCACTGGACCAGAATCATCCTCTACATCCGCGAACCGAGGCCGACCTCAGCGGTCCTTACTGCAGGAACTTCATCGACACTCTCGTCAGATTACATCTGAGAGCTACTGGAACACGTATCCCCTAAGTACCCCATGTGGATAGGTCAAGTACCCCCAGGGTTCCTAGTACCCCTGGTTGGGAACCACTAGTCCAGGTCTTAATTGTAAGGGGAAAAAACTACAACCCGCAGACACTCGGCCCTCCTTGGAATGAGTTTGACACCCCTGAGTTAAGTGAACTGAATGACTGTTATATGGCCTTGGCAGTCCTGGTGCTCTGTGACCCAGTTCATTAGCCTACAGACTGGAGATGTCACCAGAGTTATCCAGGGATTCCCAAGAGCACAGACCCAGACACTTCAAGTGCCCTAATGACCCACATAGCGTGGCTTTTACATGGAGAATATGCTTGAAGTAAAAGCAACACAGGCACATTATTCTATAAACCCATCATCAACAGTATCATTAAATGTCGCCCTCGTCTCAATAAGGAGTGATAACTGATATGGTTATGATAAATAGTCTACATTTATTTACCAGACGCACGTAGGCTATATTCTCTCTTCAAAATGGGCTTTGAAACTTTCCTGCGGATACCAATAGAGACACTCACAGGCATAACAGTCAATTCTCGAGCGACCAACAGAGGCAGCATGCGGCTATCGACAGACAGAGCAGGTGCTCCCCAGCCTCCCCTGAAATAACCCTGATGCTTCGGTCCTCCTCCCTCCGTCAACACCCTCCCTCCCTCGTATCCGACTCCAGCAACAAACAAAAAAACATATTCTCGTGTCCTGCTGGCGACTAGGGGAAGAACAATGTTTTACGAGAGTAGCATCGCGCGTGGAGACCTCTCTTCTCTTCCTGCTACTATAGCCCCGAAGGAAGGATTCCCGTTGATCTAAACCGAGTAAAAGTGATGCCGAAGACTATGGGCTCTGTCTCCAGCGCTCGGTTTCTTTCCGCTCTGTCAGTGCAGTGGGTGTAGACGATGTGGACTTGATAGTGATGCGTAGCCAACAACAACAAAAAATATGAAATGCTTCTCCCGGTACCTTCCTTACCTCTTCAGACCCTCAAGCACCATCCTCTCCTCCAGCTGTCACACGGAAGGTAGGCTACGGACTTGTGATGTTATTGCGTGCGCGCCTGTGTGTGTGTGTGCGTGCGCGCGTGTCTGTGTGTGGGCACTGGGCAGCCAGCAGCAGGTTAGGTCGGGTCGGGAGACATCTCTTTATATAGAGAGAGAGAGGAGTCTGGAGATTGAATGGGACGGAGCAGAACAGCGGACTGGCTTGTCTCACTCATATCACCCTGCTCTCCTCCCGTTTCTCAGGCGAAACAGCCAGTCAGGTTTGAACATTTCAGACCGTGTCGGGAGGAACACTCTGGAGTTGGCTTAACTTGGCTGGGTTTCCTTTGTAGGCCCTGTTTGCATAATTCATGACTGCACCTGTCGATGTAAATTGTAGGAACTTTCAAGACAGGACGTACAACCGTGTCCCTCAGCCAAAGCAGAATAGAGTAGACTAATCTGGTGGCAATGATAAACTGCTTGCAACACTCGATGCTGTTCAAAAAGAAATGAGAGAAATGTGTCAGCCTTTCTGTCAGTCCAACCACGGTGGTCAATTGTTTATATTTATTTGACCAGGTAAATTGACTGAGAACACGTTGTCATTTAAGGCAACGACCTGGGGAATAGTTAAGGAGGACAAATGAGCCAATTGGAAGATGGGGATGATTAGGTGGACATTATGGTATGAGGGATAGATTGGGAATTTAGCCAGGACACCGGGGTTAACACCCCTACTCTTACGATAAGTGCCATGGGATCTTTTAGTGACCACAAAGACTCAAGACCCGTTTAACATCCCATCTTAAAGATAGCACTCTACACAGGGCAATGTGCCCAATCACTGTCCTGTGACATTGGGATCTTTTTTTAGACCAGAGGAAAGAGTGCCTCTTACTGGCCCTCCAACACCACTTCCAGCAGCATATGGTCTCCCATCCAGGGACTGACCCTGCTTAGCTTCAGTGGTAAGCCAGCAGTGGGATGCAGGGTGGTATGCTGCTGGTGATGCAGGGTGGTATGCTACTGGTGATGCAGGGTGGTATGCTGCTGGTGATGCAGGGTGGTATGCTGCTGGTGATGCAGGGTGGTATGCTGCTGGTGATGCAGGGTGGTATGCTACTGGTGATGCAGGGTGGTATGCTGCTGGTGATGCAGGGTGGTATGCTGCTGGTGATGCAGGGTGGTATGCTGCTGGTGATGCAGGGTGGTATGCTGCTGGTGATGCAGGGTGGTATGCTGCTGGTGATGCAGGGTGGTATGATGCTGGTGATGCAGGGTGGTATGCTGCTGGCCAAGGACATGTCATCTGACCATGACAACCAAAACAACGTTATGTAAGGCGTCATAAGAGCGCATTAGGTTAAGTTTATGATGAACTTAATGTATTATTATTAAGTTGTTATTATTAAGTTATTACATTTATTGACATATTTAACAATTAACATCCCACTGGGCACAAAATGGCTGAACTCATCAACTCAAACTGTTGTTTTGAGTGCAATTTCACAGGATTATGTCATCATTGTAACCGACTTTCATCATAGACAAACCTTGTATTAAGATACAGTATGTTGAATTTGTACCTTTTGAAACGGCATTGAATGTTCAGGTTTAACAAACAATAGGCTGGGCAGCACTTCCTACTGGAACTATTTATTTGTTTAGGTCTCTTGTCCAGGGTTTTGACCAAGTCCTGCTTCACTTTTACATTTGTCACGGAATACTACACATGTGCTATCGTGAGAATTATTATTAAGAGATGTCTTAATAACTAAATATATTCACATTCATTCCAAAGGGGAGGTTTAACAATGCAAAATGAAATTAAACCATACGTTATAAGTCATATATCATCAATTGTATTGTTTAAGGCCTACATAGCATTTGCAAAGTCATCCCAGGGTTCAGCGAAACATAGAGAGTACATAAAGGACTAGGACGTCAAGCTTCGGTTGATTTCAAATGTAATCTTCAAGTTAATCATTAACATTTAACATTAACATTTAAGTCATTTAGCAGACGCTCTTATCCAGAGCGACTTACAAATTGGTGCATTCACCTTATGACATCCAGTGGAACAGTCACTTTAAAATAGTGCATCTAAATCTTAAGGGGGGGGGGGTGAGAGGGATTACTTATCCTATCCTAGGTATTCCTTAAAGAGGTGGGGTTTCAGGTGTCTCCGGAAGGTGGTGTATGTTGGATTCACGGAAGGTGGTGTAACACTGTATGTTGGATTCACGTCTCCATCTCAACCAAAAATCTTAGATAAAGAATAGGACTAAATCAATGTAAACTTTATTTAAAGTTTGATGAGATTAGATTTAGTCCTATTCTTGAACCTTTTTGGTTGAGATGGAGACGTGAATCCAACATATCAATTATGAATTTGTAGACAAACTGGATATTGAATTGTGTTTGGTTGTCAATGCAACATTTTAAGGAGATCTTCTGCTTGGATAGTTCCATCTGTGCCACTGACTTAGCTTTCATTCCAGCGCCAATATTGCAAATAGCTTATTGAAGGGGTGCCTCAGAATGGCAGATGTGCTTTGGTTGGTAACCATGGCTAGGGGCTGGAGGTAGACTCGTAGTCTTGCTGTTGTTGTTGATCAATTGAGGGGATCTTTTCATGTGACAAAGAAATGTGCTCAGACTCATTATAAACCAGCTCACCACATGTATATCAGGCACCCTACAGGACTATGGGCCATTTGCATTTAATCATTCACCAAATCCTTCAGAATAAGCCTCGTTCAAAGGCTCTCAACAAAGGCTGTCCTGGAAGTATTCTCAATTTTAATTTCAGAAAGGAGTTTGTTGTGATTTCCATGGGCATATTGTGTAATGGTGTGGGTCTGGCCTGCCTCTCCCAGGGGGCTGACGTGATCACATCTAGCTTTTGTGGAACCAGGTGGTGATATCAGTTGTGTAATCCCCCCCCCCCATAGAGAGGAGTGCAGCTGGGTCATTTTGCCCATTTCAGCCTGGCTGGGAGGGAGAAGTGCAGCCCTTGAGAATTACAAGCAACACACACGCACGCACACACACACACACACGCATACACACACACGCACACACACACACACACACACACACACACGCACGCACGCACGCACGCACGCACGCACGCACGCACGCACGCACGCACGCACGCACGCACGCACGCACGCACACACACACACACACACACACACACACACACACACACACACACACACACACACACACACACACACACACACACACAAATACACACAAATACACACAGACACAATGTACCCCCAGGTCTCCATCAGCAGGCAATGAGAAAAGGAGATCACTCTTGCTAAGCTCCAGTTTGCCACATCACACTGTAACTGGACCCTATAGCTTTGAGGGAGGGAAGATTTCTCTTGTGGCCATCACAGCGTATCTGGGGGACGGGGGTAATGGACACATATACCCCTCTAGGGTCAGTCATCAATAGGGCCTGAATTACTGCCAAGGTGGGAGGAATGATCTCGGGAGGGAGGGAGGGAGGGAGGGAGGGAGGGAGGGAGGGAGGGAGGGAGGGAGGGAGGAGGAGGGAGGGGAGGGAGGGAGGGAGGGAAGGGAAGGGAAGGAGGGAGGTAAGGGAGGGGAGGGAGGGAGGGAGGGAGGGAGGGAGGGAGGGAGGGAGGGAGGGAAGGGAGGGAGGGAGGGAGGGAGGGAGGGAGGGAAGGGAAGGAGGGAGGTAAGGGAGGGAAGGGAGGGAGGGAGGTAAGGGAGGGAGATGTATCTTAAAGGGAAATGACTAAGTAATTATCAATCTCAGGACTCCTGTTCAGATCTGTCATATTTACTACCAGTGTCGATCTGAATGGATGGATTATGTTTCTATCTGTCTTCACACTAGAGGGATATGTGAGGAGACGTTCTGTCAGTGGGTAGAAGGAGTGGTGGAGAAGAGAGCTACAATCCCAGTATTATACGGCTGGACCACAACTGCAGCCAATCAAATTCAATACAAGATATTAATGAAACCATTTTCACATCAGCAGATGTCACTTAGTGCTGTACAGAAACCCAGCCTACAACCCCAAACAGCAAGCAATGCAGAAGCACAGAAGAAACCTGGAGAGGAACCAGGCTCTAAGGGTTGGCCAGTTCCTCTCCTCCCTCGGTCTTTCACAATCTCTCTCTCTCTGTCTGTCTCTCTCTCTCTCTCTCTCTCTCTCTCTCTCTCTCTCTCTCTCTCTCTCTCTCTCTCTCTCTCTCTCTCTCTCTCTCTCTCTCTCTCTCTCTCTCTCTCTCTCTCTCTCTCTCTCTCTCTCTCTCTCTCTCTCTCTCTCTCTCTCTCTCTCTCTCTCTCTCTCTCTCTCTCTCTCTCTCTCTGTCTCTCTCTCTCTCTCTCTCTCTCTCTCTCTCTCTCTCTCTCTCTCTCTCTCTCTCTCTCTCTCTCTCTCTCTCTCTCTCTCTCTCTCTCTCTCTCTCTCTCTCTCTCTCTCTCTCTCTCTCTCTCTCTCTCTCTCTCTCTCTCTCTCTCTCCTCCTTTCTTCCTTTCTTTCCTCCTCTCTGAATGTAGTGTTGATTCAGTAGACATGACTAGAGGGTCCGGCTGTGGAGCAGATTTCCCAGCTCTCACTGTGTTCTAGGGACCAGGTATGGAGGGCAAGGCTCCACTCCATGAATCTGCTACGGTACCTCCTACCTCCAAAACCAGTGTCACCCTCTGTCAAAAAAAGGGAGGGGTTTCTCTTGGTTTATTAATGGTTAGGACGGTGGCTTGCCGATACATGTAGCCGACACTGTCTCACCTGGTTCTAGTAGAGACAGGCGTCTTCGACCTCTGACCTCTACCCTTGAACTCTACTCTCTGTCTCCGACCCTTTACCTGCCCTCTCTCGTCAGGACAGGTATAAGCCAACTCTGGCTCTGCTAACAAACCACTTCCTTGACTGGCACTTAGGTCTACACACATCACTTAGGTCTACACACATCACTTAGGTCTACACACATCACTTAGGTCTACACACATCACTTAGGTCTACACACATCACTTAGGTCTACACACATCACTTAGGTCTACACACATCACTTAGGTCTACACACATCACTTAGGTCTACACACATCACTTAGGTCTACACACATCACTTAGGTCTACACACATCACTTAGGTCTACACACATCACTTAGGTCTACACACATCACTTAGGTCTACACACACCACTTAGGTCTACACACATCACTTAGGTCTACACACATCACTTAGGTCTACACACACCACTTAGGTCTACACACATCACTTAGGTCTACACACATCACTTAGGTCTACACACATCGCTTAGGTGACTCATAAAAGCTTTTTAATTCCTTTACAAGAACAGCACACACACACACACACACACACACACACACACACACACACACACACACACACACACACACACACACACACACACACACACACACACACACACACACACACACACACACACACACACACACACACCCTCACCTCAGCCGCAGGATGCTGATTCATACCTACATATTGGTTATTAACTCATTCATTGTCAATGCGGAAGGTGCATAGAATTTTCCAGAATCATTACCTCACATGCCATTTCCCCTTCCATCTGAACAAGACCTTTAAACAAAACCTGCATATCAGACTCTTTGGAGTGGTTTTCTGAAACACAGATGAATCCAAGTTCAGAACTAGGATGAATCTGTGTCTGGGAAACTGGCCCGTTATCTAGTTACTTCACAGTCATCACAATGACTTCCAGATCATTAGCTGAGTCATTAACTAGTTACTTCACAGTCATCACAATGACTTCCAGATCATTAGCTGAGTCATTAACTAGTTACTTCACAGTCATCACAATGACCTCCAGATCATTAGCTGAGTCATTAACTAGTTACTTCACAGTCATCACAATGACCTCCAGATCATTAGCTGAGTCATTAACTAGTTACTTCACAGTCATCACAATGACCTCCAGATCATTAGCTGAGTCATTAACTAGTTACTTCACAGTCATCACAATGACCTCCAGATCATTAGCTGAGTCATTAACTAGGACTACTAATAATATGCCATTATGATGAATGTGTGTTCATTGGTTCTGAGCTGGATAAGATAAGGAGAGGGGGAGGGTACACACACACACACACACACACGCACGCACGCACGCACGCACGCACGCACACACACACACACACACACACACACACACACACACACACACACACACACACACACACACACACACACACACACACACACACACACACACACACACACACACACACACACACACACACACAGACAGACAGACAGACACACACACACACACACACACACACACACACACACACACACACACACACACACACACACACACACACACACACACACACACACACACACACACACACACACACACAGAGGTTGTGGCTTCAGTTAATGCCATTGTCTGGATCATTTCCAATCCTCCATATATATATTTCTGGACATATCTTTTTAAATATACTCCTTGATTTAGTTCCTCTATGTTTACACAAGGTTCAGATAAACCATCTATATAGACGGTATTACTGGTAGACTTCTGCAATGCATTGAAACATGATTCTGCCTGTGTTGTCACAGGGTAAAATTAGTCTGGTTGAACAGCCATACCAACACGTCTCCTCTCACTCTCTAGGAATGTCTCTCAGTAGTTTTCCAACGGCAGCGCTCACCCCGACTCTGTGTGTGTGTGTGTGGGTTAGTGTGTGTGTGGGCTCGTGTGTGTGTGTGTGTGTGTGTGTGTGTGTGTGTGTGTGTGTGTGTGTGTGTGTGTGTGTGTGTGTGTGTGTGTGTGTGTGTGTGTGTGTGTGTGTGTGTGTGTGTGTGTGTGTGTGTGTGTGTGTGTGTGTGTGTGTGTGTGTGTGTGTGTGTGTGTGTGTGTGTGTGTGTGTGTGTGTGTGTGTGTGTGTGTGTGTGTGTGTGTGTGTGTGTGTGTGTGTGTGTGTGGGTTAGTGTGTGGGTTAGTGTGTGTGTTTGTGCATTAGTGTGTGTGTGTGTGGGTTAGTGTGTGTGTGTGCGTGCGTTAGTGTGTGTGTGTGTGGGGGTTAGTGTGTGTGTGTGCGTGCGTTAGTGTGTGTGTGTGTGTGGGTTAGTGTGTGTATGCGAGGGCCACCGTTATACAACACAATCATGTGAAGACCTGAGTCTAAGAAATCACGTTTCAGGTCTGTCCTACACCATACTGTCTGTCCTACACCATACTGTCTGTCCTACACCATACTGTCTGTCCTACACCATACTGTCTGTCCTACACCATACTGTCTGTCCTACACCATACTGTCTGTCCTACACCTTACTGTCTGTCCTACACCATACTGTCTGTCCTACACCATACTGTCTGTCCTACACCATACTGTCTGTCCTACACCATACTGTCTGTCCTACACCATACTGTCTGTCCTACACCATACTGTCTGTCCTACACCATACTGTCTGTCCTACACCATACTGTCTGTCCTACACCTTACTGTCTGTCCTACACCATACTGTCTGTCCTACACCATACTGTCTGTCCTACACCTTACTGTCTGACCTACACCATACTGTCTGTCCTACACCATACTGTCTGTCCTTCACCCTACTGTCTGTCCTACACCTTACTGTCTGTCCTACACCATACTGTCTGTCCTACACCATACTGTCTGTCCTACACCATACTGTCCATACTGTCTGTCCTACACCTTACTGTCTGTCCTACACCATACTGTCCATACTGTCTGTCCTACACCATACTGTCTGTCCTACACCATACTGTCTGTCCTACACCATACTGTCTGTCCTACACCTTACTGTCTGACCTACACCATACTGTCTGTCCTACACCATACTGTCTGTCCTTCACCCTACTGTCTGGCCTACACCTTACTGTCTGTCCTACACCATACTGTCTGTCCTACACCCTACTGTCTGTTCTACACCATACTGTCCATACTGTCTGTCCTTCACCCTACTGTCTGTCCTACACCTTACTGTCTGTCCTATACCATACTGTCTGTCCTACACCATACTGTCTGTCCTACACCATACTGTCCATACTGTCTGTCCTACACCCTACCGTCTGTCCTACAATCTACTGTCTGTCCTACACCATACTGTCTGTTCTACACCATACTGTCTTTCCTACACCATACTGTCTGTTCTATACCATACTGTATGTCCTACACCATACTGTCTGTTCTACACCATACTGTCTGTCCTATACCATACTGTCTGTCCTACACCATACTGTCTGTCCTATACCATACTGTCTGTTCTACACCATACTGTCTGTCCTACACCATACTGTCTGTCCTACACCATACTGTCTGTCCTATACCATACTGTCTGTCCTACACCATACTGTCTGTCCTACACCATACTGTCTGTGCTACACCATACTGTCTGTCCTATACCATACTGTCTGTCCTACACCATACTGTCTGTCCTACACCATACTGTCTGTTCTACACCATACTGTCCATACTCTCTGTTCTACACCATACTGTCTGTCCTTCACCCTACTGTCTGTCCTACACCATACTGTCTGTCCTACACCATACTGTCTGTTCTACACCATACTGTCCATACTGTCTGTCCTACACCATACTGTCTGTTCTACACCATACTGTCTGTTCTACACCATACTGTCTGTCCTACACCTTACTGTCTGTCCTACACCATACTGTCTGTTCTACACCATACTGTCTGTTCTACACCATACTGTCTGTCCTTCTCCCTACTGTCTGTCCTAATTGACATAATTTGAGTCAATTGGAGGTATACCAGGTGTACCTGTGGATGTATTTCAAGGTCTACCTTCAAACTCAGTGGCTCTTTGCTTGACATCATGGGAAAATCAAAAGGAATCAGCCTCAGACCTCAGACACAAAATGTAGACTTGGGAGAAATATCCAAACGCCTGAAGGTACCAC